>NC_134866.1:26764110-27064110 GCF_049852395.1 Peromyscus maniculatus bairdii | reverse complement strand
GTCAGGCAAGAAGCTCTACCACTGAGCTACTGTGCCCTTTAAGCAAGGAATTGAGCATTTTTTGATTTGTTATTTATTATTTATCTTATTTTATTTTGACCTTGAGCCAGTCTCCTACCGATACCGAAGGGTGATTATATAAGAATCTAAGACTATATCTAAATTTTAACATAACTAAATTCCTTCTTAGACAATGTAGTCTATATATGTAAAATCAAATATAACTAGTTAAATGTTTAATATAAATCTCATAGACCTAGTGTGTTTTTAGATTTTGGGACTAGATCTCAATGTAACCAAGGATGACCTTGAATGTTTGATTCCTGTTTTCCAGTTCCCAAGTATTAGGAATATTATAGTTGTGTATCTCCACAGCAGTTTTATGAGATTCTGAAATTTGAGCCCTGGGTTTTCAGTACATATATAAGTGTATCAACTGAGCTACATTCCCTTCGTGTGCACACAATCACATTTAAAACATGTGGACGTCAAAGCACAACTTATGGGAGTCTGTTCTCTAAAGAATGTCCAGTTATGAGCCATTGAGAACATAAAAGTGCAGATGACCTGAGTTAAATGATCAGAACCCACATAAAGGTAGAGAGAACCAACTCCATAAAATTTCCTCTGGCTTCCATACCCATACATTTCTCTCTCTCCCTTTCTCTCTGTCTGTGTCTGTCTGTCTGTCTGTCTGTCTGTCTGTCTGTCTGTCTGTCTCTCTCTCTCTCTCTCTCTCTCTCTCTCTCTCTCTCTCTCTCACACACACACACACACACACACACACAATAATTTTTCTTAAAGAATGTCAGGTTGAGGCTAGGAATATAGCTTTATTAGTAGAGCCTTTACCTAGCATATATGAAACCCTGATTTCAATTCCCAGCATTGCAAAATAGTAAATAAATGAATAAATTTTTTAAAATGTCACATCCATAAAAAAAGAAATGTTAGACAGATTTTTCATTGTGAAAATGTGAGCTTATTTTTCTCGTTCTGTAATTGTCATTTATGCAGAAAGTGTTGGCTAGTTTTATATTAAAATATGGGAACTTCAGCCAAATAGAAATCATGAGTTTCTTTGGGCTCTAAGTTTTTTGTTTCTGTTTTTGTTTTGTTTTGTTTGTTTTTGTTTTCTTTTTCATATTGGACTGAAATCTGGCACCCTGTAACTTCTGTTGGTTCTAGTTCTGTTCTCTGGAGCAGCATGGAGTAAGTGTCTTCTTATAGAAGGCAGCTATCATCTTTTCTAGAATCTTCCATTTTTTATATGAAATAAAATCCTTACCTATAAGTTTCATTATTGATTTCCTTTGGTCAAATTTTAGTTGATTGGTGTTTTCCATAATGCAGGTTAAATATGGTGATTCAAAATACTAATTTTATAGTCTTTCTATGCTGCCATGCACATCAATACAGGATACACTGTGCTTTATAACTCATAAATCACAATCTTGTAATTAGTGCTATCAGCAGTTCACATACCCTCAGCTATTCTTAACTGTTGGCTTGTACTAACCCTTGTTGTTAGGCAAAACAGTTCAGCTATTGGGTGTCTCTGCTTTTGAGAAGGCATATGTACCTTGGTAGTACAGTCTTAGCAAGTGAACTTTCAATGAAAATTTAAAACTGTGCCATCTTGTGATAACAGCTGTATGACTTGAGTTTTATATAACACAGAGTCTCATTTTAAAGAAGTTAAAGTAACATTTCTATAAGACTTTTAGGTGGAATTCATTTGATTACTATTTTGGAAAATGCTTTTGCCTTTTGAGGCTTAGATGGGAATGACTTCAGAACATCTATCTGCCTTAGGGCCTTTTACAAAAAGCCCTATTAAATTTCTAAAAGAACTTAACTAATGAAATGCTGCTTGTAAGCTGGAAATTTTATCATATATTCCATTGTAAGTTGTGTAAGATTTAATTTAATCTTTGTTAGATTTTAAATTACATAGAATAAAATAAAGAACTTTATATATACAAATGCTTTTTTAAATTCCTAATTCGGTATAATTTTTTTCCTTCCTGGTGTTTCATATCTCTATTACTCTTGCTTTGCCATGTGATTCATGATCTGATGCATAATATATGTGTAAATATATAAAGTATTGTGATTAAGGAATGAAAATTTAGTTTAAAAAATAGTAACTGGTAATAGTATTGAGTAGAAAGTATTGAGTTCAGCTGCTTAGCCTTCTGTAGTCACTGATTCTATTACTTGAAAAATATGCTTTTAGTTGATAATTTTAAGATGATTCCTTGATTTTAAAAATTAAATCATACTTCCTGTGTTTTTAAGTTGATAAGTGATTTTAAGATGGCTAACTGCCTGATTTTAAAATTAAATTATTATATTTATTCTTCTACTTCACAATATAGCCAGCAGCCAGCTTCGGGTGTAGCCTATTCTCATCCAACTACAGTTGCTAGCTACACTGTCCACCAGGCTCCAGTAGCTGCTCACACAGTTACTGCTGCTTACGCACCAGCAGCCGCCACAGTTGCAGTTGCCAGGCCCGCTCCAGTAGCTGTTGCAGCTGCTGCAACAGCTGCTGCTTATGGAGGCTACCCTACTGCACACACAGCAACAGACTATGGTTACACCCAGAGGCAACAAGAAGCACCACCACCACCACCCCCAGCTACTACACAAAACTACCAGGTAAGAAAACAACTAGCCTCAGTAGCCTTAAAGTGTACATTAATGGGTTCAGATACAATAGAAGGCCTAAGCCAGTACGTCTAAATGTACTTACAGTGATAACGTGAATGATTTCCTGGGTGTTTAAGGGTATGATCCAAGCATCAAGTTTCTTTACAGTGGATTTTACATTAATTCTCCTTTGCTAGTTTTACTCTACTACATGTACGTGTCTTTATATGTGTTTAAGTTTTTTAAAAGGTTAAACAAATTATTGTTTAAAACTTTCATTTTACCTTAAGTTTGTGGAGAAAAGAAATTACATAGGAAAAATGTTCTTTGTTTATACAAGTGAGCTTTACTTGTCCATTTGGGATAGGGAAGTTTGAAGCTCATGGTTGTAAGCTACATTGAATAAATAGTACATGTTTTCTTGAAATTTGTCAAAGTTCCTGGTCCTCTTGCTTATACTTTTATGCTGTATGTATCACCTAGTCCCATGGAAATTCTTTTTCTAATACCATAGGATTCATCTTTAAATGCAAAATTACAGCCATGGGTTTTTTGGTTTGGTTTGGTTTTTGGTGGGTTTTTGTTTTTGAGTAAAATGGGTTTATTTGATTAAGTTATATATTTAAATGTTTTGAAATTCTCATTGAAGTCAAACATACTGCTTGAAGTGGTTTTTATTTATTTATTTTTATTTTATTTTATTATTATTATTTTTTTTTTTTTGGTTTTTCGAGACAGGGTTTCTCTGCGTAGCTTTGCGCCTTTCCTGGAGCTCACTTGGTAGCCCAGGCTGGCCTCGAACTCATTGAAGTGGTTTTTATTTTTAAAAGTTCAAAATTAGTTGTATTTGTATTAAAACTTGATTGTATTACTAGTTACTATTTATTATATTTATATTTATTGTTAATGATCTATTTCCTTATGATAAACTAGTAATTTGATTAGTTGTATTGTATTGAAACTATATGGCTAGGCCTATAACTAACTATGTTTTATTTTCCTTTGTTATATTTTTACATAGTAAGGATTTTTTCCTGCCACTTAAGTCAAGGCTTTTGTTTTTCCTTTCTCCTCTTAGGACTCATATTCATATGTAAGATCCACAGCCCCTGCTGTAGCTTATGATAGTAAGCAGTACTACCAACAGCCAACAGCAACTGCTGCTGCCGTAGCTGCTGCCGCCCAGCCTCAGCCTTCTGTTGCTGAAACCTACTATCAGACAGGTGGGCTTTATGAGCATAAACAGTATCAATTATTGAAATGTATGTTTGGGGTATTCTAATGAAAACAAACTGCAGAATCCATCTACAATGGTTCTATTAATGTCCTTGTTTTCTACTACTATAATGCCATTGAGTCACAAGAGGATGATTAAGAGAAATGATGGTGTCCATTTGTTCTGGAAGTGTATGCTGTTTGTGGTTTACAGCATAGGATTTCTGTCTTGCTGAAATCAACTGTACAAAAGAAACTGTGACACTAACTTGTACCACATGCTATACCAGACATGCCTCATTTATAATACTGACTGTCTTAGTAACAAGTTGGTACTTTTATGGGCCCATATTTTTATCTGTGATGACAGGTGGTTCTGTTACCAACCACTGATAATGGGTTTCACTCCCCAAGTTTGTAAAATTAATTGTTAGACACCCCCACAACCCTTTTCCAGTCCACTGCTATGCCCAGAGTACTGAGCCGGCTACATCCACTGAACATCCATAATGTTAAATATAGTGCGCTGTATGTATAAGTTCAAGTGCAGAAAGTTTTTTGTCTGTGTAGAAGCCTCCATATTTGTAGACTTTAAAGGATGAACTTATTACAGACTTGAGAACTTGACCAAAATAAAACAACAACAAAAAAACATTTTTAAGGAGCTTTATTTTAAAGCTGAGGAGCTAGGAATATAGCTCAGCTGGGATAGTGCTTACCCTGTTTTCATAATGCCCTAGGTCCAACCCACAACATCATATGATGCATGTCTGTAATCCCAGCATTTGGTAGGTGGAAGTAGGAGGATCAGGAGGTCAAGACTACACTTCAGCTGCATAGTAGATTTGAGGCTGGCCTCGATTATATTAGACCCTCTTTCAAAAAAAAAAAAATGCTGAGATCTGAAGATTGAGTAATATCTTATTTTTGAAGGTAGATTAGAACCTTTGTTTGCAAAAGGTCAAACTGGTTTCATTATCATGAGTAGGAAGTGATTTCTTTTCCCTCTTCATCTCTGTTTTTTATACACATCTGTACATGAAGTAGTTGCCCATCTCTTCAGTGTCTCTGATGTTTTGATTTTGTAAATCTCTTAAAAGTTGGCAGAGTGCTTGCCCTGAAAACTATTTTGAAGGTGGGCATCCATGTGTTTATAATCCTAGCATGTGGGAGGCATGAGTTTGAGGCCAGGCTGGGCTTTCTAGTAAATGTAAGGCCCTGTCTCAGAATGTGTGTCTGTAAGTTGCAATGGCTGGCCTTTTTATGATCATTTCTCTGTTTGTATGTATGTGTGTATGCGCGCGCGCGCACACACACGCAAACTTCATAGTTATTCCAAGGCTAGTCTTGGGCTTGAGTGCTGAATTATATGAGAGTCAGAAGATCTTGATTGATTTTTTTTTTTTTTTTTTTTTTTTTTTTGGTTTTTTGAGACAGGGTTTCTCTGTGTAGCTTTGCGCCTTTCCTGGAACTCACTTGGTAGCCCAGGCTGGCCTCGAACTCACAGAGATCCGCCTGGCTCTGCCTCCCAAGTGCTGGGATTAAAGGCGTGCGCCACCACCGCCCGGCTGATTTTTTTTTTTTTGACGACTGACTTTTTAGTAATTTAGGTCTTAGATATTAGATTTTTCTGTAAAATGCTATCTTAATCTGTGTTCTTTGGATTGGGTATAGATAAGTTTAAAATTATCTTAACTGAGCATCAAGTAAGTTTTTACTCTTGTATTTGGGCATTTCTCAGAAATGAAACAATTAATGAGTGACTAGTAATTAATGAGAAATGATTGATAAGGGTTATTTCATATTTTGAGTATTGTCGAAGACAAAGTTTAGTAAAACATGAATAGTAGCCATTTAAGAATAGCGCTTTTTTTCCCCCCCCTTCGGTAATGGCGCATGCCTTTGATCCCAGCACTCGGGAGGCAGAGGCAAGCACATATGTGAGTTCGAGGGCAGCCTGGTGTATATAAGTGAGTTCCAGGACAGGAAGGACTGAACAGACAAACCCTGTCTTAAAAAAACAAAATAAATAAATAAATAGAATAGAATAGCTTTTTTAAAGGCTAGTTGAAGAATAATATTTTTGAGTTAGAGTTAAATTCACTTGAGTAAATTGGCAAAATGCAGTTGATGGTATATGAGCAAGTTTCGGGATTAAGCACTGAAATTTTTAATATGAATTAAAATACAAATTTAGCTCTCTTTGTTCTGTTTGTAACATTAAGCCTTTCAAGTAGACTGATTTATTTAAATACATATCCACAAGTTATACAGAAACTTTTTAATCTGTCACTTATAAATGGTACAGCTGTTCTGGTTGTAATTGTGATGAGCTGTCATGCCAGAAATGAAGAGACATTTGGGGACAGGTAGTAAATGAATTTACATGTTTTATTCATATTAGTAGTAAGAGCTCTATCATTTGCTCAGAAGAAATTGCTAGGACTTCTGGTTGCTATTGCTTTTAGTTCTTTAAGTATATTGTTACAGTGACTGGAGTTACACTTCTCTTCTTCTGATGTCTTTCTTGCTTTAGCTCCTAAAGCAGGTTATAGTCAAGGTGCAACACAGTATACTCAAGCCCAGCAAGCTCGACAAGTGACAGCCATAAAACCAGCCACACCAAGTCCAGCTACCACTACTTTCTCCATTTATCCTGTGTCCTCCACCGTACAACCAGTGGCAGCTGCGGCTACTGTGGTGCCGTCCTATACTCAGAGTGCTACTTACAGTACCACAGCAGTTACTTATTCTGGTAAGACTGACAAACTGTATTTAAATGGTAAAGAAATTGCAAAGCACTGACTAGACACTGTCCTGATTTTCTCTGGAATTATTTCACTTGTAGTAGCAGGAATTGAATTAATTGATGGTTGTTAATATAAGTATTTGCACCTCATGTGACAAAAGGTCCATATTAAAGCAGTGTTGTTGTTGATGATGGTGGTAGTAGAAGCCCTAAGCAGAATATACTGCCCTTTGGGGGAATTTGAAAGCTAGTCATGTGTTGACCTCGCTTTTCAGTTGGAAGAGATAGCAAGCATACAGTCTACTGCAGGATTGTTTTCTGATAGTGAATTTGAAAATACAAGGTTAACACTTGAAGACAACCGTAGACAAATGATGTGTATTGTTTCTTTGGTTCTTGGTGAGCTATTTCTTCGTATTTATTGTCATAAATAAATAGTCCCTGAAAATGTTGGCAGCTTTTTTATAAACATCCATGAAATTGTGGTTATATGACACACCTGTCTTAAATAACAATGACTTCATTTCTGACTAAGTAATTAATTTTGCAGGGATGAAAACTGCATGTGTATTTTTGTAGACTCCTGACTTTGTACTGCTAATATATGTATTGCTTGTATTCTTGATACCCTATCATGTTCTGTGGAGGCTTTAAGGTGACATAGACAGTTTGAATTCTTAACCTTTTGCTGCTTTGCTGTATTCTGAGTATCAGAAGCCTAGTTAATGAATTTTAGAAGATACCTTTGTTTTTCTCAGATTTCTTATTTCTGACTCTAAGAATACAGTGGAACTAGGCAAGCAAATAGTTTGAGAAGAGCAACCCGTGATATTTCGAGATGAAACTGTGGATGTGTTTGTGCAAAGCCTTGTGTAACTGATGTGGTGGTTATTTTATCTTAGCAACATGTGGAACCAAATTGGAATGAGGAAAGGGTCTGTTTTGGTAGAAGCTCCGCCTTAGCCCCTGGCATCCATATACCCAAAGAGTCTGGCATGTTCTGGTGGAAGCCCCGCCTCTCTGCCCAGACCCTGTCCCTCAGGTCCTCCCCCAGACATGCTTTAGGCCACTCCCGCAGTGTATTTAAACTACACCCCAGAAAACAGACATGGTTTTTCAGTCTCTTGTCCCCTTCTCCTCTGGGGGGCCGGAGAATCACCCAGGAATGCTTTACCCATTAAACTGGGGCCTTTTCTAATTTGGTCTGATTTGGATTGCTGCGTGGATGGAGAGGCTTATCGGGGTGCAAAAACTTTTTAGGGTCTTGTCTGAGAAGTCTGACCAAATTGTGGGTGAAGGAAGTTAGAGTAGAGAATCATTTTTTATTAAGAGTAAAGATGTGGTCAGGATTTTCCTTATTTAGGAAATGACTCTTCAATTTCAAGAAACTGATACTTCTATTCAAATAGGACTCTGCTTAAGTTTCTCTGCTTCTTTGGTTGGTTGGTTGCTTGATTACAATTGTAGTCAGGATTATTGCAATAGAATATTATTGGACATACTTTTAAATGTCTACATTATCTTTGGTCATAGTTTCCCTCTTGCCTATGTTTGGTAAGATGTAATCATGCAATCTGGTACTTTGCCCTAAGTTCTTCAGAAAATACTCCTAAGACTAAAGATACTCTTTTTACATAGCCACAGTGTCAAGAACTCTCAGGTTACCTGACTATACATTACATGCTTTAATAACAACTTTTTAAAGAAGTTTATTAATGCTTGAGAGAGAGAGAGAGAGAGAGAGAGAGAGAGAGAGAGAGAGAGAGAGAGAGAGAGAGAGAGAGAGAAAGAGAGAGAATATGTGCAAGTCAGAAGACACCTTGCAGGAGTTGGCTCTCCTTCCCCCTTGTGAATCCCAGGGATCAAACGCAGATTATCAGATTTGGCTGTAGGCTCCACAACTCCCCAGCCCCAAGGATGACAGCTTTCTTTTTTGTTTTTGATTTTCAAGACAGGGTTTCTTTGTGTAGCCCTCACTGTCCTGGAATATCAGGCTGGCCTTGAACTCAGAGATGTTCCTACCTCTGCCTCCCACATGCTGGGATTAAAGGCACGTACCACCACTTCCCGGCTGATGGCAACTTTCTTATCAACTGCTTTTTTTGACATGTACCCAATGAGCCACAATTTTAATAATAAGGAAATCAAATATATGTACTATCATATTCTAAATTCTGGTTAAATTTGGTGGTTTTTTTTTCAACTTTTTTATGTAAAATTAAAATGATTGAGTTTGGCAGGCAGAGTAAGATCTTAGTGATTATACTTCTCCAGTTAAATAATCTGTTTATTTTCTTCTGATGTGGACAGTTCATTTTTGAATTGTTGTCCAACAATCTGGGTGGTTTGGTTTTGAGATATCGTCTCCTGATGCTAGCCTAGAATTTGGAGTATAGATTAGGCAGGCTTTATATTCATGTGATCTTCCTGCCTTGTCCATCTAGTTACTGAGATTATAAGCATGTACCAAAAACCCAGTGTTGATTTCTACTTTTCTTTCTTTTTGTACATTCCTTCATTTGGGAAAGTGAGTGCACCTGCCATGACATGTGTCAGTATTGTTTGTTAATAAAGAAAAACTACTTTCGAATGTTCTTTCTGTTCAGTTACATCAGGAACATAAAATGAATAACTCCTCTTGATTTCTAATCCATGATTCCATCACTGGTTCTCCACTACTAAAATACCTTTTCTCCTTATAATTATGTAATCTATGGGCCTGTTGTCCAGCTACCAACTGCAGGTTGTCATATTTTGAATGTATAAGTAAATAAATTTCTTTGGTGGTGGTTGGAATTTTTGTTGTTTTTAACATGTTGATCCTTAAATATATATATATATATATTTGGTTTTTCGAGACAGGGTTTCTCTGTGTAGCTTTGCGACTTTCCTGGATCTCATTCTGTAGACCAGGCTGGCCTTGAACTCACAGAGATCCACCTGCCTCTGTCTCCTGAGTGCTGGGATTAAAGGCGTGCGCCACCACTGCCCGGCCCTTAAGTATATTTTTCTCCAAGAAGTCCCCTTCTTCCACTCCAGCACTATAGATTCCTCTCATTTGAGACATTATTTTCATGAATTTGACCAGTGGGATCCTTTTATTTCTGAGTCTTTTTGACATTGCCACATTAGTCATTGAGCACTTAAGATTTTCTTGCCCTAGATTCAGCAAGCAGCCATTTTAGTAAGGATCCTTATGGTTTCTTATAAATGTGACTGTCCTTTAGAAACTTTTAACGTTTCATTGTATTTTAGTCTCTGGATGATACTGTATTTTGAAGTGTGTGTATACAGCACTTCTAGTGTTTTTACGCTGTTTTAAAATCTTTATTTTATATAGTGGGAAGAGCAAACACACAGTATACCTATGTGGATATGAAAGGACATCTTGAGGGAGTTGATTCTCTCCCACCATGTGCTTCTCGGAGATGTGCTTCTCAGAGATCGAACTCCAGTTGTCAGCTTAGGGGCTAGAGAGATGGCTTAGTGGTTTAGAGTTTGTACTATTACAGAGGAGCCAAATGAGGTTCCCAGTCCCCATGTCAGGTAGATACCAAGAGCCTGTAACCCCAGCTCCCAAGGATTCAACACCTCTGGTCTCCTCAGCACTTGCACTGACATGCACTTAACTCACACACAAGCAAAGTATGGCGTTTCAACACATGTACAGTATGTAATGCTTGATCAGGATGATATGCATACCTTCACCTCAAACACCATTCCTTTGTGTGCAAATATTCAAATACCTCTCTGCTAGCTATCTTGAAATATTTGTTCTATTGTTATTAACCATCGTCATCCTGCTATGTTATATTAAACATTAGAAGATATTCCTCCTGTACCTGAAATGCCACACTATATCTCATAAATACACTTTGGTATATTAAAATATTATATAGTAGCGATGTGAGTCAAAAAAATAAAATTTATGGGCCAGCAAGATGGCTCAGTGAGTAAAGATGCTTGCCACCAAGCTGTAAGCTTAAAAATATATGTATTTCTTTTAATTGTGTATATGCATGTGTATCTGTAAAGTAAGGGTAGTGATACCTACTTTATGGATATCTTTTAAAACTTCAGTGTCTGGCACACTGCCTTCCATATAGTGGACTCTCAAAAGTAAACACACCAAAGATGTATGTAGTCTACTAAGTTTCATTTTTACAGTTTCTGTGTAAAAGATCTACCTACCAAATGTGAAGCCCTGGGTTCCATTATGATTTTAAAGATGATTTTATGTGAAAGTCATTCTTTTAATTAATAATAATATAAAAATAGCTTTACTGGTTTTGTTTTTTTAGGATATAATATGTTCTTCTCCCCCGTTTAGTTTCTAGTCGTGTTGCCCAGACTGGCCTGAGCTCCAGGGCTCAAATGTTATTCCTGATTCAGCTTCCTAAGTAGATGAGACTCCATGCATGTATCATCATACTTGCTAGCTACTTTATTGGTTTTAGTCAGACAGGTTGTTTTTGGTTTGGTTTGGTTTGGTTTGGTTGTGTGTGTGTATGTGTGCGCTTACAGATATTCACAGGTACACTTTTGCTACATGTGGAAATCCAGACAGCATTTAGGAGTGGTTCTCCCTTCCCACGTGGATTCCAGGGATTGAACTCAGGTCATCAGACACGAGCAGCAAATGTTTTGAACCTCTGAGCAATTTTACTAGCCTTATTGTGTTGTTGTTTTTTTTTACAGTGAAATTTAAACTGTGGTTCTGTCTATAAATTTGAAAGCATTTGCTAATATTGTTTGATAACATTCATTTAAAGTTAGTTTTGGAGTTTTTTGTTTTGGTTTGAATTTCTGTTTTGGTTTGTTGAGTACAAGCTAATATTAATAGGACTCCTAATAAAGTTTATTGACTTATAGAAGTTTTCTTAAAACCAGTCACACCAAGAATTCTCTTATCATATAGTCATCGCTGGTATATCTGCCTTTTTCCTCTTTTGGGTGTTTTCTTGTCTTCAACCACATTTTCCTATCTTAAAATTTTATAAACATCTTAATCTGATAGTTTGACATAAAAATTCAAAAAGAGTTTAACTCAAAAAGTTACCTGATTTCTTTATCTTTGTTAACTTGGTCAGTTTTGAGATTCTTATGATTCTGGTTACTCATGTATCTTAGCTCTCATCTTCCAATTCATCTTTTCTTCTGTGTGTGTAGATGTGTTGGAATCAGTAGGTCAGAAGTCATTTGGTTATAATTGACTAGCCTTTCAGAACAAAAAGTTATACATTCATATGCATTCTCTTCACTTACCCTATTCCCCATTCCATCTCTGGGCTGAGGATTGAACCTATGGCCTTGTGCCATCGACTGCTGAGTGGTAATTCCAGTCCCAGTTCTCTTTAGTTTTGTGCTGTTCTGCCATCTTGGTCTTCCTTCGCTTCTTGCCTACCTATTACTTACTTTCAAGGAACTAAAGGAGCCAACTCGGGGTATGGTGAACAGGCAGTGCACTGGAGTTCAAGAAAATAAACAGCTTCACACTTAGTCTTCACAAATTTTAAACCCTATATTGTCACTAAACATCAGTGTTATGTATGTCAGTCATTAGTATCAAGTGTTTATTCAGTAAGGACTTCCAACAGTTTCAATTGACTAACTATATATATTAAACCAGAAAAGACCATGATGCTTTTATAAAAAGCTGTTGAAGAAAGAACCCTATTGGTTCTTAGGTCTGTGATCTTGTAAGCTTTATTACCTTGCCTCCCAAACTAGCTTTGTTTGTTTCTTGCTTTTATCATTTGTACAATCCATAAATTGATCACTGGGACTTAAAATCTTGGTGCCATGTATCTTTTTCTCTTTATCTGTTATTCTCTTAAATTGTCAAATCTTCCTTTATTTTTGGTTGTGAGCTTAGCCTTTAAGGGCTGAGTCATCTCTCCAGCCCTAAAATCTTACCTTATGGAGTGCTTTTGAATTTTTCCTACTTGAGATTCTTCTTCAAATTCAGTACTTTGTAAAATGTGTTTAGAGGATCAGTAGTTTCTGTAACCACACAGCTGTCAAACACATTCAGTTGAGCAGTAATCTTTTAAGTGAAGGGCTAAATCTTAGACTTTTCTTATACCTTAATAACACCTGCTATGTGTCAAGTAAATACTTTAGTGACTTGGTATAGAAGACCGGTAAGTTTTATTGGGGGAGATTTTATGAAATAAGATATATACATATTGTAAATATGCACGTGTAAATCTAACTTGGTCAACATTTATTGAATTTAAACTTATAATTGGCATTTAACTTGTCCTTTTATAATCATATAACATAATCTTTGTTTCGTTTTATTTGTAAGGTACATCTTATTCAGGTTATGAAGCAGCCGTATATTCAGCTGCGTCTTCCTACTACCAACAGCAGCAGCAGCAACAGAAGCAAGCAGCAGCAGCAGCTGCTGCTGCAGCAGCAACAGCTGCCTGGACAGGGACCACCTTTACTAAAAAAACACCATTCCAAAATAAACAACTGAAACCAAAACAGCCTCCCAAACCACCCCAGATTCACTATTGTGATGTTTGTAAGATCAGCTGTGCTGGACCACAGGTACTTATATTGTGTATTTACCATGAGTCTCGGTGGTTATTTTTCATAGTTGAGTAGGGTTGATGTTCTAATTCCTCCTGTGCCTACAAAGCACATTCACATCTGTGTATTCTATATCCAGTGATTCACCCATAGATCAAAAATATGCATGTGGAAGACTGCATCAGTGTAGAATGCCTGCACTTTGTCCTTTCCATTATTTCCTAAACCATACAATAAAGCTATTCAGTAGGATTTACAGCAGGTGTTATAAATAATCTAGAGATCTTAATGTATACAGGTAAAATACATAGATTGTGTCCAAATAATTTTGCTATTTTATTTAAAGAACTTGAGCATGCTTAGATTTTGGTAAACAATTTCCTGCAAACACTGAGAGAGGGCTGTATTTCACTAAACATTTCTTTAGAAATTATTTGTATTGTCACACAGAAGTGATAATCAGGAAAACTGTAAAAGTGATTGTAAATGTATGAAAAATGAGGAAATTGGGTCCCACCCCCCACCCCATTCTTTTTAGGAAGCCTCCTTTGCTTTTTATATAAAACTTCCAAAGATTTTTTTATTAAATTAACCTATAATTGTAAGGATTGTGTTTCTGGTGAGACTGTTTTGTACATGCTTTCTAGACCATAACATCTGTGACTTTGTCCATGAGGGACTGGGAACATAGAAAGTTAGAAAGGTAGAGGGAAGATGACTCTGGGCTGGGGATGGAGCTCAGTTGGTAAAGTACTTGCCTATGCACTGGGCCCTAGAATCAAATCCCCACAACTACATAAATCAGACACAGAAGTTGCTGCACACCTGTAATCCCAGTACTGAGAGGTAGATGCAAGAGAATGGAAGTTCATTGTCATCTTTGGCTATGTAGTCTATATGAAGCCAGCCTGGGTTAAAGGCCCTGTCTCCCTCCACTTGCTTTAAAAAAGATCAACCTGTGAAGAATGTGAGTCCTTTATTATCTTTTGTTGTTTGTTTGTTTTTGTTATGATCCTACCATCTACACCTTAAAATGTGTGTTTCAAGCATGGGTCTGTTAATGAGTTCATCCCTTCTTAAACGTTACTTGTTTTGACTATGAGAGAGTCCAATTTTTGTCATGTATGGGTGTACACACCTGTAATCCCAACACCTTGTACAGCAGAAGTAGGAAGATTATAAATTCAAGGCCAACCTGGCCTGTATTACGAGTTTCATCTTTTTTAAAAAAAAGTTTTTATATAAAATTTTACATTAAGTGTTGGCTAGAGGGATAGCTCCATGGTTAAAGAGCACTTGATCTTGAAGAGGACCTGGGTTGGATTTCCAGCACATATGTACTGGCTCACAAAACTACTCATCCATAACTACAGTTCCAGGGGATATGAGGGTTCTTGCCTCCGAGAGTATCAGGCATTAATGATTTTTTTTAATTATTTAAAAAAAAAATATTTACACCAGCAGCTTAGCATATAGAAAGCTTATTTGGGGGAGTGGATCAAATTTGATTCTTCATATTATTTCTCTTTTTCTAGCTTTATTCCACCAGTATATGCTTTGTGTTTGGGGGGTGGGAGTGTTTTCGTTCTTTAAGAGACAGGCCCTCACTATGTACCACCCCACCCCTCAAACTCACTGTGGAGCCCAGACTGTCCTCAAACTCACAGAGATCCGCCTGCTTCTGCCTCCCAAGTGCTGGGATTAAAGGCGTGCCCCACTATGCTTGGCCTATATATACACTTTTTAATATACTGGATTAGTTATGTTTTTTTTTTTTTTTTTTTTTTTTTTTTTTTTTTTTTTTTTTGGTTTTTCGAGACAGGGTTTCTCTGTGTAGCTTTGCGCCTTTCCTGGAGCTCACTTGGTAGCCCAGGCTGGCCTCGAACTCACAGAGATCCGCCTGGCTCTGCCTCCCGAGTGCTGGGATTAAAGGCGTGCGCCACCACCGCCCGGCTAGTTATGTTTTTAATACATAATTCTGAAATATTTTCAATTTTTGGTGTTTTCTGAATTGCTGACCCCAAGTTAGGGAGTATTAAAATGTATGTATTCATACTATTTGTTCTTATGCAGTATATTTAACTATAGATTCTAATGAAGGTTAAGTGTAAAAATACATTCAGAATTTAAAAATTAAAGTTTATAAATGTACCTTTTTATAAAGAATGTTTTTTATTGTGCAGTAGGTTTTTTTCCTCCTAATAATATAGATACAGTTTTCCCCCTCATTTTAGATATGTAATCAGATTTTTTTTTTTTTTTGTAGAATTGACTGCTATCCATTGTATTTTTGCCCAGTGTTACACATGAGCATTAAAAGATACATGTACTTGAAACTACAGGCAGTTTATGTTCTATTCTAACTATACATGAAATGCTTCATAATTCATCCTAGTGGGTAAGGAATAGGGAAGTTCAGTTGGCAAAGTAGTGGCTTTGCAAGCATGTAACTCTTTAAGTTTGATACCCAGAAGTAATGTGAAAAAAAATTTACTGGGTGTGACCTGAGCTTATACCACTGTTCAGAAAGCAGTGATAGGCAGATCCCTGGCTCCCTGGATGGTTTCAGTGGGAAACCTTGTCTACAAAAAAGACTGCACTAACCTCTTGAGGAATAGAAACCTTGGTTGTGCTTTCCAGCACACATACACCCATTCACATGACTGCATCTATACACAGAATAAATCTGTTCTTAGGAGGTTTGATGTGTAGTTCAATAGTAGTGGCACACTTAAATCCCTGAATTCAGTTCTTGGTACACAAATAGCAAAGTATTCTTATTAAATAAACTACAGAGAACCACAGATCATATGTACAGAATTTCTTATGTTCTTTGGTGCTTTTAAAATAGCAGTTCTTATCCATTCTTCCTGCATCCCCTACCTACCCGTACCCCCCCCCTCACCCCTCCCTTTTTGGAGACAGTATATTGTTATATAATTCAGAATAGCCTTGAATTCAATGATCCTCTTCCTCAGCCTACTGAGTGCTTAGATTACAGGTCTGCACCACCACACATTTACCACATTCTGCTTTTGTTGTTGCTTTTGGGGTCTGTCTGTTTTTGTTGGTGTTTTTTTGGAACAGGGTCTCACCATGTAACTGGCTGGCCTGGAACTCACCATGTAGACCAGGTTGGCCTCAACTCAATGCAGTTCTGCTCTGCTTCCTGAGTACTAAGATTGAAGGCATGTGCCACTACACCCAGTTTATGATCCCATTTTTAAATGAGTGTTAGAGGTCTGAAAATTGAATAGAATGTTATAGAAAGAAAATTTGTACTTTTTGTTCAAAACAGACTTATAAAGAGCACTTAGAAGGACAGAAACATAAAAAAAAAGAAGCCGCATTGAAAGCCTCTCAAAATACCAGCAGCAGCAACAACTCAACTCGTGGGACACAAAATCAGCTACGTTGCGAGCTCTGTGATGTGTCTTGTACAGGAGCAGATGCATATGCTGCCCACATTCGTGGTGCTAAGCATCAGAAAGTAGGTGTTTTGGTCCCCCCTCCCACCCACACACACAGCCTTATGTCTTACTCTACTTACTTTCACTTTTTCAACAGGGGTTTGAAAAAAGATGACTTGAATTTTTGAAACCTTTGAGTATATTAAAAACCTTGCTTATATGTTAACATACATCAAGGTAACCTCAAATAGTCATTGCTTAAAAGAGAAACACTAGAGACCTTTAAATTGAATTAAACCACTTCACAGTTTGGGACTAATTCATTTGTCTTGCTTAACTACAAACTGATTTGCTTATAGGCAAGTCCTTGTATCAGTAAACTACAGACCCATATCTGCTTCACAGAGATTATGTTAAAAATAATGAGTTTTATCTGTAAAACCATAATTGTAAAAATAACAAAGAAAATTACAGTTTTTTATTTTCATTTTAGAGTCTCACTCAGACAAACTTAAAAAAAAAAATCAACACATTTGAGTTTCCTGACAGGTGTGCTTTTTGTTTTGTAGGTGGTTAAATTACACACAAAACTTGGTAAACCTATTCCTTCAACGGAACCAAATGTTGTTAGCCAAGCTACTTCTTCAACAGCTGTATCTGCTTCAAAGCCAACTGCCTCTCCTTCAAGTATTGGAGCAAGCAATTGTACTCTGAATACGTCATCAATTGCAACTTCTTCAGTGAAAGGTCTTTCAACTCCAGGAAACTCGTCTCTTAATAGCACATCCAACACTAAAGTGTCAGCGGTACCTACCAATATGGCTGCCAAGAAAACATCTACACCCAAAATAAACTTTGTTGGCAAGTACTAAAGATTGATTCTTTGTGTTCCTTTTAACTCTGTCAGAGTGGTTTTTCTTCTCCATTGTGTTGCTGGCTTTTGAACCCAGAGTCTCATATGTGCCAGGCAACACTGGACTCCCGAGCAGCCTCTGTTCTCTCTGCTTCTGTACTTGCTAGTCAGTCCACAGTCTGCTATCCTTTTCTGAACCTATTTCAGGACTCCCCGGGTACCTAAGTACTTAGATAGAGACAAGCAGGAGGCTGAGTCAGAAGGATTACCAGGAATTTGAGGCCAGCCTGGGTTTGGTTCCAGGCCAGCTTAAGCTAATATGAAAAATACTGTTTCAAAACATTTTTTAAAAAGCCCCTTCCAAAATCAGTGGTAAGTTTTCAATTTCATCCTGCTCATTGCCTTAACTTCAACTTGGCATGTTGACTGCTATACTGTAAATCCTAAGGTACATCATAGTATCCAGCATATATGTCCACCCACCCTTCTTTGGATAGATTACTGATTCTGTACCTATATGTTTGTTAAATGACATTATTCCTAAGATTATGGTTCTGCGTCTCATCTCTCTGGAGCATATTCTTAGATGATTTTATGCATTCTAGTTTATGCAACTATAAAATCTGGCAAATTCAAAATCCCACCTGAGTTTGAGAATCATTTTGGTTGCTAGCTGGTTGTCCAAAAAATATTCCCTTCCCATTGTATTCCATCAAGAGAATATTACAAAATACTCATACAAATGACTGACTTTCTTTTTTTAAGGAAAAGCTTCACTAACATTTCTTCTTATTAATTGCTTCCTGCTATTTCCCTAGCATCTATGCAGTGTTTATATGGTAGAAAGGCTTTTTGTTGTTAGGGCTTGTTTTTTAGGCATTTAGTGTCTTTCTTAGAGCTCAGTTTAGGCTCTTCATCATAATCTCTGTGTTCTTGTTAGTCATTTTTTGAAAACACGTACCAACTCTGTGATCTCTTTTAAAAATCTTCATTGGCCTTTAGATGTAGTCTATGACTAGTGTTATTTAAAAGCCTTCATAACTGACTTCTACCTTAACTTCATGTCACCTTTACCTGGAGGAGTAGTTGATAATAAATTACTGGCTTTCTTCAGTTTACTATAGTCTTGAAGTCCATGTTGCTACACTCTTATACATGCTGTACTTTCTGATTAGATATTATTCTCTGCTGTCTTCTTGGCCGTCTCATTCTCATTAATCTTCTCTCAAAACCCAGTTCAAATGATAGACCCTTTGTGAAATCAATTCTAACTGGACATAGTAAAGGCTTGTGACTCTGTTCTGCTTTGCTTCATTCCTACAAAATTTAGTTCCTATTAGCACAGGATATTATAAATACTTATCTCTTCCTTTAAATTTTGAGCAGCTCAATCACAGTTACATTATCTTATACTTTTTAATAAAAGTTTGCTGAAGTTGTTCTCTGATAGTTTCCTATATTTGCATAATTGTCTTATTCTTTCTGTAGATCTTAAAATAAATTTGAAAGAGGTTTAAGAGTAGATCATTGACAGTATGTTATTGTCTTGAGTAAAGTGTTGAATTTTATTGGTTAAAGTGAAAGCAGTGATTTGTAGTTTTCTTTTCTATTTTGAGATTATTCACAGTTTAGAATAAAAACAGCCCTCAGCTGGAAAGAATATGGTGGATATAAGGCACTTGCCAAGTCTGATGACTCCAGTTCAATCCCTGGTTCCCATGTGGTAGGAGAGAATTTACTTCTTCAGGTTTTCCTCGTAACATGTGGTTATGGTCCACATGGGCTGAACCTGTTATGCACAAAGCCCTGGGTTCAATCCCTAGCCCCACATAAAACCCTCTATGGTGACACACGTCTATATTTCCTGCACTAGGGAGGTAGAGAGAAAAATACCAGAATATTTAGGCCAACCTGGCCTACATAGTTAATTCCAGATCTGGCTTGTCTACAGCCTGAGAACCCCCATCTCAGAGATAAGAAGGGAAAAAAAAGCAAATAAAAAGAAAAACTGCTATGGGGGGGTAGGTAAATACTTTTTCTTATTAATAGTTTAGGGAACTCACTACAAACATGAATTATATTTAATCCTTTTCTTTTTCAGGTTCCTTCTGTTCAATTTGGATCGTAATGTTAGAACCAAGATAGGGTTTATGGATATGTTGTATGTTTTGAGATGGAAAAGGGAAAAATTTTGAAGTGTGGTTCATTAATGGGATACAGAAAGCAATGTAATATATACAGTTTTTTTAAAAATTCTAATCTATTCTGCATAAAGTTTATCCAGTTGTAGTAAAGATAACTTTGTTTTCATCCTAATAGGTTTACATTTATATAAAAATAAAATTACTAAAATTTTTTTTTTTGCTTTTTTAGGTGGTAATAAGCTACAGTCAACGGGAAATAAAACTGAAGACTTAAAAGGAACTGAGTGTGTTAAAAGTACTCCTGCTGCCTCTGCTGTGCCGATTCCAGAAGTAAAGCAAGATGCAGTATCCGAGCCTGTCACACCTGCGTCCCTTGCTGCTTTGCAGAGTGATGTTCAACCAGTGGGACATGACTATGTGGAAGAGGTATTGATTGGAGAAAACCATTGCTCTGAAATTGGGCAAAAGAAAAAAATGTGTCACTCCATTGCAAGCACAATTTATATGTAAAATCACACTGTACCCAGTTGTAGTTTAGATTTCAGTTACTTATAAAATTAAGGCTGCTGATCTAATGGGTATCATTCATTTGCTGTCTTGAGGTGATTAGACCAATTCCTGTTTGTAGGTCAAGTGAGTAGGGTAAATGGAGGAGCAAAAGAACATACAGGCCTGAATAAGTAGTTGCTATTAACAGAAAGATCATATAGTGGTATAGTGTAACACTACAGTTTGGTTTCACTCTTTTGGAAAGCATATATAAGTTTCCAAGCTCTGGAATATGTTTATAAAATTAGGATGTTTGCCCAATAAAGGTGTGACAATTAGGTAAAATTGAGTGAATGACATGTAGGATTTTGTAACTATTTATTCCTTAGTCTATTTTTCTATCAAAAGAGATTACATAATATATTGACTCTTTGTTTATAAGATAAACAGCTAGGATCTTTAACTTATAAGTAATTTATAAATGACTGATTATCTCTCTTATAAGGGTAAGATCTGATTACCTTTTAAATTTTGTTCTCAGACACCTTTATTTTTAATGGCTTGGGTTAATTAAATCTAATCTTTAGATTTTGTGATTCAAATCCAGCCTTAATAGCACAATTTGTCTGTTTTTTTTCATTGTGCAGTTAGAAAAAAAATTGCATCTTGACTTTTCATATGCATCAAAGTCTTGAGCTTTGAGAAGTTGTATAGTAAAATTGGGCTTTTAAATCATCCTCATTTCCAAGAAGCGGGTGGTCAGTAACTATTGTGAATTTATGGCGTCTAGCTAACTAGAAAAGCTTGGTTGACCCATACAGGATCAGCTTAAAATGGAGGCAGTAAACATTCAGTCATGGGTGGTGCAGGTCCTCCTGGAGCCATGTCACTCCGTGTAGATTGGTTGGCATTTGCTGACTGGTAGAAAGAAGTGAAGGGTCAACATGTGCCTGTGCAGGTGGTCTAGTGAAATCTGGCAAATCACAAAACAAACCAGAAGACATGAACTTAGGAAAGAAACTTCTGGGGTGGGGGGTGTTGGTAAAGATGGGAATGAATAACAGTGGATGGGATATGATCAGAATATATTATACTAATATATGAAATAGTCAAAGAATTAATAGAAATATTTTAAAAGTAAATCTAAATGCTTATATATAGACAGATATTGAAGTAAAAAATACTTTACAAAGGCAAATATATACCAGTACTCATCCCAGTCCCAATTTCTTTTTTTTTTTTTTTTTTTTTAAATTAGGCCTGGGCAGTCAGGAGACAGAGACTGGTGGATCTCTGTGAGTTCAAGGTCAGATAGAGAATTCCAGGCCAGCTAAGGATACAGTAGTGAGACTCTGTCTTGATGTTGAGATTAAAAATAAATTTGAAGGGGACTGGAGAGATGGCTCAGCGGTTAAGAGCACCGACTGCTCTTCCAGAGGTCCTGAGTTCAATTCCCAGCAACCACATGGTGGCTCACAACCATCTGTAATGAGATCTGGCGCCCTCTTCTGGCCTGCAGGCAAACATGCTGTATACATAATAAATGAATAAATCTTTAAAAAAAATAAATAAATAAAATAAAATAAATTTGAAAATTAGACCAGCATAGTGGTGCACACCAATATTGGGAAGGCAGGGGATCAGGAGTTTAAGGCCATTCTTGGCTTCTTGAGACTCTGTCTTGAAAAGCAATATAAATACATTGAAAATAGAGAAGTGGAAATTATAGATGTTTCTGTTTGTTTTTACCCCATTTCAAATTCTGCTTGCTCCCAATTTGATCAGAGATTCTATTTTTCCATACCAAGGTACGAAATGATGAAGGAAAAGTCATTCGCTTCCATTGTAAATTATGTGAATGCAGCTTTAATGACCCCAATGCTAAAGAGATGCATTTAAAAGGACGAAGACATAGACTTCAGTATAAAGTAAGTAAATGTAACTACTCAACTATTGTTCTTTCAAGATTTTTTTTTAACATACATTTTTATTGTGTATGGGTGCTTTGCATGCATGTGTGTCTGTGTATCACATGTTTGCCTGTTGCCAGAGAGGCCAGAAGAAGGCATTGGATCTCTTGGAACTGGAGTTACAGACTGGGAATCAAACCAAGGTCTTCTGGAAGAGCATCCAGTGCTCTTAGCCTCTGAGCTAGTTGTCTCTCCAGCCCTTAGTTGTCCTTCTGTAAATCAACTAGAGCATTCTGTATGCAAAATAAAGCATCTAAACAACTCACCTAGTATATGATCTCTTATTCTAAAATTAGCATGTCCTAATGATCCATTCCCTTTGATAGAACCTGGTATTTATTTTATTAGTTATGCTTAAGCAATAACAGTATAACCATGTTCTTCATTGTTGTTGTAATTGGCAGGAGTAGACTAGAATCCATTGCTTGAGTCAAGAAGTCATGTAATGATAGTTGTTTCACATGGAGTCTACAGAGTACCACTTCACCTACCTTCTTTATGTTGGTAAAGTTAATTTGGAGATAATGCTGGAAGATCTCATTTATTTTATACTAGGAATTCATCATTGCCCACCTTCAGATATTAATATGTTAAAGTTGATAAAAAGCCTGGGCTGGTACAGTAAGTGTGTGATTTTTTCTTTCAAACATGGAATGGGAATATGTAATTCATGATAACTTGAATCCATGTACCCAAGCCATATTCATTCATATCTGGCTCCAACTATATAAATAAGTGAGCACACTAGCAGAGGGGTAGTTATATAGCATTAGTTTCATAAATAAAAGATTTTACTCTGATCCAACCTAATTATACGGATTGTACTTTTCATTAGGAAATTGTGTGTGTGTGTGTATATTTATTTATTTATTATTTATTTATTTATTTTTGGTTTTTCAGGACAGGGTTTCTTTGTGCAGTTTTGGTGCCTATCCTGGATCTTGCTTTGTAGACCAGGTTGGCCTTGAATTCACAGAGAACCGCCTGGCTCTGCCTCCCAAGTGCTGGGATTAATGACATGCGCCGCTGCCGCCCAGCTCATTAGGAAATTTTAACAGAGTATTCTGGCACCTAGCTGAAACAAATTACAAGTTCAAGGCCAGCCTAGGCTATACACATTCACACATACATACATACATATATACATACATACATACATACATACACCAGGATTGGGTATAGCTCAGTTGGTAGAGTGCTAAGTTGGTGCACACACTCAGTCCTAGACTGGATCCCTACGCTACATAAACTAGGTGTGGTAGCACATGGTTATAATTTCAACCTTTCACTTAGGATAGATACAGATGAAACAGTTCAAAGACATCATCAGTTATGTCACAAATGGAAACAAGAAACCAGCACATACCAGTGCTACATGAAATTTGTAACTGAACTTCTGATGAGAGACTGAAATTGTGTATTTTATAATGGTTTTAGGCAGGTAAAGGCACTTGGCACCTGTCTGAGTTTGACCCCCCCCCCCCCCAGTCCATATAGTAGAAGGAGAGAACTCACTCATACAAGTTATTCTCTGATCTCCACACATGCATTGTTGCAAATATGCATGCATACATACACACAGACAATAAGTACAAAAACAAATTATGTTTAATGAATTAGGTTTGTTCAAGGGAACCTGCTCCTTTTTAAAATGTATTATTGGAATTAACAGAAAAAAGTCAATCCAGATTTGCAAGTAGAAGTGAAGCCCAGTATTCGAGCAAGAAAGATTCAAGAAGAGAAAATGAGAAAGCAAATGCAGAAGGAGGAATATTGGCGGAGACGAGAAGAGGAGGAACGCTGGAGGATGGAAATGAGGTAGTGTTTTTAGCTTTTAATTCTATGACAATAAGTGGTTCTTCTGCCTTAAGAAAAAAAAAAACTATTCTGTGAATATGACTTCCAGAGTCAGATTTATTTAGTGTACTTTTAAGTGTTCACTAAGATCCTAAACAAAGAATGATAAACATTAGAATGCTTAGTATACTTATATTTGATTGTTACCTTGATAATGAAGAATTTTGTGGTGGTGGCTCACACTTTCAATCCCAGCAAAGGCTTGTGATTTCAAGGCCAGTCAAAGTTCAAGCTCAGTCAAGGACCCATGGAAAAAATAGTAAATGGTATTATATATGTTAAATATATATGAGGAAAGTGGGTATTATAGGGGTAACTATTGCAGATGACCTAAGTTCAGTTTCTAGTACATCAGGTAGCTGCCTGTAATGCTAGCTCTAGGAGATCTAGTGCTCTCTTCTGGATCCTGGCCTCACATGTGCACATACAGACAAACATGTATAATTTAAAATAAAGTTATAAAAAAATTATAACATCTGAAGAAATATCATGCTTTGATAAGTGCTTGATATGTGCTTCTGTTTAGAACCAACAGAAATCTCATATTTAAATTGTGTAATTCAGTTACAAGATTTTAGTATATACAAAGAATTGTAAACCATCATCAGTTTTGGAATATTTTACCACTCCTAAAAGAAATCATAGCCCCTGGGCTGGAGAGATGGCTCAGAGGTTAAGAACACTGGCTTTTCTTCCAGAGGTCCTGAGTTCAGTTCCCAGCACCCACATGGTGCCTCACAACCATCTATAATGAGATCTGGCTCCCTCTTCTGGCATGCAGGGATACATGCAAACAGAACACTGTATGCATAATAAATAAATAAATCTTTAAAAAAAAAAAAAAGAAAGAAAAGAAAAAGAAATCATAGCCCCATTAACTATCACTCCCAGTTTGTTTACCATATTTTCTGTCCCATCTCAGTACCGTGGAACCACTAGTCTACTTTCTATCTTTATAAAGTCTATAAATTTCATAAAGGAAATCAGTTTTAGATGATTGACTCATACAGTGGTCTTTTGTGTCTGGAAACCCAGGGTGAGTAAGAACATGTAATCTTTTTAAATAACTTCATTGTAAAGCTACTTACTCACACTTTATTATATGTTACCTTTAGGTTTCAGTAATAGATAACACATCAATTTTTATGTATATAGTAAAAATAAATTTTTTTTTAATTTGTGCCTTTCTAATGTATTGGGAATTCTTTCTATGACTAGATTTTACATAGTTAAGCCTCTTACTTATATATCAAGTACAATTATCTTAAGTCCCTACTCAGTGCTTGGAAATATGTTCATATACTGAGCATGAGTTTATAAACAATAATTAAAATCCCTGCCTTTATACTATGTAAACATTTTTAGCAGTAACAAACATCACTGGACTAGACATGATTTTCTAGAACTTTTAAGCTGGGTTATTTTCTTATTTTTTTCTCTCAAGTCCTAAGTAACATAGAAGTATTCTATCAGTGCCCACATGACCTAAAATATACTATTTATTCTCTACCTGGAAATATTGGTAGTTTTTACAATGACAGTCAATAAGCACACATATTTATTTTTGTTTTAGACAGATTTATTAGAATAGCCTTATTGCTACATGGTTGTTTTGGTTTTTTTTTTTTTTTTTTGAGATAGCCATTGAACTTAAAAATAATAGAACCAAGACAAAACAGAAATCAATTCTAAAAATGTTAACTAGTAAAGGAGGCGTTGTAATACTAGATAACTATTTTTTTAATTCATTGGGTTTTTGTTTTTGTTTTTTGAGACAGGGTTTCTCTGTGTAGTTTTTTGGTGCCTGTCCTGGATCTCACTCTATAGACCAGGCTGGCCTCGAACTCACAGAGATCCGCCTGCCTTTGCCTCCTGATTGCTGGGGTTAAAGATGTGTGCCACCACTGCCTGGCTGGTTTTTTGTTTTGTTTTGTTTTGTTTTGTTTTGTAATATGAAATGCTTTGTGACTTTGCATGTGCCATGCTAATATTCTCTGTATTGTCCCAATTTTAGTATAAATGCTGCCAAAGCAAGCACTCGGTATATTTATTTGATATACATAGTAATTTCTACTGAATTGACAGCCATGAGGATCCATAACTATTCTGGTGACTTGGGTGATACAGCCTGTATTCCTTTTGGCAATACTTATTAGGAACTGAGCCATAGGTATCTCTAGCCAAGCTTTTTTTTTTTTTTTTTTTTTTTTTTTTTTTTTTTTTTTTTTTTGGTTTTTTCGAGACAGGGTTTCTCTGTGTAGCTTTGCGCCTTTCCTGGAACTCACTTGGTAGCCCAGGCTGGCCTCGAACTCACAGAGATCCGCCTGGCTCTGCCTCCCGAGTGCTGGGATTAAAGGCGTGCGCCACCACCGCCCGGCTCTAGCCAAGCTTTTGCCTTTGCTTACTATAGTCTGCCATTACATCCAATAATGAAATTGTGAGTTGCTAACATCGGTCTTTTTTTTAATAGCAGAGAAATATTTTGTACAGTCTATATCTTATATCATAAATGGAGAACTTTACTGTTTTTAAAAAAATAAAAACACTCAGGCTGAGAAGATAGGGCTTTGGATAAAGTACTTTTTGTGCAAATGGTGAGGACTTGAGTTTGACTCCCCAGAACCCATGTAAAGCTGGACCTCATGGTTCACATCTGTGATACTAGGTCTGTAATGGGAGGCATAGACTGTAGAATTCCCAGAAGTTGTGGGCAAGCTAGCCTGGCATGTGCAGCAGGGGGATAAAAAGAAGAAAAAAGCAAAACAATAGACTGTCTCAAACAAGATAGAAGGAGGGAACCCAATACTAAAGGTTGTCCTCTGCCTGCATATGGACACTATGGCATATACACACACACACCACCATGCTCACAAGCATGTACATACACCCACAATTTATTATCAGTTAGTCTCCTTTGAATTTACAATCATTACCTTAAATGATTAGAATAAGCTAAGGTATCTGTTTTCTGTTCAACTTCGTGCTTGAGGTATGAGGTCTTGTTTTTATTGTTGTCTCCAGTTTTCACTCCATTTTGCTTCTCAATTAAAAGAAATAATGGAAATCATTATTTACTAATGGTTATTAAGCCTATTTGGGTGGGTTTTTTTTTTTTTTTTTTTTTTTTTTTTTTTTATCACTGTGGGTATGTGTGCACGCGCGCCACTGTTCATGAGCAGAGGTCAAAGGGTAAAACTTGCAGGGCATCTGATCTCTCCTTCCATTTGGGACCGAGGGATGGAACTCAGGTCATCAATCTGGTGCAGGCACCTTTTCCTGCTGAGTCTTGACTGACTTGATTACTTTTTTTAAAAATACGTTTTTATGCTGCTGATGGAAGTTCTTAAGCTGGTTATTTTGTTTGTTTTTAATGTATCATTTGTGCATCAGACGTTATGAAGAGGACATGTACTGGAGAAGAATGGAGGAAGAGCAGCATCATTGGGATGATCGCCGACGAATGCCTGATGGAGGCTATCCTCATGGTCCTCCAGGCCCATTAGGTCTTTTGGGAGTCCGACCAGGCATGCCTCCCCAGCCACAGGGTCCCGCAGTGAGTATCTGCTTTGCTCATATAAGGGATGAGAATTTAAGCCTCCTTCAACATTAGAAGATGTTTTGTGAGTTCATTTTGAGATTTAATAATGCCATCAGCTTCATCTTGACTATATTTTTAGTCCTCTTAAAGATTCTTAATGCTAATGTCTTCATGCATAGGAACTTGGCCACGTTTCCTTTGCACTTCATTTTCAATACTTGCTAAATTCTTGATACAGAACTACCTTTGTTTTTTGTTTTTGTTTTTTCGAGACAGGGTTGCTCTGTGTAGCCCTGGCTGTCCTGGAACTCGCTCTGTATATCACACTAGTCTTCAACTCACAGAGATCCGTCTGCCTCTGCCTCTCGAGTGCTGGTATTAAAGGCGTGCACCACCGCCGCCCAGCTGTAGAACTACTTTTGATAAATGTTTGTACTTCAGAGACTTCCTGCCATTATTTTTCCTTAGACTGGAAGGAATTTTCAATGTTAGAGGTAACTCTGTTACCTATTCTTTTTTATTTGCCATTATAGTGTCTGAGCAATTACTACTGAAAACAAGGTGAGTTTCAGATCACTGAAAAGCATTTACAAGGAGAGAGATTAGGACAGTATCGATCTATATATAACAATTTTGCTTGTTTGAGACAGAAATGCTTGTATTTTCATTTTATTGAAAAAGGAAAATAGATTTTTAAGTGGGCATTTTGTTTAATTGACTTCTTATTGTCAAGCAACTATACCTAATTGAAAAATTAGAATTTTCTTTTATTCAGAAAATTAACCTTTTTTCTCTAGCCCTTACGTCGCCCTGACTCATCTGATGATCGTTACGTAATGACAAAGCATGCAACCATTTATCCAACTGAAGAAGAGTTACAAGCAGTTCAGAAAATCGTTTCTATCACTGAACGTGCTTTAAAACTTGTTTCAGACAGTTTGTCTGAACATGAGAAGAACAAGAACAAAGAAGGAGATGATAAAAAAGAGGGAGGTAAAGACAGGTGAGTTTACAAATGACATACTTCCTTTACATGGACATTTTATTATATTTATTAGAAAGATTAACAAGACTGATAAGGGACTAGCAAGAACATTTGCTACTCTAGTTCTAGAGTACCTGGGTTTGGGTCCTAGCACCCACATCAGGCAGCTCACAACCATTAGACATTTACATTATGTATATGTATATGTATATGTATATGTATATGTATATTTCTGGTGTTAGTCCACACTTCCTAACTCTACTTGTGTTTTTACTACAATGAGTAATATACATTTCTACCATCACCAGGGTTTTTTGATTTTTAAGACTTAATAAATGTTTATTACAAAAAATATTAAATCTGTTTCAAAGTTGCCCTTTTAACTGCAATCATATCAAGCTTCTCTTTTCCGGTTTTATTTATGTGTTACATCTGTCTATATTTTCGTACAGTTTAAAACCAGCGAGGCAGAGGCAGGTGGATCTCTGTGAGTTCGAGGCCAGCCTGGTCTACAGAGCAAGAGCCAGGACAGGCACCAAAGCTACACAGAGAAACCCTGTCTCAAAAAAACCAAAAAAATAAACATACATACATACATACATACATACATACATACATACATACATACATAACATAAATAGAAGCATTGGCCATAAAGCATAAGTTAGCCAAGCTTTAACATCTTTCATATTTATGATTTTCTAACTTTTCCCTTTCCCATTTGGGAATTTTTTTTCTATTAATGATTCTTATATTTCTGACTTGTAAAATAAAACACAAGGGGCTGGGTGTTTGGGCCCACTAATACCTAGCACACAAGAAACAGAAGTGTGGTGATATATTGTATACCCTAATAAAATTTGCCTGAAGATCAGAGAACAGAACAAGCCGCTAAATTAAACATAGAGGCCAGGCAGTGGTGGCACACACTTTTTGTCTTAACACTCGGGAGGTAGAGATCCATCTGGATCTCTGTGAGTTCAAAGCCATCCTACATGAGATTGACTCAGTCTAGGAGAGAAAAAGAGCCAGGCGGTGGTGGCACACACCTTTAATCCCAACGCTTGGGAATCACATGCCTTTAATTCAGTTGAGATCTCATGCCTTTGCTTGGGAAGCACACTTTAATCCCAGCACTAAGAAGGAAGTGATATGTCTGGGCAGAGAAAGGTATATAAGGTTTGAGGAGACAGGAACTGAGGTTTTTTCAGGCTGAGGAGTCCTAGAGGTGAGACGTGGCAGTGACTCGTTCCTTTGTCTCTCTGATCTTTCAGGATTTACCCTAAGTCTGGCTCTAGGTTTTTTTTTTACTGAAAGACCGATAAAACACTCAAGTAACACAAAAGCAAGAGGCTCACAAGTTTGAAACTAGCCTGTGTTATAACAGTGAGATTCTGTAAGATAGACAGTATTTGTTTTAGTTTTCCCTGTGCAAACTTAAACCTTGATGCCAGTTTTTTATCTTTAAAAGTATTTTTATTTGTGTGTCTGTGTGAGTATATGCATATATATGCATGTAGAGACCAGAAGAGGGCATCCAATCCCATGGAACTGAAGTTGCAAGTTTTGCCCAATACAGAGTACTGTGTGCTTTTAACCTGTTTCTCATGAACAATCACTCTTAACCAGAACCTTCTATCCAACCTTGGTTTGTTTTTAGTGTATGTTGTTTTTCTAAATAACATATAGTTTAAAATACTGTGTATTTTTCCAGTGTAGTTGAAGACAGTTTGAATAGTGCAAAAGTCATCTAGATTACCATATGTTTGCAGGAAATTATAGTTCTAGTTGAGAAATGTCATATTTTAATGTAAGTTGATTTTGCTACAGAGCTCTCAAAGGGGTATTGCGAGTAGGAGTATTGGCAAAAGGATTGCTTCTACGAGGAGATAGAAATGTCAACCTTGTTTTGCTGTGCTCAGAAAAACCTTCAAAGACATTATTAAGCCGTATTGCAGAAAACCTACCCAAACAGCTTGCTGTAAGTATTATGGAAATGTTAAGTTAACCCTTTGTCCAGATCAGAAGGTTTTGTCAGGACTAATTGTGCTTCATTTTAAACCTTAGTCAGCTTTTTAACTTTTGGCTTGGCTCTCCATAATGAAGAGATTGGTTACTTTTTCCCCCTTAATTGTACAAACTGATGAAACTGTTTTCTGCTTCACCTTTTGGGGGTTTTGCAGTGCTTATAATTTGGCAGGATGCCATCTTGCTAATTTATTTTAAAATGAATTTTAAAAAAAATTCAGCATGCCCAGTTTTTCCAAATTTGGATTCCTAAGAAGACGTAGCAGAGAATATTTTATTTAGTCTATGTGTACACATCATGGTGTGTGTATAGTAGTTGGAGGACAAGATGTATAAGTCTGTTCTCTCCTCCCACTGTGTAAGTTCCAAGAGTCAGATCAACAGGATTGGCAGCAAGTGCCTTTTACCCACTGATCCTCTCATATATAGTGTTTGATTTTTTTTTTAATTTATGAATCTTTTAGTTGATATAATGAGAGTGTATCTTACTTGAATTTGTCTAGTTTTATTATTAATATAGTAGTCGTTCTACCCTTGGAAAGATTTCTGGAGATTCCCTGATCCCCCCAGGATGCCTAAAACCTCAGACAGTAGATGTCATGTTTTCCTTACTCTTGCATACCTGGGATAAAGTGCAAATAAATTAGAGGCAAATATTTATAATTAAGCATAGTAGATTAATGACGTATTCTCCACCATATGTCATAGTGGCAATAACCTCAACCTGTCCCCTCCCCTACCACCAGGAGAATATTGTCTATAAACCCAAGACCTTGTGCATGCTAACCATGGGCTGTACCACCAAGCTGCATTTTTCATCCCATCATTCTTCAGGTTGAGAACTTTCACATTTTCACTAAAGCTTCTCTTTGTTGTAGTTGAATGTCAGAATCACTCACGTGCCATATCATGACAACTGATCCAATAAGTAAATAATGAACATGTAGTAGATTGGAAACAGGATGATTCACAAAGCAGGCCAGATTGGGCATGATCAATTTAGATTTAATCATGCTATTCCAGTCAGCATATAGTTTAAGACATATGAATTGTTTTTGTGTAACTTTTCCATGTAATATTTTCTGATTGTTATTGACCACAGATAAGTACAAATTGTGGGAAGTGAGACCATAGATAAAGGGATGACTGCAATACTTTCAGTATTTCGGTAGAAGATACTTCCTCTTGGCAACAAGATGGTTGAACGGGTAAAAGCACTTTAAAGCCTGAAACAGTTCAATCCTCAGAACCCATGTAACGGTGGGAGAAGAGGACTAACTTCACAGAGTGGTCCTCAGACCTCTGCGTGCACATGTGCACAAGTACAAGTAATAGAACATCCTTTTTTGGCTTTCCAAAAACAAAGCTTTGCCAGGCGGTGGTGGCACACACCTTTAATCCCAGCAAGGGGGAGGCAGAGGCAGGTGAATCTCTGTGAGTTTTAGGCCAACCTGGTCTACAGAGCAAGTTCCAGGACAGCTAAGGCAGGTAAGCTTTAGGGGGAAAAAAAATCACAACATTTTTAAGTAATAGCTTGATATTAATTGGCACTTATTTATATTGCAACGAAAGAAATATTTTTTTAAGTAGCCATCCAGATGGCTCAGTGAGTAAAATGTTTGCCCCCAGAGCCTAATGGTTTGAGTCTGATTCTCCGCAGCTGTGCACAGGAAAGAGCCAATTTCTAAAACTGGCTTCTGACTTATTTATGTCCTGGTATATGTGTACCATATACACTGACGTCACACACATACAAATGCTATAGAACAAAGTAGTTTTTTTTTTCTTTTTTCTTTTTCTTTCTTTTTTTTCTTCATTCTTTTTTTTTTTAAAGAGGGGCTGTTGAGATGGCTCAGCAGTTAAGAGTATTTATTGTTCTTGCAGAAGACCTGAGTTTAAGTCCCAGCACCCCTTGTCTGCTTACAACCAGACAGAATTCCAGTTGCAGAGGATCCAACACCCTCTCTAACCTCACAAGCAGCAGGCATGCGTGTGGTGCAAATAATATGCAAACAAAACACTCATGCTCATAAAATCTTTTTTTAAAAAGTGCTAAATAATTAACAGTTAATCAAAAGTAAACTACTTTCCAGATCACTTGCTCTTAACTCTGTGTGTGTGTGTGTGTGTGTGTGTGTGTGTGTGTGTGTGTGTGTGTACACGTGCACATGCGTGCGTGCTTGTGCATGCGCGCGCGTGCATGAACAGGTAAAATTAAGTAAATTAATCATCATTGTCATTAATATTTACATAGTATCATAAGTACTTAAAAAGTTAATTTAGGGAGTTTGGTGAGGTTGCTCAGAATTGCTGCCCAGTCTGACCGCTGAGTTCATAGTCCTCAGGACCCAGTTGATGCAAAGAAAGAACTATTGCAAATTGTCCTCTGGCTCTACTCATGCACAGTGGCATGTGTAAACATGGATGTGCACACATAATAAATAAATTAAAATGTCTTTTGTTGTTGGTGGGGTAATTTTGGGTTTCGAGACAGGGTTTCTCTGTGTAAAAGCCCTAGCTAGCTGTCCTGGAACTAGCTCTGTAGACCAGGCTGGCCTCAAACTCACAGAGATCGGCCTACCTTTGCCTCCTGAGTGCTGGGATTAAAGGTGAGTGCCACCACCAACCCTGAAAGTTGTTTTTTTTTTTGTTTTTGTTTTTTTAAGTCTTTGCATCCCTCTATGTGGTATCACAAGTTAAAAGTAACATATAATTTGAGCCTAAATAGTATTGTATAAAAATTGCATGTTTCTATCTTGTTTTCAGTGGTTTGGGGTGGGTGGGTACAGGAGTTCGAACCTGGATCCTTCTGTACACCAAGTGGTTCATAAACTAAGCTATATATTCAGCCCCTGTAATGTCTATATTGAGGCTTCATTTGTTTATGTAAACTAGAGCTGGATTCGTGTCTACCAAATTGCAGTAGATCAGTTGTTGACTACTTCTGAGTAAGCAATAAATTAACAAGTCGCAAAGAATGAACTATGGGAATGCTTATTGAATCAGGCTCCTTGAGGAGCACATATTTACCTTGAAAATCTATAAATATTTAAATAAATGATGACGACAGCTTTCTTTTTTTTTTGGTTTTTCGAGACAGGGTTTTTCTGCATAGTTTTGCGCCTTTCCTGGAGCTCACTTGGTAGCCCAGGCTGGCCTTGAACTCATAGAGATCTGCCTGGCTCTGCCTCCCAAGTGCTGGGATTAAAGGCGTGCGCCACCACCGCCCGGCGACAGCTTTCTTTTTTAATTCATCAGTTAAAGGAGACATGAGTACACGCGTACATATAACTCCTATTAAAAATAATGAAATGATTGGTTAAGAATACCCACGATGACTCACAGCCATCTGTACTCCAGTTCCAGGGGATCTGAGCCCTCTTCTTTCCTCTGTGGACACCAAATATGCACATGGTGCACAGACAATACATGGAGGCAAAATACTCAAACACAAAAAAAAGTTTTAAAGTAGTGGAAAATATTAGTTAGACAAAGAATTGCAAGAAATTAATGGTAAGGGTAATCTGGCATGTGTTTTTTAGAGGGAATAGAATCCAATGTTTGTAGAATGGTTAATGTAAAAAAGCCACAGTAAAGCTATTTTTGTCTTTTCATGCAAAAGATTCAACTAATTTCTTATACTCTTTATTACATAGGTTATAAGTCCTGAGAAGTATGACATAAAATGTGCTGTGTCTGAAGCAGCAATAATTTTGAACTCATGTGTGGAGCCCAAAATGCAAGTCACTATCACCCTGACATCTCCAATTATTCGAGAAGAGAACATGAGGGAAGGAGGTTGGAAAGCCAATTAAACATTCTCCTTTTCTTTTACCTTTTGTTTTCCATTTACCTATCCTTTGATGGCATTAAGCCCTAGAAGGCAACATGCTGGCATTACATATGAATTAGATTTAACTTACTCAGCAATTAGTTTTACTTTAGAACATTTCTAACAAAGTGAGTGCTCTTCTTAGTGATGTACTATTATAGAAAACATTATGTGATTGGTTTTCTTTATATATTTTTTTTCTTTCTTTTCTTGCAAACCTCAGATTTCTGGAAAAAAAACTTCAAAAATTGTTTTTTACATAGTTGACATATGGAAAAAAGTTTAAATGCTTGTTAGTAACTAGGGGCCGCAATTTCACTTTTGCTAAGACAATCCTGATCTTGTCTTGATGAAAAAGTCTCATAAATTGGTGAACTATCTACAGCACTTACTTACAGTTGTTCTGTATATAGTCATGGATCTGGCCTGACCTGAAGTAACTATTTCTAGTTCTCTGAGGTTGCTCTTTGGTTTTGCGTACTTTATAAATGCAGAACATGCTAATGCACACAGATTCGGGCATTTGACCTGCATATCATCTAGAGCTCTTAATAAATGATGTGGATAAGTGAGTTACAGTACAGTTCAGGATTTTGTTTTGGTTTTGTTTTTGAACTGAATTTGCATTTGTAGAACATGAAACTCTACTGGTGCCAGCAATGTTGCTTAAGGGACTATTCTGTAACATTTTCAAAGCTTCCAAAGCATTTAAGCCAAAAGCATGATCATTGTCTGCAGTAATGTTGGTTCTCTTGTTTTATGGGTCAGATAAAATTTACTTTGTTTCCTTTCATGTTGTTTTTATCTATCTTAAGTTAAAATGGAATTAAATTTTACAGTGTTTGTTTGTAGTACAGGTTGAGGAGAAAAAAGATTATCAATTCTATTCTTTTAAATTTGTTACCTTAAGGCAAAACAATTTTCAAGAAACTGGGCTTTCTGTAGCCCAAGAAAAGAATATTTTAGTCAAATTTTCATTTCGAGGCATGTCTGATTCTGTATATTTTATATGTACACCACATTAGGATTTTTAAATGTTGTATCTTAAGCTTTGCATTCTAAAAAATGTGAATTTTATGTAAAGGATCATGCATGTGGACATGAATTACCCTTGAAGGTCTGGCTATCCATGTTGTTGAAGAAAATGGTTCCTGAGTCAATTTGGCCAAGTTGTATGTAGTATATGATCCTTTACTTAGGTTTTTAAAAATCTAGTATGATATTTTATAAATTAATGTTGCTATATTTAATGTAAAAATATGCTTATATAACTATTTAGCTCTATTTCAAAGTGCTTCTGTGTATTTAGCCTCAGTTCATTATCAAGCAATTATATAAGTTAATGGTATCCTGTTGTAGTAAATCCTTAACATACTTTTCTAAAGGAAACAAAATTACATTTTTGTCTGACCCAGACTGAGATAGACTTACAGTTCTGAATTTTATAAATATGATCATGAGGGAAATGGTCAGCCTAAAATTGAAAGATTTTTCTTCAAGACACTGAGTTGGAAAGTTGGATATACAAAAGTGTAAAAACATTGTTAAGAGTGTTCCTTGCTGCAGATGACTGCAGTCAACCCATGTTTTTAGCTTTATCATGAAGATTGCTTCTTTCTAGCTGCAGAATATCGGTATGTATTCTCTCTCACTGCAGCTCCTGGTGCTCTGTGTCTTCAAATCATTTAAAGCCTATAGCTTGCTTTGGGGAGTTAGTACAGGATGTAAGGAAGGCTTTGCCGGAAGAACATTGTAAATCATGGGATTTGACTATGATATTCCCACATAGTGTAATAGCCTCTTTAATATGTACTGGTCCTGTGTGATATAAAAATCATCTAATAAAAGAAATAACTAAATTGTTAAAATAACTGTTAAACACATGACAGATATCTTCTCTGGTAGTGTGTTTGACAGTTAACATGAGTAAACATTTAATTGACTTTAAGCTTGAAATGTTCAGAATGCTCTAACCATTGCTACAGAATCTTTTCTGCAGCAAATCAAGTATTGTGTGTGTTTTTTTCTACCTGTAGCTTATCAGGCCCGGTCCAAAGCCTTCTAGCAGAAGGGATTGATTCCTGTCAGGGGTTGCTGCCAAGACATCGGAAGGATTTTTGACCAAGGTTTTCAAAAGCTCAGTGTCACATCTGCCATTTGATTAAGGGGGGATTTTGGATGCAGAGTCTGGCATTTTTTTTGTCCTTTGTGTGGCTATTTTGTTTGTCTTTTGTCTCTTCTAGAATTGAGCAGTGTTCACACTAGTTTTTAAGTAGTTGGGTGAATTATATTTTACATAACCATGTTAATTGAAATTAATATATTCCCATTAACTTTTAATTATAAAATAGTGTGGACACAGCATGTCTTCTAATTGGCGATTAACCCCTTAAAATTTGTGAAATACATTCACGTAGGAAAAGAATTTGTATTTTGTTTTAATAAATTAACAGTTTCTTTGTTTTGTTTCATTGACTATTAGGGAACAAGTATGATTTTAGCACAATATATCTAAGGGGTTAATCTACTTAAAATATAAAAATGGGTACAAAAATCCACACTAAATTTAACAAAAATTTCCTACTTATAGCTCTTACTTATTTTTAACTTAAAATAGGTGTTCTGGCATCATTGAATTTATATTATAGGTTAAAATCTACAAAATTATACTTGTGTACAAAAAAACTATTGGAAGAATTTATAAGATTCTGAAATACAGTAGATTTAGAAACTTTCCACATCGACACATTTTGGCTTTAACGTATTGGAAAAAGGAGTCAGAGGCCTTCTGCATCGTCTTCATGTTGTGGAGAGTGGAAGTGGTGAAGGCAGGGTTTTTTCTTTCTCAGGGTAGTTAGCTATCCTTTCTTTGTCCTTTCTCCTTATCTCATTTTTTGGAAACCTTTTCATATTTCATCTGTTCATGAGAACAAGAACTTACCTCCTAAGACTTCTAAATTTCTGGGCTGGAGAGATGGCTCATTGAGTAAGAGCACTTGCTGCTCTTACAGATGACCCCATTTCAGTTCCCAGCACCCAGGGTCAGGCAGCCCACAACCAACTCTACTCCTGGCCCTGGCCTAGGGGATCTGCTGCCTTCTGGACTCTATGGGCACCCACAAAGATGCATAAATAAAAATAAAATTGATTTCTAAATTCTTATAAGACAAAAATTCAAGCACTTTACCCAGACTTACAGTACTCTAAACTAGTTTTTATATTTCTTTTTTGTTGCTCATAGTCATTTGACATATTCAGTAAATTATTGTATCCTAAATTCATCATGGTTTTTGGTGCTCTCTAGCTACTGCTTATACTCAGCAGATTACTTTCTATAATTTTCCTGCACTTAAAAAATACACTATAAGCCAGGCATGATGGCTCACACTCTTAATCCCAGCTCTCAAAGGCTGAGGGAGGAGAATAAACCATGAGTTCAAGGCCAGCCTGAGCTATAGATGACCTTGTTTCAAAAACCAGAAAAGCAAAATGTACTAAAGTTGATGGCAACTCTGAATTAAATGAAGTATTAACTATTTGGTTATAGAATAGTTTGACCAGCAAACTTATTATCTTCTGCACCTTTTTGTAGGTATTTCAGATAAACATGTAGCTGGCCTTTTTGGATCTTCACTTTTGTGAATGATTTATTAATGTAAACTGGTCTTTGTTAATGTAAAGCTAATTTCTTGTCCTAATTTAGTTTCCCATTTTTTTTAAGCTTTATTAAAAAGTAACAAATTTTTTTTAAAAAGTAACACATTTTAACCAACTTAAAAAGACTACATATTTACCATCAGAGTACTCTGCTTATGGCTTTTTTCTGTACGTAATTGTATTTAACTGTGCTAGTTCCTGTAGCCTTTCTCTGCTTTACTCATTGTTTCTCTCCGCTTGCTGTTTGGAATACTTTTAATGAAAACTTCTCATTTTAGAAAGCATTTCATATTCCCTTAGGACATGCTAAAGTCTTCCTGTTGAACATAAGGAATTGAATTCTCATAGAACTAAACCTCATTTTGGTCCTTTAGTTTTTTTTGTAATTGTTGTATTGATCATTCCATATTTATTGAAGTTCTTTGCTATATTAGCCCCAGAATAACCTAGAGTACTTTACCAACTTGGTAGATTATTGTACATTCCCATTTAAGGTGGATTTTTGTGTCCCCTTTTGTCTTTGTCGTCTTCGTGCTGGTGCGCTGTGTCCAATAATCTTTCCTTTAGATTTCATTTTGGTGAGGAAGGTTTCTACTTCCAAAAAATTATTGTATCATGGAAGAATTCATCTTAATTCTCCTTGTTCTTCATATTGTATTATGTAAATTTGTTGAAAGTTACTCCCTGGATGAATTGAACTGAAAACTCTCAAATGGCTCACGTGACACTGGTGCTACTTTAAGGAAGTGTCTTGCTCACCTGGTCAAACACCCATTCCTCACTGCATTTTGCCAATTCAATCCATTTTAGATGTAACCTCGGGTATGGTGAAAGACCCACCGGACGTCTTGGACAGGCAAAAATGCCTTGACGCTCTGGCTGCTCTACGCCACGCTAAGTGGTTCCAGGTTCGGAACATCATTTTACTTTTTTCTTGTAGCCTTATGAGAGAGTAGTTCAGTACATGTTTAACTATGCTTAAACATTTCAAAAGATTGCCTAAGCAACACCATTTTAAATTAAATCTCAGAAAATAAGGTATCATAGCTGAGTATAAAGATCTGCATTTTGCAGTTACTATTAATTTGGGGGATGTTTGTACTCAGGGTTTTTTATTTTTTAGTGGCTATATTTGAAGTTGACTTCGGGAACATCACGTGTTTTTGTATATATATTATATTCCATAAGGCTGCAGATGAACTTTGCTTTAAATAATGGAATATGTGTTTAAAGCTCTGTGTATAGTTTTAAGATTTTCCCCTTTCTCTAAGTTGATGAGTGTAGGGAATGAAAGGTGAGGAACAGCTGCTTGGTTTAGTGACTTTGCAGACATGCAAAGGCACAGACAGGAAACCAAACAGATCTTCTCAACCTTCCAGTCCCTAGACAAACTTGTTAGCTCTTTACTTTTCTTTTTATTCCTAATTTAGGCAGAGTTTTTTCAGTTTACTGTTTTGTATGAACACAGGTCAAGGTTCACAGGGGATCAAGAAATATTATTCTTGTATAATCTGTTTACTTTGACCTAAATACTAGCTTTAAATACTAACTCTGGCATAAAATACTGCTGTAAATGGCAGCTCATTGAACCCAACTTAAATGTAATTATTTTTATTTTTATTTTTAATCTGAGCTTCCATTGAACAGTGGTATTTTAACTTTTTTTCATCAAGGGATATTTTTGATATTTCTAAGATTAATTCAGTTGGTTTTTGTGTTGCCCTCAAGGCTAGAGCTAATGGCCTACAGTCCTGTGTGATTATCATACGTATCCTCCGAGACCTTTGTCAACGAGTTCCAACTTGGTCTGATTTTCCCAGCTGGGTAAGTACCTTGTGACAGCACCATATGGTGATGAGCATTTAGAAAGGTCTTTTCTGTTTACTCTTTATCCTCTGACCCTCCATTTTCATTTACATATCATATTTTTCTGTTCTGATAAAAATCCTGGGGATTTGAAAATACTTTCTTAGGATTTACTAATTAAAAAATTATGCTTGGGCTGGAGAGATAACTTAGTGAGTAGAGGCATTTGCCACCCGCCAAGCCTGAAAACGTGAGTTCCATTCCTATAACCCATATGGTGAAAGGAAAGAATTGACTCCTAGAGCTTGTCCTTTGACCTGAATATGTGTACCATGGTGCACAGAGGAGTAGGGAGACACACAGTGAAGGAGTAAGTAAATGAATGGTTGTTTAAAAAAAATTAAGATGGTTTGCTAATTTTTTGTTTTGTTTTTCGAGACAGGGTTTCTCTGTTTAGCTTTGTGCCTTTTCTGGAACTCACTTGGTAGCCCAGGCTGGCCTCGAACTCACAGAGATCCGCCTGCCTCTGCCTCCCGAGTGCTGGGATTAAAGGCGTGCGCCACCACCGCCCAGCAGTTTGCAAATTTTAAAAGAAGAATTATACTGGACTGAGTGATAGCTCAGCTATGCAAGCTTGAGGGTCTCAGATCAAGTCCCCAGAACTCACATAAAATACTGGACATGGTGGACACACACTTGTCACCTTAGTATTGTGCTGGCCACGACAGGAGCATTACTGTCCAGGTTCAGAGAGAGACCCTTTCTCAAGGAAACTGGGTAATGTGCTATACGTGTAAGAACCTGTCTTAACAAACATAAAAGGACCCAGTGCCTTTATTTAAAGATAAACTGTTCATGAATTGTAAATATTCACATAGAAATTTGTTCAGAAATCAAATTTAACCTGTTGATTTCAAAGTAGGTTATTAAAAATTAAATAGCCAAGGTTGCCAGGTGTGGTGGCTCATGCCTTTAACCGAAGCAGGAAGCAGAGGCAAGTGAATCTCTGAGTTCAGGGACAGCCTGGTCTACAGAGTGAGGTAAAGAAAGGACAGCTAGAGTAGTTACAGAAAAAGAAACCCTATCTTGAGAAAATAAAGCCGCCCCCCCCCCCCAAAAAAAAAAAAAGCCAAGTTTGTCTTTTACTTATTTTTTATTTGTTTTTGTCTGTGTTTAAGAATTCCATGCTTTAAGCCAGGCATTGGTGGCACACACCTTTGATCCCAGCACTCACACAGGCAGGTTGATCTCTGAGTTTGAGGCCAGTCTAGTCCACAGAACTAGTTCCAGGACAGCCAAGTCTACACAGAGAAACCCGGTCTTGAAAAAACAAACAAAATCCTGGACTTTGGACTTAAGACTTGTAGGCATCAATTGTTTTTTCCCAGATAAATTACATTTTTTAGGGCTACAAATTATATACTTACTACACTGCAAAAACTTTTAGAAGGATGTGTTCCAAGTTCTCATGATTATTTCTAAGGGGAGTGCAAGAAGGAAATAATTAAGATAAAGAACTGTAATGTTTTATTTTTATTGAGGGAGTAGGAAGAGATACATGTGTTTGTTACTTGTGTGGTTAAATCTTCAAATTATGAATGGAATCCAGATCTTGTACGGACCTGGTTTCATAGCACTAGGGAACCTTGAGGCAGAGCATTGTAAGTTACATTGTAAGACCCTATGTCAAACAAGCCAAGTGAAGCAAAAATACATAAATGAATCAAAGATGAATGCAATTGTGTATTTGAGGCAGGCATCATGCTAGAAGAGTAGCTGAGAGCTTCCATGTTGAGAAAACGGGGGAGATATATATATATATAATATAGTTATATATAAAACTGGGAATAGCATGGACTTTTGAAAACTCAAAGCCCACTGGAAGTGACACACCTTCTTCAACGAAGTCACACTTCCTGATCCTTCCCAAAACAATCCCCAACTGGGGACCAGGCATATATGAGCATATACAGACCATTCTCATTCAAACTATCACATTTCCACTCCCTGCTGACATGGACTTGTGGCCGTACCACAATGCAAAATAAATTTAGTTCAGCCTCAAAAGTCCCCAGATTCTTTCACAAATCACAACAATTTTAGAAATTTAAAGTCTCCTCGGAGTCTCAAGGCAGTCTCTTAAGCAAAAAGCAAGTTATGTACTTCCAATATACAATGGCACAGTATACAGAACCTTTCCAAAGGGGAGAGGGGGTGCATAATGAGAAAATCTTGACAAAAGCAAGACCAAAACCCAGCAGGGCAAATTCCAAATCCTGTAACTCTATGACTGATGTCAAAGGGCTTAGATTATTTCCGCCTTCCAGTTTTGCTGGCTGCAACAGACTTCTCTCTCTCTGTTGTCCGGCTTCTACTCCCTGTCTGCAGCTGATGTTGGCAGACAGACACACCACAGCTTTATGCAGTGTCCTCTCTGGGCCTTCATGCAGGGATGCATCTGCCACATACCTGGCCTCAGTAGCTTTCATTAGCCGTCAAGGTAGGTTCCACAACTGTAACAGGCTTTCTTGGACTGCCAGCCCCCAAATCATAACAGGGAGATTTATTATTAATTACAAATGCTCAGCCTTAGTTTAGGCTTGTTTCTAGCTAGCTTTTAAACTTAAACTAATCCATTTCTATGTGCTGCCCCAGGACTCATTTACCTCATCTACACACTGTCCATCCTGCTTTCCTGCTTCCTCTGTGTCTGGCTGGCTAGCCCCTACCTGGCTACCCTTTCTCTCTGCTTGCCAGCCCCGCCTATCCCTTCTCTGCGTAGCTATTGGCTGTTCAGCTTTTTATTAGACCAATCAGGTGCAGACAAGGTGAACAGCAACACATCTTTAATTAGTTAAACAATTATTCTGCAATACAAACAAATGTAACACATTTTTTACTAGTTAAGCAAACATTCTATTTCACAACACACAACCCTGTACTGTTCTATCGCTCATGATTCTGAGGCCAGAACCATGTGGCAATGGTGCCAAGTTCTTCTGCCTGCTTCAGATGGAACCTGGCCCCTCCTCGAATTACATTTGCATAAACCTTCCTTTGTTGTTGCTCATTTGGAACAGGTAATTCCTTAGGCCAGTGGTTCTCAGCCTGTGGATCGTGACTCCTATTGAGTCAGACAAACCTTTCACAAGGGTCACATATCAGATATTTACATTATGATTCATAACAGTAGCAAATTATAGTTATGAAGTAGCAGGAAAAATAATTTTATGGGTTCCGAGCATTAGGAGAGTTGGGAACCACTGCCTTATGCCATTTCTCTTCACAAGTTGTAGGATTAGCTGAGTGGTGCCTGGCCCTGAGGGCACCACTCACTCAATTCCATTTTTCCTTATCTCTTTCAGCACAAACTAAGATTCCAACATCAAATTTCCTGGTGTTCTTTTCATTGTAGACCTATATCAGAGTGGTAACTAATAAGCACATGACAGTGTAAACATTAGACTATCTTGAAATCTCCTCTGCCATTGAAATTAGTCCAAAATTCTTCAATAGTCTTAGGTTGATTCTTAGGACAAGGGCAAAAACCAGACACATTCTTTTCCAAAATGCCACAAGAATGGTCTCTAACCCAGTTGCTATTATTACCCACCCTCACTCCCCAAAGACCTCTTGAGCTGGGCCTCTATAGTCCTGTCCATATGGCTCTCAACACTTTCGTCTTCCAGGCTCCTCCTAGGGTGGCCCATTAAATCCTGCTTATAGCATTCAACTACTTTCCTAGTCCAAAGTCTTTCACATTCCTCCAAAAACCACATGATTGGGCTTTTACAGAACAATAATAGCCCACTCTGTACACCAACTCTGGTTACTTTTCTGTTCCTTGAAGAGAAGAGACACATGACCAAGGCAACAGATAGAAAAGTACTGGGGTCTCAGAGTTTGTGGGGATTAGAGTCCATGACTGTCATGGTGGGGAGCATGGTGGCAGGTAGGCATGGTACTAGAGCAGTACTAAGAGCTTAATTAAATCTGATCCACAAGCAAGAGGCAGAGAGAGATGACCAGGAATGTCGTAAGCTTTTGAAACCTCAAAGCCTACCCTCAGTGATCTACCTCTTCAACAAGGCCACACCTCCTGGCCCTTCCCCATTCCACCAACTGTGGACCAAGCATTCAAATTAAAAGTCTGGGGGCGGGGCATTCTTATTCAAGCTACCATGGTTCCATAATGTTTTAGATTTTAGCTTGGTACAGTATTGTGGAGTCTTTCTGCTTATCTGAACTTTGACTTCATTTTATTGGTTTCATGTAGTCATTTAGTTTTCTTAGAATCCAAAACTTTAGATTATATTGTCATTCAGATAGACTTTTTTTAATGTTGATTAGATTTTACTAACAGCAGGTTTGTTCACAGAAATAATGATTGGGAAAAAAAGAGTTCCCATACAAATTTTGCCCCTGTACGTGCACAGCCTCCATGTCAGTATTTGTACCAGAGATGTACATTTGTTACTAATAAACTTTTAATGCATAATTGCCATGCAAAGTCTATACTTAAAATAGACTTCTCATACTATTCTTTACATGAGTATAAGATGTCATGCAAATTTGTTCTATGTTTTATATATTTAGTTGACATAATTACATTTATTCGGTACAGTGGTATGTTCCAGTACACTCATATAAATGTGTAATAATTTGACTGGGTCATTGACGTGCTTATCACTTCAAACATTTATCAATTTTTTTTTTAATGTTAGGAGCATTTAAACATTAAAGTAGTTCCAGCAGCTACATTGAGATGAAACAGTTGAAAGTTAGAGATGTAGTTCATGTTAGAGCACTTGGCAAGAATTTGCAAGATTCTGGGTTTGATTCTCAGTACCTAACACATATATACACCCCCACCCCCACCCCCCAACCCCCACCCCCACCCCCGCCCAAAGGAGTTCATTGACTAATTGTTGTTAAGCATTGTCGCCCTGTTGTGCCACAGAACATAGATTATCCTGCTCATCCATTTCTACTGTATGGCCATTAGCTGTCTTACCACCACCATCTCCACATTCTTTCCAGGCTCTGCCACTATTTCTTTGTGGGAACATAGAGTATTTGTGTGTGACTTATTATCACATAATGTTAGTTTCTATCCATATTGTTGGAAATGACAAACTAGCATTCTTTATTGGAGCTTAATTCCACAATTTTTATGATCCACAAATGGTTGAATCTTTTTAAAGTATCCTTTTTCTTACCCTTGTGAGTTATGCTCTAAGGACTGCTTGTGGAAAGAAGTACAATTTGAAAGGCCGGTTTTAACCTACACTTTAAAATGTGTGTTGTTAGGTCATTAGATGTGGGTAAAGTGTATATACCCTTTGTACTCTAAGGGCTGGTTTCCCCTAGGGCTCCAGGATTACAAATTCTCTGCTTCTCCTACCTCCAAGGAAGAAGATGAGGGTGGTCAGATGAGATCTTTACGCTTAGGAAAATGTCCTGTGGCATGATCCATTCTTCTTCAACTAAGAGGTTATTAGTGAAGTGTTCACTCACTTCCTAATCCCACCCCAAGTCCCACATGGAGAGTGCAGGAAGACCTGCTTGAGCATAGTCACTGTTTCTTGGGAGTGGTCTTTTGCTGTCCTTTCCTGTTTGGTGCAAGCGGTTCCATTTTTACTTGGAGGCAGTAGCATTGCATTGTACCATTTTTTAATTATGTTTGGGAGGAGCAAGAGATCTTGAGATTTGGCTCTGTGCCCTCACCCTGAGATTGGACTGACATTGTTTTCCCTCTTGCTTTTTTTTTCCTTTCATTTTTCTTTTAAGAAAATGTCTACTCACTCCACATACTATCCACAGATCCCCCCTCCTCCTTCCTCTCAACCCCCCCCCCCCCAGCCCTCTTTCCCAAGCCACCTTGCATTCCCACATCCCCCAAGTCGAGGTCTCCCAAGGGGAGTCAACAGAGCCCAGCACACTGAGCCTAGGCAGGTCCCAAGCGCCTTCCCACTGCACCTAGGTTGTGCAAGGTGTCACACCACAGGCACCAGGTTCTAGAAGCCTGCCCATAGACCAGGGACAGATCCCAATCCCCCGCCTGGGTGCCCCCCAAACAGTTTGAGCCAAACAACCATTTTCCGTATCCAGATTACCTCTGGCTTTTATCTTTATTTTTTTAAGTTTTGTCATTATATGTATATGAATGATTTGCCTACATGTGTATGTATATCGTGTGTGTGCCTGAGAAGGTCGGAATAGGGTTTAGACAATTGAGAACCACCAGGTAGGTACTGGGAATCAAACCTGGGTCTTCTGCAAAAGCAGCAAGTGCTCCTAACCACTGAGCCATTTCTCAATCCTTGTCTTTCTGATTTTTTTTTTTTACATTGTATAAATTGTATAAGTTTTTTGGCTTTGGAACCATTTTAGGGTTTTGTTGTGGTTTCAAGTTACTTGGTTTCTTTGAATTGTTTTTTGAGCTCCTATTTATTGCATTCGTGTATTTTGTTTGTGTATTTTGAGCAATGTGTATGTGCCTCTGGGTCAGAGAGCACTTTATAGTAGTGTTCCTCTCCTTGGGCCATGACTTCCAGGGATCAAATTCAAGTCATTTGATAGGCCCTGGAATTCCTATTTACAATTTTAATAAAAGTTATAATGGGCACTGGAGAGATGGCTCAACAGTTAAAAGCACTGACTGCTCTTCCAGAGGATCTGAATTCAGTCCCCAGCACCCACCTCTAGCAGTTCACAAATGTCTATAACTCCAGTTCCTAGGGATCCAACACCCTCGTTTGGCTTTGGTAGGTACCTCCATACACGTGGCAGACACCCAACATACACATTAGTAAAAATAAATTTTTTTTTTCAAAAGCTACACTGGATGACCCCAAAGCCTTGTACTAGATGAGAAAATATAGCCTTCATATGCTTCACTTTGCATGAAATGTTTGGAGTAGGCAAATCTGTAGAATTTGAAAGTACATTAGAGGAGGAAAGGACAGAGAGGAAGAGGTGTCTACTAGTAGATATGCAGTGATTTTGAAAAAAAAAAAAAAAAACAGGCAGGACAGTGGAGGCACACACCTTTAATCCTAGCACCCAGGAGACAGAGACAGGTGGATCTCCAAGTTTGAGGACAGCCTGGTCTACACAGAGAAACCCTGTTAGAGTCTGTAGTTATTAACCTGATGTTTCTCTTCAAACTTAAAATGTAAAATTGGTGTCCCCTTAACTTTTGGGCTTGGAGACTCATTGTATAGTCCATCCTTGAACTTCTGATCTACTGCCTTGAGTTTGTTTCTTTGTTTGCTTTTTTTGAGATGGAAGTCTCGCTGTAGTTCTTTTGTCCTGGAGCTCACTGTGTAGACTAGGCTGGCCTCGAACTCGCAGAGATCCTCCTGTCTTTGCCCCCAGGGCCCAGCCTGTTTTTTTATTATTGAGGTGGCACTAGGTTACCCAGACTCAATTCTCAGCCAGTTCATAGGCTTAAATAATTCTGCTTCAGCCTCTAAAGAGATAATATGAGAGGCTTTTATTTAATTAAATTTTATTTATTTATTTAATTTTATTTAATTAAAATATTTTTGTATTATAAAAATTATTATTTTGTATATGTGTTGGAACAACTTGAAGAAATCAGTTCTTTGTACCTTTAAGATTCCATCAGTGGTGTGTCGGTGTGTCTCAGGACCACTTGAAAAAGTCAGTTCTCTACCACAGAGGTTCCATCAGGCTCCTCAGCAAGCGCCCTTTAACGCTTGAGCCGTCTCACTGGCTCATTGCCTTAACATAACTTCCATAATCTTCAGAATCTTTAAGGACACTTGCCCATCATTCTGATGGTGTTTGAAAACGGTCTTTAAGCTGTTGAGTGTATTTTATGTCTTTAATCTTAGGCAATGGAGTTGCTGGTAGAGAAAGCAATCAGTAGTGCTTCCAGCCCTCAGAGCCCTGGAGATGCCCTGAGAAGAGTATTTGAGTGCATTTCTTCAGGGATTATTCTCAAAGGTAAGTCGAGGGTTTTTATTACGTAAATTAAGTTGATTTCTTTATTGAATAAGAGGCCTACTTCCCCAAGGAGATAATGCTAATAATGCTTTTCTTTCTTTACAATGATCATTATAGGCAGCCCTGGACTTCTGGATCCTTGTGAAAAGGATCCCTTTGATACTTTGGCAACAATGACTGACCAACAACGTGAAGACATTACATCCAGTGCACAGGTATTTGAATACTTGTTGGATTACTGTCCTTAGGTTTTATAAATGTTTAGTTACATGGAATAATTGTATAATAGTCACTGTGATAATTATTGGGAAGTAAGTCTTTAAAGGGAATATTAAAAAGATGTACCTTTCCAGAGGTGGTGAGGCACACTCATTTAATCTTAGCACCCATTCAGGGTGTTTCTTTCATTAAGTTTTTTTTCTCATATTGTTATATGAGGAAGTAAACTTAATAAGAATTCATGTGTTTTCATGTCAGTGAGATAGTCTATAGGTAAAAGTGTGTGCTGCCTAGCCTAATGGCCTGAGCTTTGGTTCCTAGAACCCACATGGTAGGAGAGAATGGCCCTCAAGTTGTACTCTGACTATGGTGTAAATGTGCACCCAAAAAAAAGGATAAATATAAAGTACAAATTTTAGAACGTCTGATTTTTAAAACTCATTCCCTATTCTGACTCTTATTTTCAGTTTGCATTGAGACTGCTCGCATTCCGTCAGATACACAAAGTTCTTGGAATGGATCCATTACCACAAATGAACCAACGCTTTAACATCCACAACAACAGGAAACGAAGAAGGGATAGTGACGGAGTAGACGGATTTGAAGCCGAGGGAAAGAAAGACAAGAAGGATTATGATAACTTTTAAAAAGTTTCTGTAAATCCTCAGTGTTCAAATAGGTGCCGCTTTATTGGCTGTTTTCCATTCATAATAATGTCTACTTCAAAGTTTATCAACAATGTAGAGTTTCATGGAAGAACCAAGTTTTTCTATGACATTAAAAAACTTAATGTACAGTGTTAGGTATTATATGGATGGAAAGGCATCAAAAAATAAATTAAACTAGGGCAAAAATAGTGGTTCCATTTTTTTCCCCCATTATTTTGATTTTATTGACTGGTTGCCCTTACTCCCTGTATTTTTGTGTCTTTTATTAGCTAGTGCATTGTGTTATATGAAATCTTGACTGTATTTAATGCAGCATTTGTGCTTCAGTTGCTCCATGTGTTTTGATACTTTTATTTAGAAGTTTTGTTTGCTTTGACCCTAGTTGTAAGTTACTTTGTGTTATAGATCATATCCTTTACCCCTTAATATTTCACAGCAGTACGTTTTTTTGTAACGTGAAACTGCAGGATTTTTTTCCTTTTGTTATTCTATATGTGAAGGATTAAAATACAAAAAGCTACCCTGCCATTTGAGTGCTCAGAACTGGGCGTTTCTGCAGCTCTTGTGGTATTTGTCTATCTAGTGTGATATATAAAGGTGTAATTAAGACAAATTCGTTAATCTAATCAAGTTTGCTGTTAGTTGTGCATTAGCAGTATAAAAGCTAATATATACTATATGGTCTTGCAACAGTTTTAAAGCCTCTGCATAATTGAGAATAAAATGCATGACATTTTTGTTTTTAATAGTCTTTTAAAATTATAATTTTAGGTTTAACACGTAGATCTTTGTACAGTTGACTTTTTGACATAGCAAGGCCAAAAATAACTTTCTGAATACTTTTTCTTCTGTACAAGTGGAAAGGGCATTTTTCACATATAAGTGGGCTATTGTTTTCAAAAGAACTTTATCATTGTGCAACTAACAATAACTAGCCCTTAATTATGGTGACAGTTCCTTATTAATGTGTGTGCAATTACTCTAACAGCTCTTAACAGTATAACACAGTTGAATGATCCCAACACATCCCATCATCCAGATCATTTATAGGTCTATTAACAGTGAGATTGATAAAGTATTACTGATTTAAAAAAGAATAAGATTATCTAAGGAAAAAAACAGAAAATTATTTGGTGTGGCCATCTTACATGCTTATGTCTTATATAAAATGCTAATCCCTAGCAGTGGTGTAATGCAAGTTCCATCTTCCTGTTGATGTATGTATGCTCTGGTACACAGATGTTGTTTGTCACAGCACTACAGTGAGATACAGAAATAAAAACTTAAATTCATATAACGACTTCATTGTATTATGTGGTAGGCTTGATGAAGATGACTTTGGCTTGATACTACTTACGCTTCAGTAAAACCATATTCATATATATACCATGTATGTATGTGTTACTCCTGCCAATTGTATGTTGGCTGCTCACATAATTCTGAAAGTTTTAGATTTCACCACCAAATTGGTTCACTTTTCTATGGTCAGAACCCTCCCCAAACTAAAGACTAGAAGTCTCTGGGTGTTCTTACAGAATGGTACTATCTGTATGACTTCAGCATGCCTTTATTTGTATGTTTAGATTTTTGCTAGGAAGTTTTGAGTACCCAGATAATTTTTAGATTTTTTTTTTTAAAGGAAGGAAGTGTTTTTGCTCAAAGTTTGAGAGGGTGATCATTTTGGTGGGGGAGGTGTAGCCACAGGTGGGTTCATTACATGAGAAGGGTGAAGCTGGAACTCCACATATTGGTCGAACAGGAAGCAGACAGGACAAGACTTCTCATCCTAGACCATATCTTAGAAGTTTCATAACCTCTCAAAACTGCCACTAGTTGGGAACCAAGTGTTTAAACACAGCACCTGGTTGTAGGGGTCAGGCTACTTCATATCTAAAATAGCATTCTATCCCTGGCCCTGTGTCCAAGTCATGCATGTCATGAGGTGAACTGCAGCACACTGAGCAGCCCTACCCCTGCACCTTGTCATTCATAGTCCACATGGCTTCTCTCTTGGTCCATCCCCTTCAGTGCCAACAGCTTTCCTCATTTGAACACCCCACATTTCTGGCATCACAAACCCTGGTGTCTCCACTAAGGAGCTCTGTGTAGGGAATCTGACCCTGCTACATATTGCCTAGCATCAGTGACTCTTAGAACCTTGTTTCAAACCTCCATGACAGTAACTGTTGTATCAGGATACCAAGTTCTGCTAGCTCAATTTGTAAACTGCCCCCTTGGACCACACAGTTTCATCGGGGCCCATGTGGCTTCCTGGGTGAATCTGGGAAAACACCTCAGCAGTATTTTCTACCAGGTCACCCTGGAGGTAATTTGAGCTCTTTTCCTTCAAAGGAATATTTAGAAAATAATCTTTATGGATTCTTTGGGGATTTTACATCATACACCTCAGTCTTTCTCATTTCCCAGTCCTTCCACATCTGCCCTCCATGCCTGTAACCTCCCCCAAAAAAGAAAAGAAAAAAAAAATCTCTCCAACGCCTTTGGGCAACCGTCTGTTCCTCTATCAATTGCTGCTTTCTCTCATACCAGTCATAGCTGTCCCATCTCTAGTTCCACCCTACATGTACCACTCTGCTCCTGTTTTTCCTGTCTCTCCATCCCATGTTCACCATGTTCACATGGTGGCATTGGAAGCCATGGTGTGTCTGTCACACAGTACTCCCTTTTGCCCAAACAGCTTTATTTGCAGATGTTCGTTGCAGTGAGTTACTGATCTGATCAATGGGCCCTGGACTCTAGGCCCTCTCTGAGACTCCTCAAGGAATACCCTCTGTTGCTCAGTCATGGAGATCCTATGGCTGTGATTCTACAGGATTAGTCCCTTCGTGCTCCAGCAGCTCATAGATGGGATAGATGTTGGGGTGGGCCATCTCAAAGCTCTGGATCTGGGCCTGGATGGTAGCTGAGTTGGTCATTCCGTGTCTCCCAACAAGGGGCAGGGCAAGCTCTCCTGCACCCATATCAGCCCATGTCACTGTCACAGTGCTGTTGGCTGGCAAGGGATGGGGCCAGCTCTTTAGTAACCTACACCATGAGGGGTACCGCCAGCTTCAAATGTGTATTTTCAGCTAGGATTTCAGTTTTAACCCCTCAGACCTGCAGTGTATTGGGTCCTGCTCTCAAAGCACCTTTCCTTCACCCCATTCTTAACATAGTCTTACTGTAATTCATAGTTCTTTGCTGAACTATGTACTTACATCTTTTCTCTGAGTAGTAACCGTGCCAGAGCCCATATGTTACCCTGTCCTAAAATTTCTCCCAACAAACAACTTTTATCAGCTACTTGTATTCAGCATTTTCCTGAAGACATTTCATTAACAACAAACAGCCACAGTCCTTAGACTAATTCTTAAAGAAGTCCTTCCTCTGACACTTTGGAAGCCCAGTCTCCATTACCCATGTTTCCTATCCTAGCCTGTTAATGTCTACTGCATTCTAGGGTTTATCTAGCCCTCAGCTCCAAATTCTTACACATTCCTCCCAACAACTAGTTGCAAAGGCCTATGAACTCTTAAGGTTGGTTTAATCACAGCACTGAATCCACTTCTTGGACCATTTTCTGTGTTCTCATCACTAGGACGAAGTACCTTGTTGCTTGGATTCCAAGGGCTTCCTCGGGGGAGGGGATGAGAAGGTGCGGAGTCAACAGCACAGACATCTCAAGTAATGAACTCATTTATTCAATAACAGGGAAGGCCTTATATACCCTCCTCCCAGCACCCAGTCTGTGTGGTCATCCCTCATTGGCTGGGCACGATCAGGAACTCTGACAGCGACCAGGAACTGACAGTTCCTGTTGCTAGGCCCTCAGGCAGACTCCAGGTTGGCTCATAAGGAGTACGTTATGTGCATGCCTTGGCAACTAGTCTAAGCCAATTTCCTCAACCCTATGGGCCTGTCCTACTATAGTACCTGACAGAAGCAGCTTGTTTCAATGCTTGATAGGGGGTCAGGGCCTGGGCATGGGGGCTGAGGAAGCACAGCCTTTGCAGGAGGTGTGGGAGTGGAGTTGTTTATTGTGTATGTGTGCATTTGCACTAACCGACACCTTGAGGGAGCCAGTTCTCAGCTTCCAAGATAATCGCTAGTCATGCTTGGCAGCAAAAGCCCCTTTACCCTCTCAGCCATTTTTGCAAGCCCCGAGAGGAATTTTTAGTTTTAGTTTTACTGGTGTGTTTCTGGTTTTTCAAACAAGGCCTCACGCAGTCCAGGCTGACCTCTTATTGTTCCTGAGCGGCCCTACTTGTACCTCTCAAATGCTGAGAGGCATATGCTGCCACACCTGTGAGAACTCTTAGGGAGAAAGTGGATAAACTTGTGTTCCCCAATCCAGTGGGATTGTTTTGAACCATGTAATACAGTAGAAACCATAGAGCAAATGGAAACAAAAAGATCATGCTGGAGAGAGAAAAAGATGAAGTGGGTGTTGGAGTGGGGGTGTGTACCATGGTGTACACGATCATAGAACAACCTAAGAGGGTACCAGAGATCAAACTCGGGTAGTCAGATGTGACAGCAACTGTCTTTGCCCACTGAGCCATCTTGCCAGCCCTAGAATTATTATTATTTTTGTTTGTTTGTTTTGTTTTTGTTTTTCAAGACAGAGTTTCTCTGTGTAACAAACAGCCCTGGCTGTCCTTGTAGACTAGGCTGGCCTTGAATTACAGAGACCTGCCTGCCTCTGCCTCCAGAGTGCTGGGATTAAAGGCATGGGCCACCACACCCAGCTAGAACTCTTAGTTGTATGAATTTTATGAAATCTCAAAGGACATGAAGGAGGGCTTAGTATTAGATATGATAAAGAGGAAAGAGCTAAAACTGAAACAAATCTTCAAATTCTGCTTCCTAGAAGAAGTAAGCATTTCTCTTGCCCATCATCACCACTGAATGCAGCTGTAAGACCTAGGTGGAACACACTTCAGTGATAGCACACGCCTTTAATCCCAGCACTAGGGAAGCAGGCAGATCTCTGAGTTCAAGGCCAGCCTGCTCTACAGAGTGAGTTCCAGGACAACTAAGGCTACACAGAAAAACCCTGTCTCAAAAAACAAACAGAAATCCTGGCTGAAATGCATAGGAAAAAATCAAGGACTCCAAAATGTCATTAGTAGTCAGTTAACTAGAGAACCGTAATTAAAGTATCACCATCGTACTGCTCACAAAAGTGTATTCACCTTCGGTCCTCCACCGCCTTCGCCTTAGACACAACCATGGGTGTGGAAGTGTGTGGCCAACTAAAACAGGTTTCTAGGCAGAGAACTGAAAAGGGGGGTGAGGTCGGGGGGTGGAGAGGACTGGAACAGACTGAAGAGGGGAAAAAATTAGTCCAAATGACCCCATTATGTTAAAAATCCCAGAACTCAACTAATTTCGTGGGCTAGCATTACCTAGCTACCAAAAACATTAAAAACAATTCAGCTATGCAGTGATATTTTATCTGTGTACCCCCAATAAAGTTTACCTGAGGATCAGAGGGAAAAGCCAGCCACTACAGTAAACATAGAGGTCAGGCAATGGTAGCACACGCCTTTAATCCAGCACTTGGGAGGCAAAAGTAGATAAATTTCTTAGTTCTGTGAGTTCAAAGCCAGCCTGGGCTACATAGTGAGACCCCATGTCTCAAAAAAAAATAGTAAAATAAATAATAAACAATTCAGAGCTGGGCCTAGTGGTCCAGACCTGTAATATTAGCTGTTGAAGAGGCTGAGACAGAGGATCACAAGATAGAGACAGTTCTGGACAAATTAAAACCTATCTGTGATGGTTACTGCCAATTTGACAGGACCTAGAACCACCTTGGAGACAAACTTCTGGGGATCTTTGTTATTTGTGAGGGCATTCCCAGGTTGGGCTAACTCTGATGGGTAGACCCACTCTAGATGTGGGAAGCAGCATTCCCAGTGAAGGGGTCCTGTACTGCATGAGAAGAAAGAGAGGCTACCATTTCCTCTCTCTGCAATGGGACCAGCTGCCTCAGGCTCCTTCCTGCCAGCAGATCTTCCCCACCATGCTTGACTGTACCCTTACAGTGTGAGCCAGAAGAAACCCACCCTTTAGTTCCTGTCGAGGATCTTGTCACAGCCACAAGAACAGCAACTATTGCATTATCTCAAAATAAAAATTGGGTCAGGTGGAGGTGGTGCACGCCCTTAATCCCAGCACTAGGGAGGCAGAGCCAGGCAGATCTCTGTAAGTTTGAGGCCAGCCTGGTCTACAGAGCAAGAGCCAGAACAGGCACCAAAACTACACAGAGAAACCCTGTCTCTAAAAAACCAAAACAAGGGCTGGAGAGTTGGCTCAGGGGTTAAGGGTACTGATGTTCTTCCAGAGGTCCTGAGTTCAATTCCCAGCAACCACATGGTGGCTCACAACCATCTACAATATGATATGGTACCCTCTTCTGGCCTGCAGGCTGAACACTCAATGTATACATGATAAATAAATATAATCCTTAAAAAAAGAAAAAAGAAAAAAAAACTTCTTTAAAAAAAAAAACCAAAACAAACAAAAATCGGAAGGAAGGCTGGAGACATGGCTCAGAGGTTAAGAGCACTGGCTGCTCTTTCAGAGGTCCTGAGTTCAAGTCCCAGCAACCACATAGTGGCTCACAACCACCTATAATGAGATGGTGCCCTCTTCTGGCCTGCATGTATACATACAGGCAGAACAAATAAATCCTTTGAAAAAATCAAAAGGAAATAAAAATTTAAAACAACAACAACTGGAGATAAAGATGAGCACCAGAGTGCATGTCTAGCATGGATAAGACCCTGTGTTCAACCAACAGTTTACAAAAGGAAACAAGAGCAACAATAACAACATGTCTAAGCAAGCTTATACCTCTTGAAAACAGATCACTGGAACAGCAAGCCAGCCCAGCAGGTAAACGCACTTGCCATATAAAAGCCTGAGACCTGTGTTTGATCCCCAGAACCCACAGTGGAGGGAGAGAACTGACTCCTGAAAATTGTCTTCTGACTTCTACATATGCTCCGTGGTACACATCCATGCACTCACACTGATAAAATTACAAAGGTGGATATGGCGGCACATGCCTTTAATCCCAGCACTTGGGAGGCAGAAGCAGGCAGATCTCTGTGAGTTCAAGGCCAGCCTGGTCTACAGAGTGAGATCCAGGACAGGCACCAAAGCTACACAGAGAAACCCTGTGTCTCAAAAAAAACAAAAAATAAAAATAAAAGAGGTAGTGCCTATTAGGAGTGCCTTAGGTTGTTTGGGGACAGGACTGTAAGACCTGACCCCTTTCCCTTCCTTCTCTTTGTTCCCTAGGGTCTTGGTGTGACCAGAGCTACATAAGTGATACCCTGTCTCAAAAACAACCAACAACAACAACAAAGTAAGTTATGGAGAATCATTCACAGATCCATTACATCTGATCTGTGTATATGTGCAAATGTCACTATCAATTATTTGAAAATTAATGAGTATATGAATCTTATTACTAAAACTATAAAAACCATGATGTTCTACAATGAGCGCAAGATGAAAGAACAAGAACTGGGGACAAAGATCAAGGCAGAAATGAATGAAACAAATGAAAAAAGGAGCACTGAAACCAAGAGTTGGATCTTCGAAAGGATAAATAAGAATGACAGAACTTTAGCCAAACTGCCCCAAAGAAAGAGATAGAAAAGACTAAAAAATTAGAGAAGAAAAGGGTGTCTTAGTTAGGGCTTCTGTTGCTGTGAAAAGACACCATGACCACAGCTACTCTTATAAAGGAAAACATTTCATTGTGGTGGCAAATTACAGTTCAGGGGTTTAGTCCATTATCATCCTGGTGGGAAACAAGGCAGCATGCAGGCAGACATGGTGCTAGAGAAGGAGCTGAGAGTTCTTACATCTTAACTCACAGGCAACAGGAAGTGGTCTGAGACACTGGGTGTGGCTTGAGCATATATGAGACCTCAAAGGCCGCCTCCACAATGACATACTTCCTCCAACAAGGCCATACCTACCCCAACAAAACCACACCTCCAAATAGTGCCACTCCCTATGAGCTTATTGGGACTAATGGCATTCAAACTACCACAAAGGGTAACAATAGAATTTGAAACAACATCAGGTCTTATCCTGATTTATATATATATAGTATTATATATATATATATTTGGAAGTCCAAAAAAAAAGGAACATAACAAAACTAAACCAAGAGGTGATAAACAATTCAAACAACTGTAACAAAGAGGAAGATAGAAACTTATTAAAATTTCCCAACTATGGAGCTGGAGAGATGGCTCAGTGGTTAAGAGTACATATTGCTCTCCCAGAGGTCCCAAATTCAGTTCCCAGCACCCACGTCAGGCAGCTCACAGCTACCTGTAACTCCAGCTCTAGGGGATCTGACTGGAAGGCAGTGACACACGCCAAAAAACATAACTTTCTAAAAAATTATTTTTACTTCCCAATTAAGAAAAGTTCAAGCTGAGACAGATTCACTGGTGAATTTTACCAGACCATCAAAGTAGAATTAACATCAGTTGTGTCAGTTTAAACACATCAGTAATAATCTCAGACACATCAACGTTCGGGTGTTGCATTAAGGACAAAGATCAAAGCACTTCTCTGTTTCGCTCTCCCTGTGTCTCCCATCATCCTTTTCATTAATTGTCTGAGTCCAAATCTGTACCTGGCTGAATGCTGTCTTGCCAATCCACCTACCTGTAGCTCTCTGTCAATGTTTTGTATCTGTCCCTAACAAAGGGCTTTGTTCTATTGAACAGCACAGAAGGCATCACATGGGGAAAGAAGGAGGGATAAATACTTCATAGAAGTATTTAACCGAGTTTTACAATGGTAGTCACTGAGGCAGGTAATAGACAAACACTATCAAGCAATATCTGAATGCTGCAGTCAGCTTTTATGTAGCTATCCATAAGGCCTCTTGTGTTGTGCCCAGATCGTGACCCCCAGAGAGACCACCAAAGACGAGCATGCCGGAATGCAAAAGCAAGGTTTAATTCTGGATATCCAAAAGCAATACAAGCCTAGGCAGGGACTTCGTCCAATACATCCAACGCAGTGGAGGCTGGAGGAAGCGCCCACCTGTCTGCAAGCTCAGCTTTTAAAGGGAAAAGTCACAAGGTTACATCATTTAGGGGTGCTAGTACAGGTACAATTCTGATTGGCTCGCTTGTAGGGACTTCTAGAAATTACTTAAGGGAGTGGTTGCCCACCACCATTTCTCATTGGCTGCCCTCAGGTGGGGGCATTTCTGTGGTCAGTTACCCTGGAAACCAGGGAGAGGACATTCCATAGTCTGGCAGGCATTACCTCGTGACTATCTTGTGACTCTGTACTTTTACACTTCCTTGTTTCTGGAATCTGAACTGACTGGTTTCAGTAACTAATGGCCTATTCCCAAAAGGAGAAATCTTAGGCCTTAATTTTAGGGTGAAAGCATTTTGGTCTTATTTCTAAGATGGCTCATTTTGGTCTCACAGTTGTTTTTCTTCTGGCACAGTGGCTGTGACTGAATCTACTGCTGTTTCAGCCAGTCATTGCAGCTCCGCAGTTACTGCCCACCTCTCAGGCAGCAGCCCAGTGGGACTTTTATATCCAGCTCTATCCACCTCCTGCCGTTGCCACCAAATATAGTTTTTAACTAAATCTCTATCGTTATATTTATCATTAAGAATCAGGTGTCATAGGCTGGGGTGAAAACCTGCTAGTTCAGAGAGGTTGAGTAGGAACTAGCTGAGCAACTTAGCTGGAGTCTCAGAAAGAGAACGTCCTTCCACTCCAACAAACCAAAAAGGACCACCACATTCAAAGTCCCTCCCTACTACTTCCTGTGCATCTCTATCCATCTTCCAGACTTCTTCTGACTCTCTATGATTACTTTCTGTCAGCTAGTTGCTGGCTCCGCCTCCTGACCCAAGGTTGATTTCATTTAATTAACACAATTGTAAACTTGGGGTTCATGATGTGATTGAATATCCCACAACATTTTCCCTTCTTTGTCTAAATAAAAAGGACAGGTTTTAACTCTAAAACAGTAAAACTATATGCAATAAGAACTATTATCAGGTAAGAATTACATTCACAGCTGGGTGATGGTGGCACACACCTTTAATCCTAGCACTTGGGAGGCAGAGCCAGGCAGATCTCTGTGAGTTCCAGGCCAGCCTGATCTATAGAGTAAGATCCAGGACAGGCACCAAAACAACACAGAGAAACCCTGTCTCAGAAAAAAAAAAAGAATTATATTCACAATGTCCAGTCCATTTGTATTTGGCAAATTTGGAGAACATACTCTATTATCTCTCCTATTGGTGAGTCCAAAGTTTTATACCTAAACTATTTTCTAGCTTAACTGATATTACCAACCTAAAAATATCTTTTTAGACCTTAAAACATTTTCTTAGATAAACAACTTATATGTCTCTCAACCTGATAAGCTTTATATCTCTTTTGTAAGTTTTTCTGAATTTGGTAATAAGGAAAACTGTAAACCTATAATTGTCTAGTCTTCAACACCATCAGAGACCTGAGAAGGATATACTATTACCTGAGCAAACAAAATGTGCAGAGCAAGCAACTTCCAAAACTATAGAAATGACAGATACAGCTAGATGCCTGGACAGTCACCCAAGGTTTCTCTTCAAAGTTGGGCCATCCATCTTTGGCCTACATGCATAGAATATCTAACAAGAGTTTTCTGTGAAGCAGAAATTTTTAAGGACTGGCCTAGCTTGTCTTAGCCAAGCTCAGCAATCAATCAACTTCCTTTGTGTCCTATTTGTCCAGTTTGGACAGCATACTGTCAGCACTCAAGGCAAGGGCAGTTTCTTGCCCAGTGGCTAGCTTTAATACATTGAAAGCAACTCCATGTGGAGGTTCTTCAATGCTCCTCATCTTCTTTGAAGTTGATTAGTGCTGCCAGGAGCAGATGTATCTCACTGTCATGAAAAGCCTTATGTTATGAAAACATTTTAAATGTCATATTCTGTAGATCTCTGAAGTGTTTGAAGACCACCTATCTATCTAAAATATATATCTCTGTTTAACCTTGAAAACATACCTAATGTGAGTATAAATTTGATTGTTATAGATGACTAACTACTAACCTGCATTTACTAATTATCCTAAACAGTTTCTTATAATATCTTTCAAGGACTAGAACTTTTTGTTACATTTTTAAATGAGCTGCATAGGTACAGTACCTTCAATAAAAATAGAAACATATATTCAGTATATTATGACAAAAATAATCTTGAATTTGTATCAGTACACAAAAATCCATACCAATGTAAAATATTTGAGACTAGCAGTTGTTTTTAGTTTAAAAGTAGATTCAATTAATCTATCCTTTTATCCTATAATTCCTATATCCTCTCTTTTTTCCAAAAGATAGGAGAGAAAGAAGGACAGAAGAAAGAAAAAGAAAGGAATAAAGAACATTTTAATCCAACCTCCTTTGTATAGTTTCATCCATGACCATAACCAATAACAACTTGAAACTAACCTCCCCCCAAACAATGAAAAACATCCATAATCCACTGAATGACCAAAAACCTCTCACCCTACCTCTTGGGAATGTGAACATTGTGTTCTTAAAGTTACTTCCTGTTGTCTGGGTATCTTCAGAGGACCCTGAGAAAACTAGGATACTGGTCAAGTCCTGGGAGAGTTAGTGGTATCATTTCTTGTCCAGTATCTTTGTGATGGAAAAGTGCAGGGCTTAGCTGAAGTTCTGGAAGAGTAGTCTATGAGGTTGGACCCTCTCAGCTAGAAGCTTTGGAGCTGTCCTGAGCAGTTTGTAGTCTGAAACTAATACTTGGTGGTGTTTGTCAGCTTAATGGCACTACTACAGTCTAGGTGGATTTGTCATTGCAGGGCCCCATCATCTTTTTGGAGACCTCAAAGGTCACTGTTAGGAATGGTCATAGTTCACTGCAGAAAACTTAAACATTTAAATGCCATAGACCACTGATCTCTGAAAGTCTGAAATAATCACAGACTATTAAGTACATCTGGGGTACACAAACTTAGTTCCTAATTACCTGCTTCAGATTCAAATCCTAAAACATGTACAGGAAACTAGATGGAGTTTATTTCTAAAATTAGTACTCTGTATGACTACTAATAACCCAACAGAAAGTTAATATATACATAATAGTCTCATAATTATAATATATGTAATATAATATACATATTCATTTTATATATGCTTATTATATATGCTTATATAATTGTATTATATTATAATAATCTTATAATCTAATAATTTTTCATAGACCGTCTCCCTTGATCTATTTTTTTTTACTCAGGTTATTATTTGTGTGTGTGTGTGTGTGTGTGTGTGTGTGTGTGTGTGTGTACGCATGCACACATTTGTGTGTGCATTCTGGAGGATGTGCATGAACCATAGCATGTATGCAGCGGTCAGAGGTGGAGATAATTTTCTCCTCCCACCTCACTTGGATTCTGGAATTGAACAAAGGCTGATGGGCCTGTGGGGCAGGTGCCTTCTACTGAGCCATCTTGATGACCCTGCCTTTCAGTCTTCAAAGTTTCATTCACAGACCCTTGCCTCTCACTGTTCCTCACTCTGTTTCCATGTGAGCAGCCTCTTCATATGGACCAGAGGCAGTGGAGCCAAGGACTATGTGCTGAAAACCTTACTCAAAACAAGTAAGTCCTTCCTTTAAATAGTTTTTCTCACATCTTTGTTCCAGAAATAAAACATTAATACAGATCCTGTCTCAAAAAAGTGGGGTGGCAATAGAATGTTTATGTGTCCAAATGAATCTCAAAAGAAATATAAATGGCTTATAGGAAGATGAAGCCAGTGTTGGAAAGATGGCTCAGTGGTTAAGAGCACTGACTGTTCTCCTAGAAGACCTGGGTTCAATTCCCAGTACCCACATGGCAGCTCACAACTGTCTGTAACTCCAAAACACCAAATGCACATAAAATAATAATAAATTTTAAAAAAAGCCAGGCGACAGTGGTACATGCCTTTAATTTTTGCACTCTGGAGGCAGAGCCAGGTGGATCTCTGTAAGTTCAAGGCCAGCCTGGTCTACAGAGCGAGATCCAGGACAAGCACCAAAACTACACGGAGAAGCCAAAACTTTAACCTTACTGGTAATCAAATAAGTGCACAAAATTTTAAAGGTAATAGAATGTTTATCAATCAGACTGACAAAATACATAAAGATCAGAAATACTAAGGTTCCAATAGGCATAGTGGTGCACTCCTTTAACTTCAGGACAGGCATGAGAACTCTGTGAGTTCAAGGCCATCTTCATCTACATAGTGAGTTCCAGGACAGAGCTACAGGGTGAGACCCTGTCTCAAAAAACAAAAACAAAACAAAATAAGAAAATATTAAGGTCTGAGCTATCAATACCAAGATCTTAAAGTTGCAGAATACCAGTTCAATCTGCCTTATTATTATCACCATTATTGTGATTCCTAATGCCAGGTTTTTGGACAGTCTCGCTCTCCAGTGCATAATGGCCTGGAACTTGTTTTGTAACCAGCTGTGGCCTCAAACCCATGATTTTCATTCCTCAGCCCTCTGAGTGCTGGCATTACTGGCATGCACTGCTATATCTAGCCTCAGCATCTTAATGGTTTTTTTTTTTAACACATACATATAGAGAGCCTTTGACTCAGCAATTGTACATCAAAGGTTTTGTCCTAAAGAATTAAATATTCTCAATAAGTATACAAAATTATCAATTCCTCACATTTTTATTGTATTATTGTGTGTGTGTGCCCCAACCTGGGCCTCTGGAAGCCAGAGGACAGCTCTGTGGAGTTAGATGTAAGGGGGTCAGTAGAGACCAACCCTTGTCTCCAACTGGGTCCTTTCTTGTCTTGCCCTCTCCAAGAATGAGGTGAGCAAACAACGAAGTATGTAACTTGGGACTAATAACTTTAAAATGGGATAAAATAACTTAAAACCGGTTGTCATGCTGCGGATTTAAATAAAAGAGGCCTGAACTCTCGGTAGCAGTGGGATGCTCTCAAGAGTCCTTACAGGTCTGTAAAATACTGCAGATCTAGGGAGCATTAGCATTCACAAGCTCTCCCCAGGGCTGAGAGATTCCAGATGCCAGTCAAGAGTAGCCCCTTATGGAGAAAGTCCACAGGTCTGAGCAGGGTTATAACTCTCCCAGGCTTCCTTATATGATATTCAAAGGCTTGTGGATGTGTCTACAACTAGTCCTTCTATCTGTATCTCCTAGAACACAGTGCATTCTAACATAGTGTAACCTCCAGAGCCAAGTCCTTGTCTTCATCTCTCTACACATTTGCTCTTTCTCTCAGCTGGGTCTCTAGGCCTTTGTGGATGTCTTTTCTTTGAAGTGGGAAAAGCAGAATGGTACTTCCTTATTAATATGAGAATAGGAGATAGCAGAGCAGAGAACCTTCTTTTTACAAGAATTTCTCTCCAGCTCCTGCCGCCAAGTCCCGCCAGTCCCGGAACCCACTTATAAAATAAACACACAGACTCTTACATTATTTCAACTGCTTGGCCATTAGCTCAGGCCTATCATTGTCTAGCTCTCACTCTTATATTCAGCCCATTTCTATTAATCTTTACTTGGCCACATGGCTTGTGGCTTAACGGTACTTTACATCTTCCTTGTCTTGGCGGCGCTCCAGGCAGTCTTCCCTCTCCTTCCTCCTTTCTCCATTTTCCTCTCTGTTAGTCCTGCCTATACTTCCTGTCTGGCTATTGGCCAATCAGGGTTTATTTATCCACAGCACTTCCCCCTTTTTTTCTTTTATAAAAAGGAAGGTTTTAACTTTAACATAGTAAAATTACATATAACAAAACAATTATCAAGCAAGAATTACAGTTACAATATTAAAGAAGATATCCTATCTTATATTTGTGAGTTTAAGGTTTTATATCTAACTTTTCTTTTATCATAACTAAGGAAAATTGTAAGTATCTAGTCTTTAACCACATCAAAGACCTCAGAAGGATATAATACTACCTGAGAAATGGGAGAAGGATGCAAGCAACTTTCAGGAGGGGAGTCTTGCAGGGTAGACAGAGACAGCTGACAGCCTGGACAGTCATCCAAAGTTCTCTTGTAAAGTTGGAGCATTTGTCTTCAACCCACAGGCCTAGAGTCTCTCATTCACTTTTCTCTGTGTCCTGTAGAATGTCTGGCAGTTTCCTCTGTGAAGCAGGAACCTGAAGGACCATTTTATCAAGCAAAGTTCAGTGGTCATCTTCCTATGGGTCCTGCATGTCCAGTTGATCAAGCCATCCAGGCAAGAACAGTTTCTTGCCCAAATGGCTATTTTTGCCAAGGTGAAGATAAACTCCATGTGGAGTGTCTTTGATGCCCATCCTCCTCTCTGAAGTAAATCGGTGCTGTCAGGAGTAGACATGTCTCACTGTCCAGAAGGTCTAAATTTTTAAAACATTTTAAATGCCATATTCTGTAGGTCTTTGAAGTGTTTGAAGACTACCTATCTATCTGAAATATATCTATGTATACCTAGAAGACTTAACTAACATGGCTACAAATATGATTATCATAGATGACTAATTATTAATCTATTTTTAATTATCCATTACAATTTTAAATGAGTTACATAAACATAATACCTCAAACAAGAATAGAAATATATATACAGCATAACAAAATTAAGTTTAAATTTGTATCAATAAACTAAAATCTATAGCAATGTAAAACATTTTAAACAAGTTGTTACTCTTTAAAGGTAGGTTCATTAATCTACTCTTTTATCATATCTAAACTATCCCCTTTTTTCTTTAGAAAGAGATTATATTTATAGTCAACCTGCTTTAAATAAAAATATTGGTTTTTCTCTGTCCTACACCAGAGGGCTCTTCTGATTTGGGACACAAGACTTCTCTCATGACGTGTGGTTTCAAACTGTTTCTTTGGATATTTCCTCTGCAGCTGATTCCTCACAGGTAATGGAAAATTGTGCCGCCCCCCCCCCCCCCCCCCCGGCCCTTCTGAGTCCCCAGCTCAGCTGGGCCGTCCTGTTCCTGTTCTGATTTCCAAAGACTGTGAGAGTTATTTGCAGAGTCCGGCATTGCCTGCTTTCCTTGGCTGCCCTGAGAACATGTTCCTGAGCCCAGGTGGATGAATGGTGAATAGACGCCAGTGTTCTGGAGGAAGGTAAGGAGCCAGGAAATGGCTGATTGTTAACAGGCCAGCTACTGTGTTAAAAACATGGAGAAGTTGCATCACAGCTCAGTGACTCCCAGTGTTCTCTGCCTGATAAAACAGACTTACCTCCAACTGCCCCAAACTGCATTTTAAACCTTGGGATAGATGACTGTTTCTAACATGAAATGGGGGTACAAGGGTGTTCCTAGCCTCTGGATTCTTCTACAGCAGCCTGAACAATAAGCCTATCAAGTTTTCAGAAGTGGGATGGTGAGCCAAGCTCAAAACAGGCCCGACGGCATTTTGAGCAAAGATCAAATCCCCGGGAGTCAAGGAGACATGTGACATTTGATCTGGGAAGGTTCCCCTGACCCTACAGCTGCCAGTGCTTTCTACTAAGATCTGTAAACTCCAACCCCCAGTGGCCCCTCCCACTGCTCTTCCAGATTTCCAAGCCTTATATTGAGTCTCAGACAAAATTTGGGAGAAAGGCAGGGCAGTAGTGGAGCACGCCTTTAATCTCAGTGCTTGGGAGGCAGAGGCAGGCGGATCTACAAACTGAGTTCCAGGACAGCCAGGACTGTTACACAGAGAAATCTTGTCTCAAATGTGGGAGAGAGAATAGGTTCTCTGGGTGGCAACTTCCGTCAAGTCAGAAAAGAGAGAGCTGGGTGGCTGGTATCACTTTGCTGTCACACACATTTATTGTTGTGGGATGTCTTTCTGTATGCTGTGAATATGTGTGGTTCCCATTGAATAATAAATAAAGCTGTTTTGGCCTAGGGCAAGAAAGCTTTACAGCCAGGTGGGAAATCCAAGCAGAGATACAGAGAGAAGAAGGGCCGAGTTGGAAGAGATGAGAGCCGCTGCTGAAGGAGCAACAAGATGCCAGCAGATTGGTAACGTCCTGGGCATGTGGCAACAAATAGATTAATAGGAATGGGTTAATTTAAGATGAAAGAGCTAGCTAGCAAGAAGCTGAAGCCATAAGCCATATAGCTTGTAATTAATATAAGCCTTTGAGTAATTATTTTATAAGTGGCTGTGGGACAGTAGGGAGGAGAGATTTTTCTCGACTGCTGGGCAAGGCAGGACCAGTCAAATTTCCGACTACAATTTATTTTCATCTTGTGCTATACAGCATTCATGTAATTGGATGACATATAAAAGCATTAAATTGTGTGAATCTTCATCATTTGAGACATCAATAAGCCCCCTCCTTCTTCCTGGAGATCATCTCTGGAATAGATGCAGGGTCTTGAGTTCTATTTTTTTTTCTTCCGAGACAGGGTTTCTCCGTGTAGTTTTGGTGCCTGTCCTGGATCTTGCTCTGTAGACCAGGCTGGCCTCGAACTCACAGAGATCCTTCTGTTTGTGCCTTCTGAGTGCTGGAATTACAGGTGTGTGCCACCAGGCTCGCTGGGTATCCTTTTCTATCGATCTCTGCCTGTTCCTTTTTGGTGGAGAAAACCCAGGGCCAAGTTTCCTCAGCTAAGTTGGAAGCCAGCGAGTCCCAGTGACCCTCCTGTCTCCACCACCCTGGCCCCTTACATAGGTGCCAGGACACTTAGCCAGTTCTCATGATCTCGCGTCAAGTGTTCTCAACCTTTGAGCCTTTGTTTTGAGACGAGGTCTCATGTATGGCCTCAAACCTTGAGCTGACCAAGCTTGCACCATCATGCCTGGTTTATGCGGTGCTGGGAGTCACACTCAGGACTTTGTGCCTACTGAGCGACACCCCCAGCCTTTGTGATACCCTTCTTTGAAAGCTGGGATGGAGACTGCTCAGTTCTGTAACTCCTGCGATGTCCTGACCAAGGCTGAGTATGTACTCCAAGTTTCGTATGGTTGTGGCATAGCGGATGTGTTTCAGAGGAGGTACTGTGGGACGGAAGGAGTAGGGTGGACAACCGACAGGACCTGGTCCAGTCTACCAGATTTAGCAGACCACTTTTTAAACAGTCCTGTAGAGGGCGGCGTTTCCTCATCCCGAAGCACCCACAGGTCATTGTTTTAAAGGCATCCCACCGAGTATTCAAAACACTTGAGGAATGGATCATGAAGCCCAGCAGGGCTGCACACAGGAAGCTGAAGCAGGAGGATGGTCTGCAAGTTTGAGGCTAGCTAGCCTACGTGGTACATTCCAGGTGGTCCAGGTCTACGTAGCAAGACTCTGTTGAAGAAATGGAGGGTCAGGGAGAGGTAGGAGAAAGAAAACAGGAGTACTGAAGTCCTGGAGGAGCTCCTACCCACCTCGGGAGGATGAAAGGACTTATTCTAGATAGTGAGACAAACGCAAGTGGATAGGACCAGGCGCTGGCTGAGCAGCTTGAGGTGTTTAGAAATACAGGAGTCTATCTCTGCAGTATCTCTAAGGAAGCTGTCCCGAGTCCTGTTGACGCTGGGATCGGCTTTTTGGGTAGGATTTGGGGAACTAGGTCAAGACAAGCAGAGGCAGAAAGTAGTGAGGCTTTCTTCCGTCTTTGTTGTTGTATATTTGGCTGGTTGGTTAGTTTTGAGGGGACGCTGTCTCAGGTAGTCCAGGCTGGCTGGAACTCACTATGTAGCCAAGAGACCTTCAGCTCCTGAGTTCCCTACCTCAATCTCCTGTGTTAATGTGTACCGAGTCAAAGTGTCTACACTAAGGCACCTGTTTTTTATTGAAGTCCAAATTATTTGAATTACTCACTATAAAGTGGCTAATACTGTGTGACTTTTATCTTTTATTGAAAATAGATATTTTTCATACAGTATATTTTGGTTGTTTCCCCCTCCACAAACTCCTCCCAGATCCTCCCCATCTCCTCACCCTCCCAAAATCACACTCTTTTTTGCTCTACCCCATTAGAAAACAAACAGACATCTAAAAAGAAAAAAGAAAAGAAAAGAAAAGAAAGGAAAAAGGGGGAAAGAAGATAAAATAAAATCGAACAAACTAGAATAGGACAAAACAGATAAAAGAACAGAAAAGAGCCAAAAACAAAGCCAAAAAAAAAATCCACAGAAAATACATAGAGATGCAAAAACACACACATTTGTGCCCATAGAAATCCCATAGAAATACAAAATTGGAAACCATAACAGATAAGCAAAGGACCTATGGGAGGAAAGCCCCCAGACAAAGCATTATGAGGCAAAAAAAACAAGCCCTCTAAAAATGCCAGTGAATTTGTTTTGTGTTGGCCATTTATTGCTGGGCATGGGGCCTTCCCTTAAGTGTGTTTTGAGCCAGGCAGTGGTAGCACACACCTTTAATCCCAGCACTTGGGAGGCAGAGCCAGGTGGATCTCTGTGAGTTCGGGGCCAGCCTGGGCTACAGAGTGAGACCCAGGAAAGGCGTCAAAGCTACACAGAGAACCCCTGTCTTGAAAAACAAACACAAACAAACAAAAGTGTGGTTTGTATACCCACTGAGACTGTCACCCTTTAAAAAAGGTATGTTGAAATAGTACAACAGCTTCTTAATTTACCTATTGTTAAGGCTGGATGATAAACCCCATGGTTCAGAATTTAGAAAAGTTAGAAAGAGGCATGTACAGAAAACTCTTTAAAATGCTTCTCTAAATACCTATTTTCCCTTTATATGAACAACCAATGCCACAATTCCCCTTGTATCTATCCAAAAAAAGTTCCATTCATATACAAAAGATAGGAATAACTGGACTCTTCAGTGATCCCAGCACTAAAGAAGTGAGGCATGAGGACTCTTAAGTTCAAGGCCAGACTGAACTACACAGTAAGCTCATCATCAGCCTGGACTACACAAGGAGACACTATCTTAGAGAAAGGGTTGCACATGTAGGCAGAATGTGAAGCCAGGTTGTCTGGCTCCTTTAACCACCAAACTGCACAGCTGCTGCCTAAAATGTTTCCTCATTCTTTTTTATGGCTGTATAGTGTCCAATTAAATGGCTACCCTATCATTTACTTGAATCACTCCTATTAGTGAACATTTACGATATTTCTAACCCAATGTTACACACACAAATGCAGTTAGTAGCTGGGTGTGGTGGTGATCCCAGCACTTGGTAAGTGGAGGCAGAAGACCAGGTTGGCTTGGGTTATTTGAGACCCTGTCTCAAACCAAAACACAACTTAGCAAAACCTCAGACCAAAAAAAAAAAGTGTAGTTAGTAAGCATGCTTATATGTCATTTCAAACATGTTTATCTGTGGGATACATTTATTAATTATCATTTATTTAAGACAAACTTTATTATTATTATTTGTGTGTGTTTGTGTATTTCTGTGTATTTCTCTCTCTCTCTCTCTCTCTCTCTCTCTCTCTCTGTGTGTGTGTGTGTGTGTGTGTGTGTGTGTGTGTGTGTGTGCAGGTACTCATGGAGGCCAGAAGAGGGTGTTGGAGTCCCTGTAGGCTATTGTAAGCCGCCCATCAAGGGCATTGGAAACCAAACACTGGTCCTCTACAAGAGCAGCAATGCTCTTTTAACTGCTGAGCCATCTCCCCAGCTCCTCAGTGTAAGCCTGTCAAGCCACACGAGTGGCCAGGCCCCTTCCCGGAAGACCTCCAACTACCAGGTTCCACCCACAGAACACTCTACCTGCCATAACTGCTGGATCCTGCCCCCACCCTGCAGAGTAAAAAATCCAGTCTCTGGATGTCAAATCCCACCAATCTCCACCCTGGAAGCTTCACCCTGAAAAGTGTGTCATCCCCCCACCTCCGCCTCAAGAAACTCTATATAAGCCCTGCCTTCTGCTCAGTTTGCTCAGTTCTCTGCTGTTTCTCACCCAAGCTGAAGCAGCTCCCTCCTAGGTTTTTCCCTTCCAAGAAATCTCTTGTGTGAGGTTTGTTGTGCCCTGTGTGTAAGTGTTGAGGCTCTGAAGGAAAAGGTATCCTGGCAGTTGGAAGCCAAGGAATGCCTACAGCTCTGAAGGGAAAGTTGTCCCAACAGAAGTGTTACAGCTCTGTTCAGGTGGAGGACAGTCGGTCCCCCCATCCCCCCTCCGTTCCGTGTCATCCCCCCCCCCCAGCAAATTGCGTTCCTGTCCTTGATCTGGGAGGTTTCCCTAATGCAAGTGTAACAACTTTGTTCCAGCAGGGGAGGGTTTCCCCATTGAGGTTGTTACAGATTTGCTCAGGAGAAGTATTACAGCGCTGCCCAGCTTCCCTGGAGTGTAATAATTCTGATCCAGTAAGACAAAGGCTTCCCAGCCAGTGTTACAGCTCTGCTCTGCTCCAGCAAAAGTCGTTGCAGCTCTGCCCCGCTCCAGTGAAAGAAAGTCATTACAGCAAACCTCACTCAAGAAATTTTTTTTGGGAGGGAGGAAATCCAAGAGAGTGGCTGCCTCTCTTTCCAGTGGCTGGAAAAAGGAAGCCCCAAGCTGAACAGGTACAGGGCTTACTTATATGGGGTTTCTTATTGGCAGGGCTTTCTAAGGTGAGGATTGGTAGGATCTCAATTCCTGAGCTGGGGACAAGCTCAGAGACTGGTTGGATTTTGTGCTCGGGGATTGGTTGGTTTTCATGCTCAGGGATTGGTTAGATTTCAAGTCCTGAGTTGGTTAGGGGCAGGGTGTGTCTCCTTAGCGCTGGTCTTAGGGGAGGGTGTTCTTTCATTGGCCCTACAGTGTGACTTTGTGGTATTCCTTGGCTCCTGACTGCCAGGGTCCTTTTCCATTTGAGCTGAGCTGTAATGCTTACACTCAAGACAATTTTTAATAGGGACTGTAGAATTGCCATCCCCCTGCCTCTTCAATTTATCCTCACATCCACAGCCATCGAGAACCCCCATGCCTGATTCTTGCTGTGGATTTGTGTAGCACTCAGTGACTAGTGTTGGTCTTGTTGGAAAGGAGACCGAGAGCATACTGTTCTCAAGAACCTTCTGGCCGGGCGGTGGTGGCGCACGCCTTTAATCCCAGCACTCGGGAGGCAGAGCCAGGCGGATCTCTGTGAGTTCGAGGCCAGCCTGGGCTACCAAGTGAGCTTCAGGAAAGGCGCAAAGCTACACAGAGAAACCCTGTCTCGAAAAACCAAAAAAAAAAAAAAAAAAAAAGAACCTTCTGGACTAGATAGGCTGGCGTGAGTCACAATGGACCACTGGTCAACCTTTAATAAGTAAAACAAACAAGCCATTGACTCAAAGAAGGTAGTATACAATAAAGGCTCACTAAGTTTCTAACCATGTGACCAGCTTAGGTTGTTATATATATATATGTGTGTTTCTTTTTTAAATTTTTATTTTATGTGCATTGGTGTTTTGTCTGTGTGGAGTTCTTGGGTCCCCTGCAACTGGAGTTGCAGACAGTTGTGAGCTGCCACGTGGGTGCTGAAAATTGAACCCAGGTCCTTTGAAAGAGCAGTCAGTACTCTTAACCACTGAGCCATCTCTTCAGCCCCTAGATTGTATATTTTGTGAGCGTAAACTAAATAAAGAGTGAGTGAATAAATAAACTGAATGTGATGGTCCCTTATTGCAGTCTAAGCTACTGCAGAAGTTGGTGGCCGAGGATTGCTCGAGCCAAGGAGTTTGAGGCCAACCGGAACAATAGGACAGGAGACATTAAAAAATCAAAAATTTCCAGCAGGCTGTCCTGTATCGATACCTGTCATGAGCAGGAAGGTAGATACAAGTAGTTAGTATAACAAGTTGTATTTTATTATGCATTCAATTCCGAACTCCTAAAAGCCTATCTCCCGAGGCTGCTCACCCGTGAGACATATCTTAGATGAAGGTCAGGTCCAGTCTCTGCCAGAAGTCTCGGATTCTAGGGTCGGAGTCCTGGGGGAGACCCTCCAGCCACAAGGCAGATGAGGATGGCGCAGATATGCAGAGCACAGCATTACTCTTGGTCTCTGCGTGGATAGTGTTCAGGGGGCATCATGGGGTAGGTACCAGGACTGTGTCTGGTTATCTCGAGTGAGCAGTGTCACTGGGTTCGGGTTATCAGGTGCAGCCTTGGGTGTCGTGGGGCTCCTGACTAAGCTATTTTTACTTGACTAAAAGTAAAAAGCATTTTTTTTTTTTACTATGTTCATTACAATACCTCAAGATGAAGAAGCCAATTGCTGCTGCTGCTTCTTCCTCTTCTTCTTTCTCCTCCTCCTCCTCCCCTCCCCAGACACGGTTTCACTATGTAATCCTGGCTGTCCTAGATCTCGTTTTGTAGACCAGACTGACATCAAACTCACAAAGATCCGCCTGCCTCTGTATTCCAAGTGCTGGGATTAAAGGCGTGTACTGCCACTGCCCAACTGCCATGTGCTTCTTAGGCTAGGTCTGTTCCTCCTCATAGCAGAGGAGAGTAGAAAGACTCTTGGTTGCAGCAAGAGGCTAAGGACCACCCCCCCCCCCCCCGCCGTGTGTGTGTGTGTGTGTGTGTGTGTGTGTGTGTGTGTGTGTGTGTGTGTTTCTGTCTGTCTATGTAACACAGCTGGCTTCAAATTCATGATCCTCCTGCCTCGACCTCCCGGATAAAGGAAGAAGTCTGAAGACACCAGACTACTTAGTGAAGTTGAAATGTGGATAGTGGCCACTAAGTAATACAGGCATGAGGCTGGTATGTTGGTTCAGTTGGAGAAATTACTGTTAGGAACACATGTTTTTTTTGTTTTTGTTTTTGTTTTTTTTAATTTAAAAAGCAGGGGCTGGAGAGATGGCTCAGAGGTTAAGAACACTGACTGCTCTTCCAGAGGTCCTGAGTTCAATTCCCAGCAACCACACGGTGGCTCACAACCACCTATAATGAAATCTAGCGCCCTCTTCTGTCATGCAGGTATACACGCAGACAGAACACTGTATACATAATAATATAAATAAATAAATCTTAAAAAAAAAACAAAACAAAACCAAAACCAACAACAACAACCAAAACCAGGCACTTGTGATCCCAGCGCTGAAGAGGTGGGGACAGGTGGAACCCTAGGACTCGGTGGCCAGCCAGCCTAGCCTGCTTGTCAAGCACCAGGCAGGTGACAGATGCTGTCTTTAAAAACAAGGTGGTGCCCAACAAGGTGGGTGGTGCCCAACAAGACACCCAAGATGACTCCTGACCTCTACACACATGTATGTACAGAAACCACACACACACACATACACACACACACACACACACACACACACAAATGTACTTCAGTTCTTGAAAAGTTTGTATATGTTATTTCCTTGCCTACTGATCTCTGTTGTTCACACAAAGCTACTTCACCCACTCAAGTGCAAATATTTATTGAATTCCTACTGTGTGTGAAGCACCTGTTAAGTCAAGATGAGTGAGACGTACAGACTGCATCAAGTAACTCCGAAGAGGAAGAAATGTCAACGGCTAAGCATCTTAGAGCTGTGTGCCATAGTCAAGTGTTGTCCCATCCGGGAGGGACATGTGTCGAGTGTCCCATTGCTAGGCAAGCTAAGATTTATTCCTGTTTAGATTTCACTGAGGAATTAGGACAACATGAGGAGAAAGGGTTAACCCTTTAACTCTTATATGTAGATAGGAACATTTCAAAATCTCCAAGGTACCATCTGTGTGTTCTTCTTAAAAAAATAATTTTTATTTTATATGAATGTTTTGCCTCCATGTGTATTCATGAAAAGCATGTGTGCTTGTGCCCTATATGGCCAGAAAATACAATCGGATCCCCTGGAACTGGAGTTATAGATGATTATGAGATGCCACGTAAGTGCTGGTGATTTGGAAGAGCAGCAAGTGCTCTTAACCGCTGAGCCATCTCTCCTGGCCCAGATAGAGAATAAAGAGTTTGCCCTCAGTAGGATGGGCTTTTCAGTCAGTGGGAATGACTCTTCTCATGAGATTTGATCCACACCCTAAAGATCAAACCTAGGCCAGCAGCTGGGAAACCATAAGGGCAAGATAGAAACTGTTTTTCATTTGTTTTCTCTCTCATTCTCTTCTTACTGTCCCTTAATTAAAGGAAGTACGTGTGCTAGGTAAGGCTAGATGAGCAGAACCGTTAGGACTAGAAAAAGGATCTAGTATACTATAAAGAGAATTTACTAGGAAGGCTTGTAGCCGGAAGTCCCACCTAGGTCCCCAGTCCCGCAGCTACTTATAAAATAATCGCTCAGAGGCTTTTATTAATTACAAACTGTATGGCTAATGGCTTAAGTTTCTTGCTAGCTAGCTCTATCATCTTAAATTAACCCACTTCTATTCATCTATGTTTTGCCACATGGCTGTGGCGTTACCAGTCTGCTGGCATGTTGCTCCTTGGGCGGCGGGCTGGCGTCTCTCTCGCTCCGCCTTTCTCTTTCCTGTCTCTCTCCTTGGGTTTCCCACCTGCCTCTAAGCTGCCTTGCCATAGGCCAAAGCAGCTTATTTATTAACCAATGGGAACAGTGTATATTCACAGTGTACAGAAAGACATCCCCCAGCAAAGGCTTACAGCCAATATGGGCTGTGTGCAAAGACCTGAGAGATTGCTGGGGAGCCACGGGTCCGGGCTGGAGTCTGATGTCAGTGCAGGGTGACAACAGTCGCAGCACTCCAGTTGGAATTAAGACAGGCAGGGGAGCTGCACTGACGTTCTCTGGAGGTTTATATTTGGGCCACCTGCTAGAAGGTCAGCCTATTCTCGAGCAATGTCTTCTCCCCTCTGTCAAGCCTCCCTGGAAATGCCCTCAAAGACCTGCCCATAGGTGTGTCTGTAGTTCATTCCAGATTCCACTGACTTGACAATCAAGATGATCCATCAGGGCTGGAGAGTTGGCTCAGGAATTAGGAGCATTTGCTCTTGACCTGAATCTGGTTCCAAGCACCAACATTGGGTATCTTAATAACTATCTGTAACTCTAGCCCCAGGGAATACAAGACATCTCCCATGGGCACACACACACACACACACACACACACACACACACACACACACACTACTTAAAACCCAGTGTTTATTAGTGAGTGAAAACTGACTCTAGAAGTATGTATGAGTCTATGCCTGTTGCTGTAACAAAACATCTTACAGTTGATAATTTATAGATATAGAAAATTGCTTCTCACTGTTCTGGAGGCTAGGGAAGTCCAGGACAGGCATCAGTAGATTCTGAGTTAGGAAGGGTGGCCCTGGTCAACAACCTTGCTGAGCCCTCTCAAGGGAGAAGGCTAGCCAGAACCCTTTGATCTCTCTTACAAGGGCATTCCCTCAAGACTTAATCACCTCCTCCAAGCACCGTTTCTCAACAGTATCACATGGTATTATGCTCTAACATATGAAGTGGGGAGGGGGAGGGAAGGGGCAGGGGCATTCAGAAAATGGCAAACCAGCTGGTTTTTTGGTATTTAAAAACTCTGATTTGTTGGCTTTAATCCCTGGGAAGTGTGTAGATCCAGAGACAGTGTCAAGTTTCCAGAATCGTATTACACCTGGGCTTGACCATCAGCAGATACTAAAGATCAGGGTAATAAAGTAAGTAATATCTAACGCATGATGGCCTGAAGGGAGGGACATTTGCTTGGTAAATTTCCATCAAAAGCCAGTGTTTCTGTTCACGGAATGGTCCAGATGTTGAAAATAAAAGGAACAGAATTTGTCTGGCAACTGAAGAGGGGGTCCCTAGACTTCTTCCTGGGAGCCAACCTGGAGAATCTCAGTTAATCTTTTGCTAGTTTTTGAGATGGTCTTATTTGAAGCCCAGGTTGACCTGAAACTGCCTCCGGGTCCCAGTTCACGATCTTCTTGTCTGGCCCCCCGGGTGCTGCGATGAGAGGTGTGCACTGCCACCCCCACTTTGTCACTTATATTTTATATCGAAGAGCTTTGGGAAGGAGTAGTACCCAGCTGGGATTAAACAAACAAACAAACAAACAAAACAAGCTACTAATGCACAGCAAGGTGCCTGGTGCTTGAAAATTTAACTGCAAATATTTATTGTCTTGTCCCAGTAGATGGAACTTCTAGCGAGCTGCATCCAGTTTTATCCTTCTGCCTAAGGCAATACTTCAGAAGTAGAATTCACTTTGGTCTTGCTCACGCGAGGCAAGTGTCCCCAAGGTGGAATTTAAATGAAGTGTGTGTGTGTGTGTGTGTGTGTGTTCTATTTGCAATCTTGGCGTAAAATGAGAGGTTTGTCCATAACTTGAGAGACTAGGTAAGTCTTGAGGGCTTTTGATCTTACCAGTTAGAAACAAAGCAGCGGACAGAAGTTTGAAGTTGCTAAAACATTTTATGGTCACTTCAGTCTACTACGTAGTTCCTGTCTGCTCTGTGTCTCTCTTTCGTCTAAAGTTAAAAGTCTGAACGTCGTCGACGTGAACTTGAAGCTTCTACGAAGGGATTCTGTTCAGCAGGCTTTCGGATGCTGAATTTCAAAGCTGCAGGCAAAATAACTAAAGCAAAGGGGTTTGAAGGGCTGCTTGCAACAACTTAGTGACCGCACGATCATTGGACAAACGGCGACATTCTCGCTATCCAATCGTGGTGAAGTCCGGAGAGAACGCTCTCGGGATTGGCTAGAGCAAATATCTCTTCAGGTAGTGCCCCGTGCCAATCAGAGGACGCCCCGGGGGGGCGGGCTCTGCCTCCGACAGCCGACCAGAGCCCGCCAGGAGACGGGCTCAGACGCTCGGGTGGGCGTGGCCGGCCCCCAGGGCTGTGGGCGGGGCCTCGCAGCCTGAGAAGCGAGGGAGCGGCAGTGGGCGTGTCCCGCGGTCGGTAGGCGGGGCGCGCGGCCTGGGCGGGGCGAACGGTGTCAGCGGCGGAGCCGGATGCGGGCGGAACCGCGGCCGCCGCGGCCCTAGGGATGGGCGGAGCCCCGGCCGCTGGTGCTGGTGGCCGCCGCCGCTGCCGGAGCCCGAGCCCGAGCCGCCGCCGCCTCTGCTGCCGCGCGTCGCTGCTTCGCAAGGCGGGGGAATGCTGGGGAAAGGGGGAGTCGGCGGGGGCGGCGGCACCAAGGCGCCCAAGCCTTCCTTCGTATCGTACGTGCGCCCCGAGGTGAGAGAGCGCCGGCGGGCGAGCGCGGTGGCGGGTGGAGCGGCCGGGGTAGGGGCGCTTCCTGCCCGGGTGCCGGGCGGGGCGGAGCGGCGGGACGCCCTGGGGCCTCCGGGCGGGCCGCGGCCCGGACCCCTGCGGCTGGCGGTGCAGGTGCTGGGGCAGGGCCCTGGGTCTCGTTACCGCGCCTATGGGCGGGAGCCGGAGTCCGGGAGGTCCTGCGGCCCCGGGCGCCCCAGGTATCCGGAGGGGAGGGGAGCAGAAGGGCTGCGGGTCGGGACCCCCGAGGGCTTCCTTCAGCAGCCCGCAGCCTGGTGGGTATGCTCTTGCCCTGGACTTTCCCCCGTGAATTTTGAGAGCTCTTCTGTCGCGGATCCCCCTGCCTTTGGTGCCCTTGGATGCCGCGGGCGGGACGTTGGTGCACTGCCTCCCGCCGGCGCCGCTGTAGGGAATGTGGGTCGGCCCTGGCCTCTTTCGCTCTCTCCCCAGAGAATCCTTCTCCCGCTTCTTCCCATTCCATCTCCTCCCTTCCAGTCGGTGCAGTTTTAGTCAAGAAGTGCATTTATTCGGGTATTACTTTCCGAGCCGCCTGACTGTGTGCCAGGTACGACCCTGAACGCTCGTGATGAGTATCAGTGAACAGAACAAAGATCGCGTTCCCCCGGAGCTTACGTAAAAAGAGAAACAGAGTAAACGTTATACAGAAGTTAATTGTATGGTGTTTAGAAGATAATGGGCGGAAGGCGTCCTTTCACTCTTGCAAAGGTGGTATTTCAGTCAAGACTGGGAAGATGTTCGGTACCAGGGAAGAGCGGTCTAGGTAAGGCATCTTGGACCGCCCAGGGAAGGCTGCCCTTTGACAGTGTTTCCGGATAAGAAGACACAGGGAGGGGGTTGGAGAGATCAGAACTCCTAGCCATGTTGAAGACTTCTGAGGCTTCTTTATCTTTGAATAGACACCTTCTCATTTTGGATTTGTGAAGGTTGTGTTTTTTCTGCTTCTGCAATTTTGTTTGTTGTTGGAGACAGAGTCTCTCTGTCTTGTAGGCTTGGCTGTCCTGGAACTCAATTATGTAGACCAGGCTGGCCTCGAACTCAGCGATCTGCCTGCCTCTGCCTCCTGAGTGCTGGGACTAAAGGTGGTACTACCATGCCCAACTTTTGCAATTAGATCAGCAGTATGCGGGTAGATGCTTTGCCAGATTCAGTGCCTCCCAGTGTCCTCCCACTTTTCACTCCTGTTAAGGTGGAAAACAGGTGGGCAGTGATGTCAAGTCAGAGACCTGGGGCCTAGCAGCCTTTGCATGTGTCTTGAAATCAAGACATCTAGTGGAGAGTATTAAAATGGGTCCTATTTTTAGTCTTAATTTTCAAATAAAAACCACTTCCTCTGTCAGAACTTGATAGAGAGGCAGGGTCATCTTATGTTTTCACCAGTCTCTCCCTGCATCCCCTAGAGGCAATGTGGTCAGCTGCTCATTGTCTTTTCTCTGATAGCACCCTAGCTGAAAGGTAACCGATTCGAACCTTTCTTATTTTGTGAGCGTTAAGGGCAAGTGGGAAGTCTTCCGAAGTGTGGCCAGAGTTCAAGGATGCTCAAATCCTTCATCTGAAAGTGCGCTCTTTGCCCACAGGCTCTGCTATGTTTCCTCTGGTGGGAAAGGTGGTGGGTGAGTGGTGCAGCTCACTGTGGCCACAGTTGGAGTCTTTTTAGAAGGCGCTTGGTGCTTTTGCACTTAAAACAGTGCTGTGGTGATGCTGTGAGCCTTTGTTGCAGTTGGTGGTGCTGGATGACGTTTTTTCAACTTCTGGGCATGGTTTATTAAAAGATAATGGTAGGAGGAGGTGAGAAAGCCGTTTATTTGGAAGTAGATAGCTTTGCTTAGCCATCGCGCTACCAGAAATGGATGAGCAGCCCTGAGTGTTGCTTACGGGGCTCAGAGCCCTGCTGAGTCTGATACTCTCTTGGTTCGCCCAGTGGGAGCCTCAAAACACTTTTATGAAGACTGGCGCCCACTGTTTCTACTCCCCTTCACCTCTACTGTCTGTGGTTCTTGTGTGTCCTGAGGGTATGCGTGCATTTTAATTTTGGTCCTTAGCTGTACCACCCTGAACTACCCCACTCTGAAGAGGCCCCATCCCATCTGGTGTTATTTTTTTCCTCTGTGCAGTTCTGGAGAGAGACTCCAGGGCCTCCACTGGGATAAACAAGTGCTCTACCACTGAGCCGCATCCCCAGCCCATCACCTCTTTCTCCGTACTAGCCTTTCCTAGTTGATAGACTTGCAGTTTCTCAGATGCTTCCTTGTTGAGGGGTGACTAAGTTGGCAGAACCTTTACACCTTGTAGCGTAATGATGCCTGCTCCTGGTGATAAGTCTGGATCAGATCGTGGAACTTGCAAAGGCAGCTTCAGTAAGCCAGAATAGAATCTATCAAGGGTCAAGGGTCAGCACTCCCCCCCCCCCCCCCCCCGACGGTTTCTTTGCCTGTGCTGGATCTCACTCTGTAGATCAGGCTGGCCTCGAACTCACAGAGATCTGCCTGGCTCTGCCTCCCAGGTGCTGGGATTAAAGGCGTGCGCCGCCATCGCCTGGCTGGGTCAGCACTTTCTATTCAAAAGCATTCGATAAAGTATTTGAAGATGAAGTTGTTAAACATGATCCTTTCCCCACTCGCCTGCTGGTCCAAAGTGGATATTGGACCTCGCATTGGATAGCCTAAAGTGCAGGGTAATAGTTAACTCCAGCCTTTGGATCGCTGCCTGAGTAACTGAGTGGTTTTGCCATTGATTCTCCCAGGAAGTGTGGCAGGTAAAATCCTGAACCATGGCTTAGGACCTTTGGTCACGTTTTGTCATCTCTTCAGAGGGAGGGTTGCTAGTTAGCGGGAAGCTAGTGGTTGTGAAAGTTGAGGTGGACAGGAGGTAGGAGTCAGGGCCACCTTGCTACTTGATAGCTGGTGCCTAGAAACATCTCAGCACCCCTACCCCAGCCCAGCCTCAGGCACAGGTTGCAGAGGGTGTCTGGCAGTGTGCAGCAGACATGTTGAGCTATGTTCCAGGGACGCAGCTGGTGATACTTTGAGTACAAAACCACTTTTCATGTGAGAATGGACACCTGTTTGAATTTTAATGTCAGGCACCAAAAGTGTTCGCTGTAGAAAAGTCAGATGGAGTTACACAAAAAATTAAGTAGACATTAGAAACTTGTGCTGCTTGTTCGGTCTTGCAGAGGACCCAAGTTTGGTTCTTAGCACCAACAATGGCACCTCACAACACTTGTGGCAAACGTTCACACACACACTCTCTCTCTCTCTCTCAAAGATATTAAAACGAATCTTAAAAAAAAAGTCTGGATTTGGTGCTAGCCGCCCACGTCATAAATTTATGCTGAGGTGGTGGTGCAGTGGGTAAAGGACCTCGCTACCAAGCCCGAGGACCTGAGTTCAATCCATGGGGCCCAAGTGATGCGGAAGGAGAGACCCATTTTCCACAAGGTGTCCTTCAACTTCCACACTGTGGCATGTGTGCGCCCACACATGTACACACACTCTCTAAATAAATAAAACATGACAAACTTGCTAACTTACCAAAATGGAATTAATATTACCAGTCATATTCTCAGCTGCCTTTCTTCACCAAAAATGCTGTTGAGAGTGTTGTAAACATCTCTCCATATCAGTGGTGAAGGTACAGTTAGGCCTTTGTTCTTCCGTGGAGACGCAGCGATGGGAGAGGCCGGGTAGCACAAACAGCTGAAGTAGCTGATCTTCAGACGGGATGATTCTGTACTTAGAAACTGAGGCTAAGTGACAGACAGTTCTGATTCTTCAAATTTACCAGCTCTTTGCTAAGCATCTTTGGCATTTTTAAAAAAGATTTATTTTATTTTATGCGTGTGAGTGTTTTCCCTGAATATGTACTGCATGTTTCCCTGGTGCCCAAGGGGGTCTAAAGAGGTCCTCTGATCCCCTGGAACTGGAGTTACAGAGGGTTCTGAGTCACCCTTTAGGTGCTGGGAACCAAATCCAGGTCTTCTGCAGGAGCAACAAGTATTCTTCCCTGCTGAGTCATCTCCCCAGCCCCTTTTTAATGATTGGATAGGGCCAGTGACTGGACCTGGAAGCTTCTATAGAAAGGACAACCAGACAGTACTAGGAGGAAGATCCCCTTTGACAGAAGCGCCTCCATTGTGATAGAGTGCCAAACAGAAAGCTTCATCGTGCTTATGTGTTCTTTAAAACCCACCTGGAAAACGTTAGCTCTTACAGTGCTGCCACGCACACCCATTTGTACATGGCATTCCAAATATGGTGAAAACGTACTTGCTCCTGGAGTTTAGTCACGTGTTTGATTTGGATACACTAATCATAGTACCAGTAACATTTTGTGCATTTTTTAGATTGGGAAGAAAACATAATTTGGCCTCCATTTTTCAGATGTGTACACTGAGGCTCTGCAAGGTTAAATGCTCTCGCATATGGGCACAGCAGGATTGCTGGACAAAGAACTGTCTCCTAGGGAGCCAGCAGTGACAGGGCCTAGCCAGGCCCATAGGAACTCAGGAGAGGTTCTGTATGGCCTTGAGGAGTGTAAGAAAGCAGGCTGAGCAAGTCATTAGGAGCAAGCCAAGAAGCAGCACTCCTCCACAGAGTCCCTCAGTGATGGACTGTGACCTGGAAGGGTGCCCTTCTTCCTCTAGTTGCTTTTGGTCAAAGTGTTTTATCACAGCAACAGAAACACTAAGACAGGGAGAAAAGGCAAGAAAGATGGAAACGGATTTTTTTTTTTTTTAAGTTGTAAGAACTGTGCATTTTCTCTTTATCCCCCAGGGAAACAAAGGCATTCTTTGTGAGAAGTGAACCTATGATCCTGTATTTGTAACCGTTTGATCCTGTCATACAGTATTTAAACTTGGATGTTCTGATTCTGTGTCTCATTCTCTTTCTCCTTGTTTTTGTGGATTCAGGGAATTCTCTTTCTTTCTTTCTTTCTTTCTTTCTTTCTTTCTTTCTTTCTTTCTTTCTTTCCTTTTTTTTTTTTTTTTTCTCGAGACAGGGTTTCTCTATATAACAGTCCTGGAGCTGGCTGTGTAGCCCAGGCTGGCCTCGAACTCATTGAGATCTGCCTGCTTCTGCTTCCCAAATGCTGGGGTTAAAGGCATGTGCCACCACCGCCCTGCTGAATTCAGGGAATGTTCATTTGCAGAACAAGCTTGTCCGCATCTGGCTGTGGTGCACTACTGTGCTTTCTCACTGTGTCTTTCCATGAGAGTTTCTCCTTGGCTTTTATTAGATGCTGATCTGAGACTTACTGAGCAGGTACAAGGGCCTCTTGGCTATTCTAGTCTCTAGAGGCCTCATTTTCCAGGTCAGCAGATGTTTGCTCAGCATCTCCTGTATGTACCAAGCATTCCAGGCATCCAGTGGGGTTTTAGTGGTCTGCAAAATAGACACCATGAAACTTAAAACATTTTGTTTTATGTTTATTTTGAGACAGTGTCTACCTATGTAGTTCCAGCTAGCCTTGAACTCCGTGTAGACCAGGTTAGCTTGGAAATCATGATCGTCTTGCCTTAACCTCCTGAGTGCTAGGATTACAGATGTACACTATCATGGCCAGCTTGAGACAGATCGCTTACTTTGATGACTTTGATGGATAAATACTATGAAGAAGAAGTTAGCTTATCCTAAAACAGACATTCTGCCTCAGCCCTGGCAGGAAAAATACTTTTAAAGCAAAGTTTAGATGCATTACTTCCTTTTTTTTTTTTTCATGATTTTTGTTGTTTGTTTGTTTGTTTGTTTGTTTGTTTTATTTGTTGTTGCTTTTGGGGGGACAGGGTTTCTCTCTGTAACCTAGCTGTTCTGAAACTTGCTCTGTAGTTCAGGGTGGCCTCAAACTCAGAGATCCATCTGCCTCTGCCTCCCAAGTGCTAGGATTAAAGGTGGACACTACCACCATCTGGCTTAGATGCACTACTTTTTTGTTGTTTTTACATTTAAAATTTAGTGCATGCACACACACAGGCGCTCATGTGCACACCCCAACATGTGAATAGAGGACAACTTTGAGGAATTGATTTTCTCCTTCCACAGTGTAGGCCCCAGGAATTGAACTCATGTTGTCAGGCTTGGAGGCAAGTACAGTTACTCACTCAGCCATCTTGATGATCTTGCTCACCCCCCACCCTTTTTTAAAAATCTATAACTCCATAGCTTTTTCTCCATTTTCAACTTTTTTTTTTAAACGTAGAAACTTTCCCCTCTGGTCCACCCCTCCCTCCCCCCCCCCCCCCAAGACAGGGTTTCTCTGTGTAGTTTTGGTGTCTGTCCTGGATCTCGCCCTGTAGTCCATCCAGGCTGGCTGCGAACTCACAGAGATCCACTTAGCTCTGCCAGGCTGGGATTAAAGCTGTGCACCACCACTGCCTGCCCCCACTCTTGACTTTTAATGCATTCAATGCTTGCCATCTATGTATGAGACACACTGCTTTTCTTCTGTTAATGGTGATATTATAATATACAGTCTGCCCCCCCTTCCCTTAGCAAATGTTTATTATTTATTATAATTAAATTAATTGGGTGGGGGATTGAACCCAAGGCCTGCATATGTTAGGCAAGCCCTCCAGCGCTGAGCTGTATCCTCCTTGTCCCCACCACATTACCTTGAAGTTGGCAGTGGCCATAGAAGGACATTAAAAGTTCTTCCTAAAATAATCACTTTCTTAGCTGTGGCTTTAGTTTGATGATCTGTCCAAGCTTCTGCTTTTGTTTTTTCCTCCTCCATGTGTTTCCTGTGGCATCTCCCTGGGTCAGATCCAACACCATAGAACTTGCAGATGGTGCGTCTGCAGGCTCTGCCAAGCAGCGCTTCCTGCATTCTGACCGAACAGCTGCCACGTGCTGCCACCCCCTTACAGCCAGATCGTCCTCCACACCCTCCTGCCATCTCCAGGGTTCCTGTCAGGGCTGCAGCGAAGCTCTGTCAGTGGTAGATGTGCAAGGGCCGGGGTTCGATCCCAGCACCCGAAGGACAAAGTCTAAGCAGCAGGGCTCCTGTCAGGACCTTAGGATGCGGGGCGCTCATGGTTACAAGGTTAACACTGTTATTCTTTTCTGCATGCCCTCAGCAGGATGTTGGATGCCCTGACTGTTCTGCATGGAATCATCCCATGGGACAAGTGGTTTCAGAAAGAATCTGGTTTTCAGGCAGATTTTTCCCCCCTTTAAGTAAAACCAGAAAAATCACATATATCTTACTATGCATATATCTTCCTATGATAAAAGCAGTGTAACAAAGTTACAGTTTGGAAGTTAGAAAAGTAAGATTACCAGTAGGCATGGTACCACAAATACAGTAGTGATTCCACTCAGGAGCCTGTCCAGTTCTTGTCTGTGTTTACATGTGTGCATGTATGTGTCTTGTGGTTACAATGCAGATGTGTAAAACTTTCTGGGCTGCATGTGGTTGTCAAATTTGAAGATGGTGCTGTGCCGTATTCGTAGAGTATGTACAAGCTGTTTTAACAGCAGGAAATTGCCTTTGTCTCTCATCCGTAGGTTTGCAGCCTTTGAAGCTGCATTCTTCGCTTTACTAGGCTTATGCTCAAGGCCGCTCATGGTGGCACCTGGGGACTTCTGTGCAGTTAGGAAATAGCAGAGGCAAGTGTTCACTGCAGGTGCATGTGGTTACTTTGTTGTTGGTTTAAGATTTATTTTAGCCAGCTAAGCTCTGAGGCAGAGGCAGGTGAATCTCTGTGACTTGGAGGCCAGTCTGGTCTGTATACATAGTTCTGGACCAGCCAGGGCTACATAGTGAGACCCTATCTCAAGAAGAAGAAAAAAGATTTTATTTTTATTTGAGATAGGGTGTTACTATATAGACCAGGCTGGTCTTGAACTCACAGAGATATGCCTTTCTACTTCCCAAGTGCTGAGATAAAAGCTGTACACCACCATGCCCTGCAAAATGGATTTTATTTTTTATTTTTTATTTTTTTGGGTTTTTCGCGACAGAGTTTCTCTGTGTAGCTTTGCGCCTTTTCCTGGATCTCGCTCTGTAGACCAGGCTGGCCTCGAACTCACAAAGATCTGCCTGCCTCTGTATTTTATTTTTAAGTTCTGTTTTAATTATCTGTATGTGTGTGGGTATTTCCACAGAGGTCAGAGTTGTTCCCCCTGGAGCTGGGTTACAGGTAGTTGTGAGCCACCTGATGCGGGTGCTGGGAATGGAACTCAGGTCCTTAAGAAGAGCAGTAGGTGCTCTTAACCACTGAGCCATCTCTCCAGCCCTGATATTTTATTTTTAGTTGTTCATGCATGTGATATTTTGGCCAAGATTTGACCTGGAACAAACTGGGTATCCCAGGCTGGCCTCAAACCCTGGGTGATACTCCTGCATTAGCCTCCCAGGGGCTAGAAGGCCATGTCTGGCTTTGAACTAGAACAATCTTTTAACCTCTAGTCTTCTGTTGCTTTGGGAAGAAGACAGAGAAGTGAGGTGGAAGGCCACCCGAGCCCACCCCATCCCTGTGTGCCACCTTGTGACACATTACTACAGAAAGCAAAAGCTTGTCAGTGCTCTGCGTGCTAGCAGGGGAGGCCGGCTCCTTTAAGCCTCTCTTGTTTTCCAACTGGAGAACTGGAATGATTGTAACAGCCTTCTTATACCATAGGTCTGGGACAATTCGTGACCATTAACTCTTGACTGCTCTTGGGAAGGCCTGGGTGGAATTCTTGGCACATAGCCTTCAATAAGTATATGTTTTATTATATTATCCTCCTCCTCCTCATCATCATCATCATTGTCATTGTTATTCAGCCACTGGGGTGTTCCATACAGTGCTTGCTCACTCATCTTAGAGGACAGAACTCTTTCTGGCTAAGGTGTTAATAAGTGGAGTGTTTTGTTGTGGTGGTTGCCATGGTGCCGTGACAGGAAAGTTTATTGTGGTAACTATTGGAGTCTTTTTCACTATCTCTAAAAGTTCCTTTTCCTTTTTTTTGTTCCTTTATACATTTGAGAATGATTTGATTATATTTAAAATTCTGACCTAACGAGAACACAGTTGTCAGCATTTTTCTAGTTTCTGCTAGTTTCATTGTGTGGTATAGACTGACTGAGTTTTCCTCTGCTCATTGCTATCAGGCCTTTCTGTCAAAGGTCCATTTATCACATGTGTCCAGTGACTCATTTAAGGTATGAGTGAAGCAAGTGAAGTCACAATTAGCTTAAGCAAAATAAAATGACTTGTGTTGATTTCAAAGGCGTTTACAAGACTGTGTGCTGTCTGGGCTTACAGTTACTCCAGGGGCCTAGATAGTACCCGTTTGTCTCTTGTGTCCATCCTGGATCACCTGGGGTGGTAGGTAGCCTTTCACAGGTGGCCTTTACCTCCTCTGTTGCTTACTTTTGGTGAAGGGAGCCCAGATGTCAGGGCTTAAGTATGGGTGAAGGCAATGAGACTGGCTAGAGTGGCCTGCCTACCTTTCTCTAAGGTCAGGTTACCAGCCTCTGTTTCAGACAGTGGGCCTGACCTGCTGGGTGTTGAGATTTGCCTTTGCTAGGAGTTTAAAAACACCTAAGGACGTGGTGCTGTGGTTCTAGCCTGTATGCTACACACCTTAATAATGAAGGCAAGAGGAGGGCAGCTCATGAAGGTTATGCAGTGAGGTCAAGGCCAGTCTTTGCTACATAGTAAGTTCGTGTTTCAAAAAACAAAGCAAAACAAAGCAGTACAAACCAAAAATCTGAGAACAGCCTGAAAAAAATGAACCCACCTTTTTTCTCTTCTCTTCTCTTCTCTTCTCTTCTCTTCTCTTCTCTTCTCTTCTCTTCTCTTCTCTTCTCTTCTCTTCTCTTCTCTTCTCTTCTCTCCTCTCCTCTCCTCTCCCCTCCCCTCCCCTCCCCTCCCCTCCCCTCCCCTCCCCTCCCCTCCCCTCCCCTCCCCTCCCCTCCCCTCCCCTCCCCTCCCCTCCCCTCCCCTCCCCTCCCCTCCCCTCCCCTCCCCTCCCCTCCCCTCCCCTCTCGTTCCTTCCTTCCTTCCTTCCTTGTCTGTTTATTTTCAAGACAGGGTTTCTCTGTGTAGCCCTGGCTGTCCTGGAACTCACTCTATAGACCAGGCTGGCCTTGAACTCAGGCCTGCCTCTGCCTCCCCAGTGCTGGGATTAAAGGTGTGTACCACCACCTGGCTGAACCCAGTTTTTCAAATAAAGAAGTCTCCCTGTGTCAATGCCGTCTCTAGAAATACAGCCCAATCCCTTCAGGTCACTTTCCTCCTGTGTCCTGTGCTGGGGAGAGAGAATGGTTCCTTCCTTCCCGGTCTATGAGCACACATCCCCTGTCTCCAGTCTGTGGTGGAGGACACTGTTAAAGAACAGGGTCTGGGACTCAGGCTGTGGGGAAGCCACTTGCCGGTACCTCAGCTTTGTGTCCAGGGCCTCCTTGTCTGGGCTTCGCGTCTCTACCTCATGCCTTTCCCTTCGCTACCCTCTGTTGACCTCTGCACCTCTGCCTACCGCCTGCCTCCTTGTCACCGCTCAGGGCCCTGCCTCCTGGCTCCGCCTCAGCTTGCTTAGGTTAGCTTCAAGGCCACTCACCCAACTTAATCTTTGACATTTCTTTGTTTTTTCTCCGCTTTTTTTGTTCTTTTGTTTTGTTTTTTTGAGACAGGGTTTCTCTGTATAGCCCTGGCTGTTCTAGAACTTACTCTGTAGACCAGGCTGGACTCGAACTCCCAGAGATCCGCCTGCCTCTGCCTCCCGAGTGCTGGGATTAAAGGTGTGCGCCATCACTCCCGGCATTCCCCGGCATTCCCTTTTTGTTATACATTATTGTCGTTTTCTACCTGCTAAGTGAGTAGCATGGCCCAGAGTGACAAGAGAAACCCCCGTGCCCCCTGGGTGTTGTGCCTAAGTATGTTGTGACTCAGTCTGCCAGTCAGTGTGTGGCAGACAGAAGGCAGTGGTACTGTGAGGTGCCTGGGAGTCTGTCAAAGGGTTGTGGGTAAGGTTGCCACTGTGACCGACCAGAACAGAGAGACAGCTGAGGAATAAACTGGTAATAGTAGGAATTTGGGGATGGGAAGAAGGTGCCATGATCTCACACAAGAGCTTCAACCTATGATCCTAGAGGTTTCTGGTTCTGGACCAGTCACTTGATGTGACCTTAGACGTGGAATTCACCTTTCTGTCTCTTCTCCTCTCCTGTGACATGGATAGGTATCTTCCCTCAGGCTTATGTTGGGGATAAGAAGAAATACAGGTTGAATATTCTGCTCCATACTGCCCTTGTGGTCGATGCCTGATGGCTTATAGATGCTCTTATTATTAATAATGGCTAGAGCTGGAAGATTCTTTATTTGTTCAACATCTTTGTGTACTCACCATCGCTCAACACTGGTTAAAATTAGGAACCCAAAGCAACCGTGTACGCAGGAGCTGCACACTGTGTTGGCGGGACAGCAGGTCTCCAGATGGCTCTAAGCACGGAGGTGGAGCTGCCTGCCTAAGAGGGAGGCATGCCCAGAATGCCCACAGCAGAGGAGGCTGCACACAGCAGCCGGCTTGTGTGAAGGCTGTGTGGGACTTGGAAAGGTCAGTCATACAGGGGGATTTGGTGTGGGAAGCAGGGGCTGGTAAGACAGGCAGACAAGAGGGACAGCTTGAAAGCTTACAGGTGTGCTGGGCGTGTGCGGTGCGGCCTCTGTCCCCATCCTGTACCAGCATGTGTGTCTCTGCGTGACAGTGGAAAAGGAGTAAGTCTGCAGGAACATGTCCGGTTCTGGAAGGACTCGTTACCACCAGGTCAGTCCTGCTCTGATGAAGCCGACAGGCAAACTCCATGTGCCCCTTGCTCCAAGGCTTTTAACTCCTCCCAGTTACTTAAGCAACATAGAGCTTTCTGGGGAAGATGATGGCGAGCGAGTCACAGAAGGCAGCACCATATGTGCCTGCAGCTGCCGTTCATCACCCCCAGCTAAGGTTATAGAGCAGTGCCAGCCCAGTACTGCCACCTGTCACCTTCCTGCCAGCCCCTGAGCACATCCAAGAAGGACCGTCATTACTGTCAACGTGTTAACATCAGGGAGCCTCAGTGTTCTGACCTGTGAGTGGGAATCATACTAATACTGTGTAATTCAAACGGATGCTGCTAGTCTTGCATGAAGTGATTCATACAAAGCTGTTAACAGTACATGGTAGATACTATTACTGTTTTTGTTTAATTTTTATGTTTTTGGTGCTGGTATTGAACCTGGGCCTCACTTATGGTATGCAAGTGTGCTACCACTGAGCTACACCCCCAGGCTTATATGTTAATTGTAGTTATTCCTCACTACCTCAGAAACTGCAGTTGTGTTTGTGTGTGTGTGTGTGTGTGTGTGTGTGTGTGTGTGTGTGTGTGTGTGTGTCAGCACACACGTGTACCTGTTCGTGCATTTGCCTTTCCTGAGCTGAGCCTCAGGAAGTGGGATGGGAAGGAGATGCCCTGATCCTGTGGACAAGCCCCTGATTCTGTAGGTTTCCTGTTTGGAGTTAGCCACTTGATGGTGACCTTAGACCTGGGGCTGTCACGTCTTGGAGACTTCTCGCTGTAAAATTTGTACCGCTGTCTTTCCTGGAGGCTTTTTTTTTTTTTTCTTTTCTTTTTTTTTTTTTTTGTGATATATATTTTTTATTTTACAATACCATTCAGCTCTACATATCAGCCATGGGTTCCCCTATTCTCCCCCCTCCCACGCCCTCCCCTTACCCCCAGCCCACCCTCCATTCCCATCTCCTCCAGGACAAGTCCTCCCCCGAGGACTGTGATCGACTTGGTAGACTCAGTCCAGGGAGGTCCAGTCCCTTCCTCCCAGACTGAGCCAAGTGTCCCTGCATAAGTTCCTGGTTTCAAACAGCCAACTCATGGAATGAGCACAGGACTTGGTCCCACTGCCTAAATGCCTCCCAAACTGATCAAGCCAATCAACTGTCTCACCTATTCAGAGGGCCTGATCCAGCTGGGAGCCCCTCAGTCTTTGGTTCATAGTTCATGTGTTTCCATTCATTTGGCTATTTTTTTTTCAATAATTGAGTAAAACTGAAATTTATTATATGCCACAGTCGTCCTACGGACCTCCATGCTATATATATATAGCCTCTATGGTTCTATGGGTTGTGGTCTGATTGTTCATTTTATATCTAGAATCCACCAATGAGTGAGTACATACCATAACTGTCTTTCTGGGTTTGGGTTACCTCACTCAGGATGATATTTTCTAGTTCCATCCATTTGCCTGCAAATTTCATGCTTTCATTGTTTTTCTCTGCTGAGTAGTACTCCATTGTGTATATGTACCACATTTTTTTCATCCATTCTTCCGTTGATGGGCATCTAGGTTGTTTCCAGGTTCTGGCTATTACAAATAGTGCTGCTATGAACATAGCTGAGCATGTATCTTTATGGTATGTATCAGCATTCTTTGGGTATATGCCCAAGAGTGGGATGGCTGGGTCTTGAGGTAGTTTGATTCCTAATTTTCTGAGAAACCGCCATACTGATTTCCATAGTGGTTGTACAAGTTTACATTCCCACCAACAGTGGAGGAGTGTTCCCTTTGCTCCACATCCTCTCCAACATTGGTTGTCATTGGTGTTTTTGATCTTAGCCATTCTAACAGGTGTAAGGTGGTATCTCAGAGTCGTTTTGATTTGCATTTCTCTGATGATTAAGGATGTTGAGCATTTCTTTAAATGTCTTTCAGCCATTTGTAGTTCTTGTTTTGTGAATTCTCTGTTTAGCTCTTTAGCCCATTTTTTAATTGGACTGTTCAGTGCTTTGATGTCTAGTTTCTTGAGTTCTTTATATATTGTGGAGATCAATCCTCTGTCAGATGTGGGGTTGGTGAAGATCTTTTCCCAATCTGTTGGCTGTCTTTTTGTCTTATTGACTGTGTCTTTTGCCCTGCAAAAGCTTCTCAGTTTTGAGAGGTCCCATTTATTAATGGTTGTGCTCAGGGTCTGTGTTGTCGGTGTTTTATTTAGGAAATGGTCTCCAGTGCCAATGCGTTCAAGAGTGCTTCCTATCTTCTTTTCTATTAAGTTTAGTGTAACTGGATTTATGTTTAGGTCTTTGATCCACTTGGACTTGAGTTTTGTGCATGGTGACAGATATGGATCTATTTGTAATCTTTTACATATTGACATCCAGTTATGCCAGCACCATTTGTTGAAGATACTTTCTTTGTTCCATTGTATAGTTTTGGCTCCTTTGTCAAAAACCAGGTGTTCATATGTGCATGGATTAATGTCAGGGTCTTCAATTCGATTCCATTGGTCCGTATGTCGGTTTTTATACCAGTACCAAGCTGTTTTTATTACTATAGCTCTATAGTAGAGTTTGAGGTCCGGGATGGTGATGCCCTGGAGGCTTGTTTTAAGGATGAGAAGAACTAGCCAGATCAGGACCTGGCAGGTCTGGGGGGAGCTTGCCATCCCCCCACTGTGGCCGCCCTTACTGTCCACCCAGGCCTCCCTGCCTGCGCCTTTGCCGTCTCTCTGGAGTTCGGAGTGTCTTTGTCTTTCTGCATCAGTACCAGGTTCAGGACTTTGGGGAGACCTGGGATTGGGATGGCATGAGAAGTCTTACACTGATCCAGTTCAGCCTGGTTTCCTTCTCGGAAGTCAGCCTCTCAGGATTCTGCCCCAACAGTCCTCTTCCCTCATCATCCGAAAGCTAAAGCAGTCACAACCCCAGAGGGTGTCTTCATTTGTCTTACCACCTCCCTGTCTAGAGCATCTTCCACTTCCTGTCTGCACTACCTTGCGATCTCTGCACGACCCAGCCGGAGAGTCCCTGTCCAGTGCAGCTTCCGTTTGTTTCCCACCTCAGAGCTCTGTCTATGCGGCCTTTACAGTCAGTTCCGTCTAACAGGAAAGGCTCTCTCGGAACCCTACCTGCTGTGCTTTTGGTAAGAAGCCTGAGCTTGGCTTCCTAGGCCTGGCCTGTGGCTGTTCCTTTTCTGTGTGACCCAAGGTCTCGATTCCTGGATTAGAGAATTAAAATCCTGAGTTTAGAGGGTGTTTTGTTTTGTTTTTATGACAAGGTTTCTCTGTAGCCCTGGCTGTCTGTCCTGGAACTCCTCTGTAGACAAGGTTGGCATTGAACTCAGAGCTCTGCCTGCCTCTGCCTCCTGAGTATGGGGTTTAAAGACATGCATCACCAAGGGACCCTTCTGAGCCTCAGATATACAAAATAAAAGAACAACGACAAAATCAGGAGATTGATTCACATATGCCCCAGGGACGGGGAAGGTCATGGATTGGGAAGGGAGACGTTCTTTTTTAACTTCAAAATTTGAGGGACTTTCTTACTGCCGTTACAAATGCAACCAGATGAGAAACTCCGAAGAGAAACAAGTGGGGTGCGGTGTGTAAAGCTGCTGGGGGGCAGTGCTCAGCGCCTTCCCTCTGTGTTCTGGGGTCTTTCTGCTTGGCGGCGTCTCCCTCTCTTTGACCCTGTAGGGCAGAGTGCAGGCGACTCTGGTCCTCGCTGGTGCAGTTGGCTGCTCTTCTTCTGTCTTGCCTCTCCACTGCTGTGTGTCAGTTTCCCAGCAAAGCCAGAAGCCCCTTGAGGCCGAGCTCTGTGCCACCCCCTCACCGGTCTGGTTGAATTCTGGTGACTTCAGGAAGAGCATGATGCATGAGGCCGGTACTAGGATAGGACCTCAGAAGGCAGTTGCCGGGAAGCATTATTTAGAGGGGCTTGTTAGTTGTTAAGCCCGTGACTTGTTAGATGCCTGGAGCCTCTGTGTGTGTGTGTGTGTGTGTGTGTGTGTGTGTGTGTGTGTGTGTGTGTGTGTGAGAGAGAGAGAGAGAGAGAGAGAGAGAGAGAGGTGTGTGTGTGAACCCTAGCTTCATCTATTTAGCTGTGGGAACCTTGGTTGGCATTACTTAACCTTTGGAAGTTTTATTGGCCTTATCTGTAAAGTGGGGATGAAAATTCCTAACACTCACAGGTGTGTCCAACCTGGAGCACAAGGGACTGTGGTCCAGCTTAATTGTAAATGCTGTTCAACACGTTTGTAGATGACAATATCAATGTCCAAAGGTTGGACACATATGTGAAAATAAATGACACAGGCAAGACATCTATGAGTGGACATACAAACACCAACACATTCCATTCAGATGTTTGTAGACAACAGATGCTTAGTCTGGAAATGGTAGCCTCCAGCTAGCCTCTTAAATGAAGACATCTTCTGACTGAAATTGCTTCATGTAATGAGTGAACAGGAGAGTTCTTACAGGCCAGGCATGTGGTTATCTGTGAGGTGTTGTTACCTTGAACCAGACAGATTGTCAGTTTCTCACTGCATGTCTGTCTGTCTATCTGTCTTCAGATGCTCTTCTGTTGGTTTATTATCAGGTAATTGGTGCCTGCGGTGGCCAAAAGCAGTGTATACAGCTAGCAGAGTGGAGCTGTGGTCAGCAAAGCCATTGCCCTGCCCTGCTTTTTGCGTCAGAAGGCCGGGGAATGGGTCTGCCAGTAAGGCTGGCTCTGAGGGAGCCAGTCCCTCCGTAGGCATCTCAGGAAGAGTCTAGCTCCCTGCAGTCGATTAACTGTGGGTTCATCCAGGCTCTGGTCTGTATCATCAGTGAGAAAACTGGTGTTTAAAATCTGACTTGAATGTGCCCCTATTCTCTCAGTGAAACTAGAAAATGTTTCCGGAAGTCAGGTCAGGGAGCAATTTGATAACGTCTGGCACTAGCCACATGCATAGTGGGAGCTTTCTGTCACTGTGATATACCTGAGGTAATGATCTGAGTAGTAAAAAGCTCAGGTTGATTGTGGCTCATGTGTTTGGAGGGTCTAGTCCCTGATTTGTTGACCTGGTTTCTTCCTGTGATGAGGTAGCACGTCGTGGTAGGAGTGTGTGGTGGGACAAAACTGCTGACTTTGTCCATGAAGGGATCAGGGTCCCATCATCTGCATTGAGGGAAGGCCTAAAGACGTTCACTGTGCCACATCACTTCAGGTTTCCATTAGCGCCAGACAGTCTGGCCTTTAACATAAGGTACCAGACCAGCAGTCAGACCTCTAACATAAGGTACCAGACCAGCAGTCAGACCTCTAACATAAGGAACCAGACCAGCAGTCAGACCTCTAACATAAGGAACCAGACCAGCAGTCAGACCTCTAACATAAGGAACCAGACCAGCAGTCAGACCTCTAACATAAGATACCAGACCAGCAGTCAGACCTCTAACATAAGGTACCGACCAGCAGTCAGACCTCTAACATAAGGTACCAGACCAGCAGTCAGACCTCTAACATAAGGTACCAGACCAGCAGTCAGACCTCTAACATAAGGAACCAGACCAGCAGTCAGACCTCTAACATAAGGAACCAGACCAGCAGTCAGACCTCTAACATAAGGTACCAGACCAGCAGTCAGACCTCTAACATAAGGTACCAGACCAGCAGTCAGACCTCTAACATAAGGTACCAGACCAGCAGTCAGACCTCTAACATAAGATACCAGACCAGCAGTCAGACCTCTAACATAAGGAACCAGACCAGCAGTCAGACCTCTAACATAAGGAACCAGACCAGCAGTCAGACCTCTAACATAAGGTACCAGACCAGCAGTCAGACCTCTAACATAAGGTACCAGACCAGCAGTCAGACCTCTAACATAAGGTACCAGACCAGCAGTCAGACCTCTAACATAAGATACCAGACCAGCAGTCAGACCTCTAACATAAGGTACCGACCAGCAGTCAGACCTCTAACATAAGGTACCAGACCAGCAGTCAGACCTCTAACATAAGATACCAGACCAGCAGTCAGACCTCTAACATAAGGTACCGACCAGCAGTCAGACCTCTAACATAAGGAACCAGACCAGCAGTCAGACCTCTAACATAAGGTACCAGACCAGCAGTCAGACCTCTAACATAAGGTACCAGACCAGCAGTCAGACCTCTAACATAAGGAACTTGGGTGGATAGTCTAGAGCCTAACTATAGCACTTAGGAATTTCTAGTAGAACTGTTATTTCATTCTTTAAATAACTCCGCCTGGCACTGAAGAATATTACCCAGAGAAGAACTTACTTGTTTTTGTATTTTTTTTTTTTTTTTTGGTTTTTCGAGACAGGGTTTCTCTGTGTAGCTTTGCGCCTTTCCTGGAGCTCACTTGGTAGCCCAGGCTGGCCTCGAACTCACAGAGATCCGCCTGGCTCTGCCTCCCGAGTGCTGGGATTAAAGGCGTGCGCCACCAACGCCCGGCCGTTTTTGTATTTTTTGATGTATATGCTCTTCCAGTAGACTTTATCTGACAATTTTCTATCTGTCAGGGGTAGGAGCTGAAACTAAAAAACCATGAAGGTACAGTCTAGGTCCTGAGTTGCCATCATTTCTTGGTGAGACAGACTAGGTAAGAGATAACTGCAGTAAAGTATGGGAAGTACTGTGACAGAAGCATATAGAGTGCCTTAGGTATCCAGAAAGGGCCCCTTGTCAGTCTTGGGAGGAAGGCTGGATCAGGGACAGCTGGACAAAGGAGCTGGACTGTGGGGATAGTGGAGTGGACAGGGTTGGGGACCCGTATGCATGGGGTGGTCTCAGTACATGCCCAGGGGCTGGGGGTCACACAGAGGCAATAAGACTTGGTCGTCGTAGGAGCACGCAGGTGACAGAGGATGATGGCCTGAGTAAGAGAGCACTAGGGAGGGTAGATCTGCGTGTGCTGTGACAGCAGAGCGTGGACCCGAGGAGCAGGCAGTAGTTAGAGAATGACCCCCTGCTTCCTGGAGTGACTCCACGGAGGCAGCTTCCTAAGAGTCAGGGGTGGGTGTGGTGAGGAGTTGGCAGGACTGAGGGACATGGCTGTGTGAGTGTCCATGAGGCTGTTGGGCTGTCTAGATCTGGAGCTCTGACAACAGATCTCGAATGAAGAAATGTTTGCAGATAATCATCCGGAAGCCCGGTTAGTGGGAGTGCTTGTCTGCAAGGCCTGTGGAGAGGCATTAAGGCCTTCTCAGAAAAAGGACTTGAGGAAGAGTGTTGGCCATTCTACGTACATCTAACCTCTGCTCATTGCTCGGGTCTCAGGATAATGACACTTTTCCGAGGGTTACTGTCTTCTTGAATCCCTTTCTGAAGCCAGATGAGGTAGGGCACACAGCCGTGATCTCTGGAGGCTGAGGCAGGAGAATCACAGTTCAAGGTCATCAGCTCCACAGTCTGATGGAGGCCTGTCTGGGCTCTGTGAGATTCTGGACCCTCTCCGAATGTGCTTAGGTGTTTTTGCTGGGCTCCCTTTTACCTTCTCTCCTCCAGCACCCTCGCTGTGCTGCTCTGGTGTTGGACATGGTGTGCTCTGAAGAGGTAGAGAGCGTGGGCTGCCTCGTCCCTGTGTTTGCTGTGCCTGGACGAGAGTGGATCCTGAGGGACAGCTGCCCAGTAACTGAAAGAGTCTGCCCCGTGTTGAGGGGCAGAGGCAGCATCCAAGAGAGGCGGTTCGGGGACAGGCAGGATGGATTCAAGGTAAGAGCGTACCAGCTTTAGTTGTTTACCTGAGGCTGAAGGGCCACTGTATTGTATTGTTCCTGGCTCAGGCTTTTTTTTTTTTTTTTTCAATCTGAACAATGAGAATAGTAAGGGCAATTAAGAGTCATGAAAATTAAATGAAATGTGCCAATAGATTTTTTTTTTTTGATGTGGCTTTTAGTGACTGTTGCCTCAATTATCCAAGAAGCCAATGATTTTTTTGTCTGAATTTCATAAAAGTAAATTAATCTTTTTCTCCTTTTTTTTTTCTTTAGTATGTTGTGATGGCTAGTTTTATGACAGCCTCACCCAGGCTAGAGTCATTTGAGAGGTGGGAACCTCAATTGAGACAGTGTCTCCATAAGACCTGGCTGCAGACAAGCCTGTAGGGCCTTTTAAATAGTGATGGATGTGGGAGGGCCCAGCCCACAGTGAGTGGTGCCACCCCTGGGCTGGAGGAGGTCCTGGGACTGTAAGAAAGCAGGCTGAGCAAGCTGTGAAGAAGCCAGTAAGCAGCACTTATGCATGGTGCCACTCTGCATTAGGTTCCTGCCCTGTTTGAGTTCCTGTTCTGACTTCCTTCAGTGATGAGCACTGATGTGGAAGTGTCAGCCAGATAATCCCCTTTCTCCCCAAGTTGTTTTTGGTCATCGTGTTTCATCACAGCAACAGTGACCCTGAATGGGACAGGATTTTATGCATATTTGCATGTGAGTAGGCACATGTGTGAGAGTTTGCATGTATGTAGGACTGAGGTCGATGAGAATTATCCCCAAGTCTCTTCCATCTTACTCCTCAAGACAGACGGGCTCACCAGTTCAGTCAGTCTTGTTAGTCAGCTTGACCAAGGGATCCCGTTTCCACCTTTCAAGGCCGACACACCCACCTGCTATTTTAAGTGGGTTCTGGGGACCCAGACTGTGATCCTCATAGTTGTGTGGCCACTGCTTTCATCACTGAGCCATTTCCCCAGCTCCAGTTTATTCGTCTTTGTCCCCAGCACTTGGTAGTTGAGGACTTTCAGTGTTTGTTGAAATGAGTTGCTCCATGTTAGAGACGGTCATTTTGCAACCCTGTTATCAAACATATGGCATGAAGTACTGACTCATCCGTACTGAAGCCCTGTGATTTGGGGGCCACTCCTCAGAAACAGATCCCAGGTAGATGAGATTGACAACCTTTGTGGAGTTTCTGTGGGTACGTCTTCTTTGGGTGACAGTTCTCAAGATCTCATCTTGTCTGGCGTAGACATTTCTAGAAAGGGCGTGCTTCTGGCTGAGCATGGGTTTATCTTGGATGAGGGGGTACTGGCAGCTGCAGGCCCTAGGAACAGTTGATTCTCACAGTGGGACCCGGAACAGATGCAGCTAACTCCTTTTGATCTGTGGAAGAAAAGCTTCGGAAATCAGCGGACTTATTTTTCATGCCCTTATCCTGTTTTTAGATTAAAACAGAAAGAATGCCCCAAAGCACTGAGATAAGCATTGAAATTGGAGATGAAGAAAGCCCAGCTCTTATCCTGCATTCCTGCAGAAGCACTTTTCGTTTGTATCTTACCCCCGTTCTAACTGAGTCCGTGCCCCTGAGACTGCCTAGCTTTAAGAGCCAAGACATACTGTGACCCTGGTGACAACAGTATTCTGCTTTTCTTTTATACCATTATAGCGAACTTTGTCCCTATTCCAATGGGACAGTGACAGGTGCAGAGCACATAGGCCGTTTGTAACATGTTGAAAATTTGTCTTTCTTTGAAATGGGTTAGCTTTTGAAAAGTCTCATTGTGACCAGTAGAGCCATTTCTCTTTGCATGTTAACAAGGATATTAACAAGGTCAGTGAGAAATGACTTCTTCTCTGTGAGGAATTTGATGTCACAGTTCATGGCTTTAGGAATAAGAAGGTCACCATTTGCCGATTACACAGCTGACGGTGACCGCCAGAGTGATAGGAAGTGCAGAGGCATGAGCAGAATCCTGGCCTGTCTCAGAAACCAAGATGGGTTCAAAGCTTCCACCGTCCGAAGAACAAGGCCCCAGAGAGGCGCTGGCTCCCTGGCTGCTGGGTAAACTGGTTGTGAGATCCTGAAATGGTGCCAGGTCTGTCCATGGAGGCTGGCTGCCCTACTGAGGTTCTTCTGGATGGGCTTCATGAGTGACAGTCTGGATTGGTGCCACACACGGCATGGCAGCATTTAAGGGGGTGCTCTTTCCTTGCCATGCTGTGCCATGGTTAGAGCATTTGGCAACACCAGCCATACTAATGGTCACATCTAGCTATTGTTTCTTTTTTTAAATGACTCCCCCTGCCCACTTTTTCCACCACCCCAGAGAAATGGTTTCTCTCTGTAACAGTCCTGACTGTCCTGGAACTTACTCTGTAGCCCAGGCTGACCTCGAACTCACAGAGATCTGCCTGCCTCTGCCTTCCAATGCTGGGAATAAAGGCATGCGTGCCACCACTGCCCAGCTGTCTATTGTTTCTTTATCTCCCATATGCTTCTTTGTCTCTTGGTGATTTCAGGATCTGCCTAGTAAAAAACTTGTACAGTTATTTTTCAATTTTTAGATGTTATTTGAGACAGAGTCTCACTTGTAACCTGGGCTGGCCTAAAGCTCAGTCTTGTCCGTACTAGCTTCAAACTCACATTGTTCTTTTTGCCTAAGGCTGCCAAAGGCTGGGATTTCTGGTATGAGCTACCATGCCTGACTTTTTATTTAAAAGTGTGTGTGTGTGTGTGTGTGTGTGTGTGTGTGTGTGTGTATGTGTGTGTGTGTTGAATTTATTTTTATTTTATGTGTATGAGTGTTTTGGTTGCCTGTATGTATGTGTGCTGTGTACATGGCAGTGCCCATAGAGCCTGAAAAAAGATGTTAGATCCCTTGGAACTGGAGGTACAGACAGTTGTGAGCTGCCATGCCGGGAACTGAACCCAAGTCCTCTGCAAGAGCAGCAAGTACTCCTAACCAGAGAGCCATATCTCCAGCTTTATTTCAAATTTTTGAGACAGTCTCACTCAATAGTTAAGGCTGCCCTTGATCGTGTAATCCTCCTGCCTCTCCCTCCTAAGTGGTGGAATTAGTTCCATTGTGACTAAAATTACAAATAAAAGTAAGAAGTATGAAGTTTACTTTTAATTATTAATAACTCAACTAAATCTTTGAGTATTTACTGTGTATCAGAGCTGTATTAGATTCTGGGGACAAAGACTTGCCCCAAAGGGCTTATTGACTTCATGGAGATAGATAATTATAGGAGAGGAGACACAGGGGCTGGAAGGACCTGGCAACGGAGAAGGTTTCCCTGAGGAAATGCTCTTGTACTGAGCTACACAAAAAAGTTCTCAGTGCCAAAGAGGGATAGGAAACATTCAAGGCAAGAGGAAATGCCTGTGGAGACAACTCCGGACGAGAGGGTGTGAGGGAGATACAGGGGGCTGAGAGAAGACTGAATGCCTAATATAGTGATGAGGACACAGTAGAAGGCCAGACTGGTCAAGTAGATGGCCATGTTAAACAGGGCTTCATAGTCTTGAGACTGGTCAAGTAGGTGGCCATGTTAAACAGGGCTTCATAGTCTTGAGACCGGTCAAGTAGATGGCCATGTTAAACAGGGCTTCATAGTCTTGAGACTGGTCAAGTAGGTGGGCCATGTTAAACAGGGCTTCCTAGTCTTGAGATGATATGTCTTTATCGCATACCTAAGCCAGAGCAGGCTGTGTTCCGAAAAGATCGTTGCTACTTGAGGGTGGAGAATGGGTTAGAAAGAAAGCAGAGGCAAGTGGCCTGGTTGAAACTATTGCAGTGGTGTGGGTAAGAGATGAGGTTACCTCCAATAGGACGGTGCTGGTGGGCAGAAGAGAGGAGCGTGGGTTGTGGGTGTCCTCAGTAGGTGCTATTGATATAATTGGTGTTAGATTGGATGTTGAGGGTGTTTGGAAGAGGTGTAAAGGACACTCTTAGGATGGCCTTTAGGCTGTGTGCTCTTGAGGGGAAGCATCATCGTGCCCAGACAGTGCACAGCAGTGTCAGCTAGGGTTGGAGCACAGTGAACCATGCTACTCAAGAACTCTCCAGATTGGGATGGCAACCGAGAGGTTGATGCTTTACACAGTGAGTAAGTCCTAAGGAATAACTGCATCAGCTGGTGTGAATGAAGCCCAGGATTTCTTCTCTGTCTTCTCCGTCGGCCAGTGTCCCTTCGGTCCATTACTTGTGTAGAGTAGGTGTGATGGTTAATTCTGGTTCCGTTTAAGTGGATTAAGAAATACCTAGGAGATTAGTAAAGCACACTTTGGGTGAGTTAGTGAAAAATTTCTAGAGTCAGTTAATCATGGGGGCTCTGACCCAATGAATGGATTAATCCCTAGATAGACTTATTATATGATGGCATTCTGGGGGGTGGTGGAAGACAGGAAGTTGGGACTAGTTGGAGGAGGTTGGTAGCTGGGGTGTGTCCTTGAGGGCTAGATCTTGCCTTGGTTACTTGTAGTGTACTGTTCTCTTTGCTTCTTGTCTATCATGGTGTGAACTCCTCTGCTCTGCTGTGTTCCCACCATGGATTGACACTAAACTGTGGGTAATGTAATAAATCCTCCCTTGAATTTCTCAAATATTTGACTTACACACAGGTCTTTTTTGTTTTCCCATCAGTATTCTTTGAGGCTTTCTCCTTCGCCCCACTCCCTTTTTTGGAGACAGGGTCTCATGTAGCCTTAGCTGGCCTTGAACTAACTGCAGATAGGCCTTGAACTCCTGAACAACCAGCTCCTGTGGGCACTGTCTTTGGTACCTGCTCTGACCGGACTTCAGGTGGAGCTAAGAGCAACTTGACTGATCATCCTGTTTTCCTTTTCCTTCTGCTTCTCCTTTTGATACAAGAGACATTATGGCCTTTTGCAAGAACACAGAACTAGGTGAGAATAGATACCTGGGCACGGATTCTACTGCTCCATATACCAGTTGGTGCCTCCATCTGTAAAGGAGATATTCTAGGGTATGATGATTATTTCAAAGTCTTGCTGTGGGGATTAAATGAGCTAATAAATTCAAAGTCCTTTAAACAAGCCAGGTGCTTGGGGCTCAAGAAATGCTTGTCATCATTCACCTTTCTCAGTGAGGCTGGCCCTGTGCTCACTTTGAAAGAGGACTGGAGACTTTGGCGTTCAAAGATTGAACAACTGACTATGAGTCCATAGTGTCCACTGGGTTGGGACGCAGTAGATCGTATTGCACTAAGGAAGAGATTGTATTTATTCATGTATTGGTAAAGGTCATATTGCACAGCCTGGGGTCGTTTGTCCAAGTGGTTCACTTATGGGGGCAAAGCTTATGTCTCGGCAAAACACGGCATGACTGGGAGGAAGATGCACACGTGAGAATTTTCTTTGAGGTAGGGTCTCATTTAGCCCAGGTTGATGCCCCATTTTCCTCTTAGTTGCTGATCCTCTTTAGGCTGCAGACCCTTCATCTGTGAAGTGGAGGCAGTACTGGGGCTGTGAGGTGAATGGAGAGTATGAATGTGGTAGGAAGAAAAGCTTATTAGATGTTGACTATTGTTAGTTAGAGCTTGCAGGTGAGTCTGTCAGCCTGGCTAAGGAGGACTTTTGTCACTCAGTGCAAAGTTCTACTCATCCATTATTACTGCGCAGGGCTTGGGACTTTCAGCAGCATTCCAAATAGGTGAGGTGGCCGAGGGATCTAGATGTGGGCTGAACAGGGTGTTGGTGTAGTTAATTTAGTGTCATTTGAGACAAGGACTTGCATAGAGTTGGTGATAAGATTGTTTGCAGCAGCAGCAGCAGCATCGGCAGCAGCCCCAGCAGCGGCTTACTGTGTTCTGACCTTTCCCTTCCTGGCTCCAGTGCTGAGGAAGTGTGATGAATAATGGCAGTTTCGGTAGGAAGTTGAGCAGGTTAGGAATCCATCTGTTGGCTTTTCAGCTGGCTCTTCTGATGTTGAAATCACCAACTGCTTTGTAAAAGTATGTGGCTCCTGGGTGACTTTGTTGCTTTTGGGTTTTCCCAAGATTGAAACAAGATTGATTTTCAATTAGCCGCTTGGTACCAACATTAAAAGGTATTTTAATTATTCCAGGGAAGAAGTCCGTGCTTTTAAATCCAGAGGCCGTACTAAACACAGCCTCTTCCTTTCACTCCAGAAAGTACTCTGCATGGTTGATGGCATTCATTCTCTGAACACCCTCTTAGCTGTGACCTGTGTTCTGAATGGAGGAGGCAGAGGGTCTTCCTCTGGGGTCTTTTCAGTTCCTTTTCCCCCCTCTTCCCTCCCTTGTTTCTTTGTTTTAATTGCTGGGCCTTGAACTCAGGTCTCTTGTTCAGTGAGGCCTACCACTGAGCTGTACCCCAGCCTTTCCTTTTCAGCCAAAGCACCCCACCCCCTTTCCGGATATAGATACTCAGGCTGACCTCCGTGACATGACTCGACCCTTGAACAGGCTCCCTTGATACTGATGTCACAAGGCAGGCCGTACAGCTCTTCATCCCATCCCTTTGGACCCTTTTCTGAGAGTGGGACACTTGTCCTGACCAGCTGCAATGCATTCATGCTCCTGATTCAGCCCTGTGCTTTGCTTTTCTGTCATCATTAAGAACAATTTTTCCATTCATTTTACACACCAATCAAAGATCGCCCTCTTCCCTCCCGCCCCCCCCCAGTCTCCCCCTCCCACCCCACCCCCCACTCTTTCCCACAAGAAGGCGAGGGCTCCTGGAGCATGAGGAGGCACATCCAGTAGAGGCAAGTCCAAGCCCCTCCCCTGCCTTTACTGGAGAGAGGAAATACTGTGTGCTCACTTTACTCCTGTACTTCCGTCTCTTGCTGTCCATGGGATAAAGCCCAGATCCCTTAGGATGGTACACAAATCCCCGTAAGCCGCCCAGCCGCAGCCTCTTTCTCACCTCTCACGGTGTCAGCCGCCGCTGCCACCACCGTTTGTACCTTCTCTGCATGACAGACCTTGTCTGTCTGCGTATGCTCTTCATTTGTCATTTCCGAGGAGGACAGGATCTTCTCTACCTCCTTCTCTGTTGGTCTCCCTGCCGTTCGGTGCCTTTCAGGCTCCCACAGCTCTGTATCAGGGCCTGATGTGAGCATCCTTCACAGTGTGCTGTACAGGGGCTTGGTACTGTCTTCCAGGCTGGACTGCATGCGCTCGTTTTTCCTTTGGTGCCTGGGTCCAGCACTGTCAAGGATTCATTTAAATGACCTGTCTTCCATAAAAGACCTTTGTTGCAACAAGTCTCGACTAAAATCCCTCCAATCTCAGAAACAGACCTTCCTGTGTACTTACACATTTCATCTACCTTAGGAAGTATAGCATATTCTCCTTTAAGAAAAAATTAAAGTGTATGTATGTGTCTGTGTATATATGTGTACATATAGGACTTAGTTTGGAAACGACAGGGTTAAGAACAACGTGGGATTTTTAAGTATTCTGTCTGTAGAGGCCATAAGTCAGTTTCTGTGTCATTTCTGAGGTACCATCCACTCTGTGTTTGGGATAAGGGCTCTCACTGGCCTGAGGCTAACCTGGCTGACTAATGAAGGTCTCGTTGCCTTAACTCCTCACGACACCTAACCTTTTAATATTTCCTAGGGATTGAGCTCAGGTTTTATGCTTACAAGCAGGTGGCTAGCTCTCCAGTCTTTCTTAAGTTTTAAGATTTTTATTATCTTGCTTTTGTTTGTCCAGGCTGGCATCAAACTGATGATCCTCCTGCCTCAGCCTCTGAATGCTGGGATTACCTGTGGAACACCACCACACCAGTGGGAGCCCATTCTCGGGTTCCTTGTGGCTTTACCCAGCAGGTCCGCATAGAGGATGATCAGGACCATGGGCCTGAGTGCAGGTGTCTGAGATGGTCTGCACTTGGCTGTGCTGGGGGAGGAGGTCTTTTGCTCCACCCCTTGGCGTCTCTATAAAAACCCTGGGCCAGAGACAGTCGGGGCCCATTGGAATAGGTTCCAGGCCCTCTCGAGGCTATCCTTTATTTTCTATTTTCTATCTGTTTATCTCTGCAATATTCTCCACATTAAATCCTTCTATCTAATATTTCCTGCTGCTCACACTCAAGAAAACTCTGGGGAGCTGTGGGGTTGGTGGGTAAACGCCCCCCCCCCCCCACACACACCTATGGAGTTTGAAGTTTTTTAAGTCGTTTTCTGCCTGGCGTGTGTTGGGGCAGGAGAGTGGATGTACCTGTCTACATTCAGTCGTGATGGGAGTGTGGTGGCCCCGAGGAAAGCCATTCAAGCAGCATCAATACCAGCAGAATAATGTCAAGTCCTGTGAGGGCTTTCCTGGCTAGAGGCCCCTTATCCTCAGCCCTCCTGAACCTCATGTATTTGAAGCTGTAGAGCTGCTTGGGACTCTTCCCTGCCAGTCTCGTGAGGTGGTGGCTGTGACATTAGATCCTTATCCTGTGGCTCTAAGGAATAGTGTAACATGATGTGTTGGGTGATATGACTCTAGTCATCTCTGATTTCCATTGTCAGGAAACTCACCAGTCAGCATCTTTGACCGTAAACAGAACTCCACTGTGACACATGTATGTCAACAAGGGCAGTGGTCGTCGTGACACAGGTGTGACTCAAAGAGCGGTCAGCTTCTGAGAGCCATATTCGTATCTCCCCTGTCCGCCCTAGCCTTTTCGTGTGTTTCACTGTCTGCAGAACGGCCGGCTCCCTCTGCATCACCATGCTGTGGCCTATTTTTCAAGGCTGCAGTTGACGCAGCCAGCTAGATTAGCAGCTTTGAGCCTTTCCGAGAAGTTAATAGGAGAGAGTGATTAGCCTGTGTTTGTAAAGCCCTTCTTCCTGTTGGTTCCCATTGCAGTAACTGGGAGAAGCGGGTCCTTCCCAGAAGCTGGGCACTGGGAACGGTGGTCCGGGGAAGAAGGGAGATTGCGATTGGACAGTATTCTAGAGGCTTCTCTGAGTTACTTCGTCTCTGGAATTTAGAGCAAGAATTTCACACCTTGCATAGAGGTGGACACCAGTCATCCCTGCACTCAGGGGGCTGAGGCAAGAGAATCCTGAGTTCAAGGCCAACCTGGGCTGCACAGTATGTTTTGAAAAAGACAGGCTACGTCTTCTGATGTAAGAACAGCATAGTCCTCGCCCCAGCTGGCCGAGGTGTTTGGAGTGCATTCTAAGCACTAGTTGACGGATGCCACAGTTTTCATCAGCTGATAGGATTTAGTGATTCCCTTTGCTTTCTCTTCAGAGAAGGATGATAGAACCTGACAGGATTAATCATGCTTTCATGTGTTTATTCGCCTGTGACAGAGAATGAAAACTCTAAGTAAAAATTCCTAAATTACCAAACACTCACTTGTACGTGTACACGGATAGCTCATTCAACCTCCAGAAGATTGCATCAGACTCAGCTCCCCTGACAGGCTCCCCAGACTCCCTAGCACACCCCAAGTTTGAGAAGCCTGTTCCCGGATTTGTGGTATCTCCTGGATAGAAATCCTGTTCACATAAAAAAATAGGCTATCTTGAAAGGATTCTCTAGGGAAGCAAAGACACTCTGTCTCATCTTTGCGGCAGCTGACTGCCCTCCAACTGCCTCGGCCACACCCACGTTTATTCTGATGCCATGATTTAGTCTGAATGAACACAGTCAATCCTTACTCTACCCATAGCCTTTTACCTAAGTGAAATGAAATGAACCCAGTTCATTTGCTGACAAAACTGTTGTGTCTTTTAGCATTTTCCAGTCAGGGATTGACTGACTACATCATCCCCATGGCATCATTTACTGTGTTTCTCTATCCTGTTTTTGTTTTGTTTTCTGTTGTATTAGGGATTGAACCTGGGACCTCCTATGCTAGGGAAGTGCTCTACCACTGAACTATACTGGAAGCCCAGCCTCTTTACACTGTTTAGGTGTGCTGGGGCCTAATGCTGACTGGGGTCACAGGCTTGCACCACCAGCCTGCCCTTTTCCTTCCCTCCTTCCCTGCTTCCTTCTTCTATCCATCTGCCCTTGGCTGGGTCTCACTCCATATCCCAGGCTGACCTAGACTTCCTTGTGTAGCTCATGCTGTTCGAACATACAATCTCTGCCTCTCGAGCCTTGGATTCCAGGTGTGTTTGAGGTTAGGTGTTTTGGTAGGAATACTTCTTAGATGACTTGGCTGACTTCACTAGGAAGCTTAGTCTCCTGTCATGTTAACAAGTGTTTGTACTAAGTCACTACTTAGCAAAGGAGCAAGCATCACTCATTCAATTTTACAAATTATCCTTGAATATCCAATAAATGCTGAACACAAAATAGAGGGACATGAGGATAGATATTGAGAAACCGACATTGAGCCAGGCCTTGATTTTCCAGTAGAAGTGATTGCAACTCAGGGCAACATCTTGTGGTTTTAAGTCACTTGGAGTGGACAGTGGATATTGCAGGTGTCTTCACTGAGTCCTAACTTAGTGTGCTACATAGAGTAGTTGGATCTGTACAGGCTATATACTGTCCTGTGTCCTCTGTCTGTTACAGATATTTTGTCTGCACTGACTACATACTGTCCTGTGTCCTCTGTCTGTTACAGATATTTTGTCTGCACTGACTACATACTGTCCTGTGTCCTCTGTCTGTTACAGATATTTCATCTGCACTGACTACATACTGTCCTGTGTCCTCTGTCTGTTATAGATATTTCATCTGTACTGACTACACACTGTCCTGTGTCCTCTGTCTGTTATAGATATTTTGTCTACACTGACTACATACTGTCCTGTGCCCTCTGTCTGTTACAGATATTTCATCTGCACTGACTACATACTGTCCTGTGTCCTCTGTCTGTTATAGATATTTCATCTGCACTGACTACATACTGTCCTGTGTCCTCTGTCTGTTATAGATATTTCATCTGTACTGACTACACACTGTCCTGTGTCCTCTGTCTGTTATAGATATTTTGTCTACACTGACTACATACTGTCCTGTGTCCTCTGTCTGTTATAGATATTTCATCTGCACTGACTACACACTGTCCTGTGTCCTCTGTCTGTTATAGATATTTTGTCTACACTGACTACATACTGTCCTGTGTCCTCTGTCTGTTATAGATATTTCATCTGTACTGACTACACACTGTCCTGTGTCCTCTGTCTGTTATAGATATTTCATCTGCACTGACTACATACTGTCTGGTGTCCTCTGTCTGTTATAGATATTTCGTCTGTACTGACTACATACTGTCCTGTGTCCTCTGTCTGTTATAGATATTTTGTCTACACTGACTACATACTGTCCTGTGTCCTCTGTCTGTTATAGATATTTCATCTGCACTGACTACCTACTGTCCTGTGTCCTCTGTCTGTCTGTTATAGATATTTCGTCTGTACTGACTACATACTGTCCTGTGTCCTCTGTCTGTCTGTTACAGATATTTCATCTGTACTGACTACATACTGTCCTGTGTTCCTCTGTTTGCCTTTTAGAGATAGACTAGACTTTTTTCCCCTAAGATGACTCAGTATCTGTTGCTTTTAACCCTTGGTTTTCTTTGGAGAGAGAGGAGCTTATTCTCTGACATGTCTCCTTTTTCTTCCTGAATCTGTGTCTGAGTTATGTTTCTTTGCCTGGATGTCATTTTTAACTTGTTCCTTCATACAAGGGATGCCTACCTCTGCCTTTCTGTTCGAGATAAGTAATAGATATAAATTCTAAAATCTAATTTAATACACTGACTATCACTAAAACTTACTGGAATTTTCTGTCCACTTTTATTTAAAAGATATCTTTATTATTTATCTATCTGTCTATCTATCTATTTATTTATTTATTTATTTTGGTTTTTTTAGACGGTTTCTCTGTGTAGCTTTGGAACCTGTCCTGGAACTCACTCTGTAGCCTAGGCTAGCCTTGAACTCAAAGAGATCTATCTGCCTGCCTCTGCCTTCTGAGTGCTGGGATTAAGATGTGTGCCACCACCACCCAGATCTGTTTTTGTTGTTGTTGTTGTTTTTTAAAGGCAGTCTCATTTAGCCCAACCTGGCCTCATATTTGCTATATAGCCAGGAATGACCTTGAACTTCTTGATCTCTCTGCCCCCACCTCTTTGCTGTTTTTACCGTCATGTTCTGCCACATCCTGTTTGTATATGTATACATATATGCAGGTACATGTGCATGTGTGTGCTTATGGAGGCCACAAGTTGATATTGGGTGTCTTCTTTAGTTGCCCTCCGTGTTATTTTTGAGACAGTCTCTCACTCAGTCTGTTTGGCTAGACTAGCTAGCCAGTGAGCCTCCGGGATCCCCTGTCTCTGCTTTCCCAGTGTTGGGATTGCAGGTGCATGCTGCTGTGCCAAGTTTAGGTCCCCATATGCTCATGCAGCAAGTGCTTGACTGAAGGAGTCCTCTCTACATCCTGCTTTTGTTTTTCGTGCTGGGGTTTATGCATGGTAGGCAACAGCTCCAGCTCCCTAATGTGCATTTAAGAATAGCTTGTGAAAGGAGGTGAGGTAGTTCAGTGGAAAGTGTACTTGTTTGAGCCCTTCCATGGTAGGAGGAGAAATCCAGCTCCTACCACTTGTTCTCTGACACCCCCCCCCCCATACACACAGTGGCACGTGCCTGTGCTTGCATGTCTGTACATACACAGTAAATAAATGTAATAACAATAGCTTATTAAATCAACGTAAACGTCCTGAGCATAGGTGGTAATTTAATGTGCATTCTAAAAGCGTGCCTTTATTGTTATTTTGGGCCCTTAATAAATGAAAATCGTGACCTTTTGCTTTTGTATTTATTTGTTTATTTATTTATTTTTAGGAAATTCACACAACTGAAAAGGAAGTAACACAGAAGGAAGTCACTCTTCACTTGTTGCCAGGTAACGGTCATGTTAGCATCATATCTGACACTCAGCTCAAGGCCAAAGATAGGTTACGTCATCCCTAGTGTTGCTATTATAAACTCTTTTGTTCTCATCCTCTGGCACATAACAGTGATGATGTATCATAATAAAGATGTCAAGGTCTTCAGTAACTACACACCTGGCTCAGGGTGTTACAACATTTGGAAGGAATTTTCTTTGTTTCCCTTTCCTCCAACCTGATGGGAATAAATGGGAAATTTATTTCACTTCTTTCACAAGTCAGTGAAGCCTTTCTGAGGGTGTCCTACTTGGCTTTGTCCAGTATTTCTGGTCTCCAGTTAAGAAAACCTAGTCCCTGGAAGAATCCCATAGTCTGCATGTACTTGTGATGCTTCTGTCCATAGTTGCTCTCAGATCTCACAGCTGCCTGGGCCTTCAGGGCTGGTGGTGGGAGCCTCACCCGTCTGTCTGCTGGTATATCACTTCTGAGTTCAAGAACAGAGACCTCTTGGTGGCATATCTCCCTCTTATGTGGAGAATGTTGCCAACTCCATAAAAATCCTTTTCTTTTTAAGTGTTTTGTTGATTTTGAAACTGGGTTTCACACAGCTCAGGCTGGCTGGGTTTGTGACCTTCTGCTGCCTCTCCCGAGCCCTGGGCTCACAGATATGCAGGCTGTGTCGAGTTTTCAAAGGGTTTTTGTTTTCCTTGTAATGTGGGTTTTCCTGTAACAAGGATGCCTGACTTTTTATTACCCCTTCCCCACCCCACCCCAAGACAGGGTTTCTCTGTGAAACCCTGGCTGTCCTGGAAATCACTTTGTAGACCAGGCTGACCTCAAAGATCTGCCTGCCTCTGCCTCCCAAGTGCTGGGATTAAAAACTAGATCAAATGAATTTTTAACCAACAAGTGAATTCAGAGGTGAAGAAAGCCAGAGGGAGGCCTTAGGGAAGACGGTTATCTGTCAGATGACAAGAAAATCCCTCTGTTGTTGTTGCAAAATTAACTCTTGTTTCCTATGTGTCCGTCTCTTCTTGTCCTCCCCCAGACACTAGCAGGTTTTCTCTGCTTCTGGGGAGCAGAGGCTCACCTGGTTCCACCCTAGTGCTTTTGGGCTATGGGGTCTGTCTTCAGGAAGTATAGCTTCTAGTGTGGGCGGGTGCCTGCAGATGGAGTGGGGTGGGGTGGGGTGGCACTCGAGAGGAAATGCTTTGAACTAAGAAAGAGGGACTGTGTCCCCTCACCTCATGACCTCCTTTTCCCTCTCATCCTCCAACGTGAGCCAGCGCTTCTGTCATCTGAGGAAGCTGCCCAGAAGCCCTGGCTTACACAGAAAAAGGGGCCGAGTCCGAATCCGGGCCCTGCGGCCTGCCCGCCCGCCCGCCCGCCTTTGCTCCACTTCTAGTACCGTGGGACACCTACTGTCAGAGTAATAAAAACACCAAGATCTACACTAGAGAAGGCAGCTGAAAGGCAGGTGAAGGAGACACAGCTCTCATCCCAGCACTTGGGAGGCTGAGGCAGGGGGATTACTATGAGTCAAGGCAGCCAGCTCAGGCTACACAGTGAACTCAAAGCCAGACTGTGTAATCTAGTGAGACCCTGTCTCCAAGCAAGGAGAGAGAAGAGGCTTGAGCTTGTGAGAAGTCAGAGAAACCCCGCATGAAGTGTGTCTGGGCCATTTGGTTCTCCTGCTCTGCTTCCCTCGGCTTCCCTCTGCTCCTCCGTGTGCAGTCCCTGCCCCTCCTGCTGGACAGCGTGAGAAAACTTGGTGCTCACGCTTCCGTGTGTTCCCGAGGCCTCTGAGGAGAGTCCCTGTGTCCCATCAGGTGAACAACTGCTCTGTGAAGCCAGCATAGTCATGAAGTATGTCCAGGAAGACTCCTGTCTGAGTGGCGTCTACGGGAGACTGGTCTGCACCGACTTCAAGATCGCCTTCTTGGGGGATGACCACTCCACCTTGGACAACGGTGGGGTACGTATGAACTGCGCTTGCCGAGTGCTAGGGGAAGCGCCCCGGGATCCGGTGCGGCCCCTGCCGCCTTTCCCCTCCCCCACACAAGCAGAGGCCAGCCTCTCCCGTTAGCGGTCTGCTCTTGCCCTGCACGGGCTCACGCCACCAGGAGGACCTCCAGAAATCCCCACCTGTGCTTCAAGCTTGCTTTGGCCCTTCCGAGCTGACATCATCAACTTTCCCCGATTGCTTCTGAATTCAGCACGGCATGAGTCACTTGTTGGACCAACCTCTCCCACCATGTCCGGTTCCTCACGGTTCCCTCTGCTAAGCTCTTTCACAGATTCGGGAACTGGGCTCTGAGGTTGTTTCTGTTTGATCCGAACCTAGTTGCAGTGTTGTTGTGAGACTTGTGACTACTTAGGAGTGAGCAGTGGAGGAGGGCACGACACCCGGTGGGAACCCCACGGGCCCCGCCTGACCCCCGTCTGCCAGCTGCCCTGGACCCCTTTGCTTTGCATAAAGCAGGACTGGTGCTCCTCTCAGGCTGGCCCCTGCACCGCTCTCCACTGCAGGGCTTGGCTCCTAGAGCTGAGCAAAGACAGCTTTGCCAAACACTTGCCTCTCACAGTGCTTCTCAAAGCCGCCCAGGTAGCTTGTCTCCGCCTGTCTGCACTTGGGTGCAGGACTAACTCTTACGTCTGCACTTGAGTTGGAGTGCACAGTGAGTGGGTTTCCTCGGGGCAGCCCAGAAGTGGCACGTTCTCCCTGGATTGAATCAGCTGGTGCTCAGGAGATTTTCTCACAGTACTGCAGCATCCCTTTCTTGGGAGCATGGGGAGATGTCTCTCTCAGTGTACAGTGGAGAACAGTGATTTGCTTTGCTGTGAACATCTGAGTTTATTGAAAGGAGTCACTGTTATTTCTTTTGATTTTTGTTTGTTTGTTTGTTTCTTTTTAGGAAACTCAGTTTAAGAATAAGATTGTGGGAGCAAATGATGTTCCACTTCACTGTGTGGATCAGATTTATGGAGGTGAGTGTCTCCTTCCCTTGTTACTCTGCCTGCCTCAGAATATATAGCAATAATGATGATATCCGTACGGCCTGTTTAACTGTGTTAGTTAAGTTACCGTGTGTAAAGCAGCTCTGTGAAGGGTAAGTGCAGCACAGAGTAGCTTACCCAGGCTTCCTTGGATTGAAGTAAACCACGCTGGGCTGGGATCCTCTTCTCTATCTCGTTCTTTTAAGATTTGTGTGAGTGTGCACGTGGGGGTCAGAGGGCAACATGCAGGAGCTTCCTTCCACCTGTGGGTCCTGGGGTCAAACCCAGGTCACCAGGCTCAGTGGCAAGCCCTCTACTCACCGACTCACCTCCTTTTCTGGTGGGCGGGGGTTGGGGAGACAGTTTTTGTTTGTTTGTTTGTTTGTTTGCTTGCTTGTTTTAATGTAGCCCACCAGCCTCAAACTTGCTATCTTCTTGCCTCTGGCTCTGGCTCCTGAGTTGAGTCTGAGTTGTCAGGTGCAGGGCACCACACCTAGCCGGAAGCCTGTTCTTCCTCATCCTCACACCAGCCTATTCTGAGTTGGATGTTGATCAGTTAAGGTTCACTGTATGCGGGTAATGGGCATATGCTTGACACACATTAAATGCTTGTATGACAGTGCCCTTAGAAAACATAGTATCATGTTCAGTGAGTACACACAAGGAAAACTTAAAGAAAAAGAAAAGAAAAACTTGAGCTGGGTGTGATGGTGCACACCTTCAATCCCAGAAGGCAGAGGTAGGTGGATCTCTGAGTTTGAAGCTAGCCTGGTCTATAAAGTGAGTTCCAGAACAGAAACCTTGTCTAAAAAAAAACTTGATTGTATATTAGGATATCTTTTCTGCTGACTTAATAAGATTGCCCTTCCAAACCCCGCACTGTTTTCTGTTGGATGTTTTCAGAAATTGTTCAGCCACCTATGGTATTCTCAACCCCAGTAGGTGCTGAGTGAGTCCAGGCTCTGGAGCAGGGGTGGAAATGTTTAGAGAGACTCTAGTCATAAATGTTGGCCAGCAGGAAACTGTATCCCCAACACTCTCCCTTCCATCCTTTATGAGCTCAACTTTTGCAGTTGGGCAGCTTTTCCTTTTTAAGTATTTATTTATTTTTAAGTTTTATATGTATGAGTGTTTGCCTATGTGTGTGTGCGTGCACATGTGTGTGTGTGTGTGTGTGTGTGTGTGTGTGTGTGTGTGTCTATGTGTATGTGTGTGCACCACATGCATGCCTGTGCCTGAGGAGGCCAAAGAGGGTGTTGGGTCTCCTGGAACTGGGGTTTCAAATGGTTGTGAGCCTCCCTTTCATGTTTGTTCTGGAAAGCAACCCTCTCTTCTGCAAGAGCAGCAAGTGCTCTTAACCACTGAGCTATCTCCCTGGACCCAAGGTTTATTAGTGGGTGTGTGCGTGTGGGAGCAGAGGTCAGAAGAGGGTATCCAGTTCCCTGGAGCTGGAGTTACAGGCAGTTGTGAACTGCCTGACATGGATGCTAGGAACTGAACTCTGGTCTTTTGGAAGAGCAGGAAGTGCTCATAGCTGTGTGTACCCTAATAAAATTTCCCTAAAGATCAGAGAGACAAAGGAACAAGCCACTGCCTCGTCTTACCTCTAGGACTTCTCAGCCTGAAAAGCTTCAGTTCCTGTCTCCTGAGCCTTATTACTTTTCCCCACCCACCTATTACTTCCTGGGATTAAAGGGGTGTGTGTGTGTGTGTGTGTGTGTGTGTGTGTGTGTGTGTGTGTGTGTGTTTCCCAAGCAAAGGCATGAGATCTCAAGTCCTGGGATTAAAGATGTGTGTCACCATGCCTGGCTCTGTTTCTCTCCTAGACTGAGTCAATCTCATGTAGTCTAGGGTGGTTTTGAACTCACAGAGATCCAGACAGATCTCTGCCTCCCGAGTGCTAGGATTAAAGGTGTGTGTCACTACCCCCTGGCATCTATAGTTAATCTAGTGGCTTGTTCTTTTCTCTGATCTTCAGCCAAAGTTTATAAGAGCATACAATATATCACCACATAGCTACTGTTTCTCAGGCCCATCAGAGCTGTGCTTTCTTCAGGCTGTTAGAGTCTGCTCTGTCCATTTGAGTCTCAGGCTTATTCCTGAGGAATAAAGAATCCTGCTAGAAGCCCGAAGTGGTGGCACACACCTTTAATCCCAGCACCTTAGAGGCAGAGGCAGGTGGATCTCAGAGTTCAAGGCCAGTCTAATCTAAAAACTTAGATCCAGAACAGCCAGAATTACCCAGAGAAACCCTGTCTTGAAAATTCCAAAACAAACAAACAAAGAACAGTCACAAAAAAACAAAAACAAAAAAGAATACTTCTGGGAGGGACTCCTGTCCTTGGAAGCTAACAGTCTACCTGTTCCTTTAGCCTTAATTTGTTGCCATGTAACATTCATTTCTACTCATGATTTCATCGTTGGTCTGTAGTGTTTGATGAGAAAAAGAAACCTCTGTTTGGACAACTGAAGAAATACCCCGAGAAGCTTGTTATCCACTGCAAAGACCTGCGGGTGCTACACTTTTGTCTGAGGTACACAAAGGAAGAGGAAGTCAAAAGGGTAACTAGCTGCATGTGTTTTTAGGTTTATTTCCCATCAGGGTTTCCCCCACTGACTGTAGGTTTTGCTTATATTGCCTAGAGGTGGAAGGGAGCCTTTCACTCTGAAGATGAAGCTGTAATATCATTCTTGGATTAGTGTGTGGGAGATAGTTGGGACAAGCACCGTAGTGCTGGTTACCTAGAACTACTAAAGGGGGACGGGGAGGTGGTGAGTGAGGTCAGGGTCTGCTGGGGAATGGGGAGGAAAAGACAGCTAAGGCTGGCCCTTCCTCTACAGTCTGTCTCACATGAGTGCTGACTTCCAACTCCTGAGAATCTGTGTGTTTCCCTCTACGAAACAGCAGTTGTTCCGTGAGCAAAGTCGGGTCACTAGGTGCACCTGTAAAGATTAAGTATCATTTCCTGGTGGACACATCAAGTTGCGGTCAGGAAATGGCTGTACCAGTTTGCTGTGATTGATTATAATTTCCAAGGTTTTTCTTGCTGCGACAGGGAAGGTCTCAAACTTGCCCCTTTCATGGTGCTCACATTAGGGAAGGCCCACAAGAAGCCAGTCTGCTTATACTGTGTTGTGTGCAATGAATTATGCACGCTATGTATGGGTAGTGCCTTAATTTTCTTTGAGATAGTATGGTAGTTCAGTTAGAATAGTAAGTGTAATTGTAGTATCTCTTCTGAGCAGGCAGAGAAAGCTGTAGATAGAGAAAATTCCCTGGGAAACAGAGCATTTCCTTTTGAACAGTTATTTTAGTCATTTATCAAAACATACTTTTGATTAGCATATTAGATAGAGAGTACAGTGATGGATTTTCTTTTTTTCCTTTTGAGACAAGGTCTTGTGTAGCCCAGGCTGGCCTTGAACGCTCTCTGAAGCCAGGAATGACCCTGAAGCTTTGCTCCTCCTCCCTCTACCTCCTGAATGCTGGGACTATAAGCATGTGCTACTAGGGCTTTGTGCATGCCAGGCAAGCATACTACTAACTGAGCTGCATGCCTGGCCCCATTCCTCCATTGTCTAGAGGAGCCACAAGTGAGTTGGCTAAGTGTACTGCTTATTCTCTGTTATCAATTGTGAGTCTTGGGCATGTTGGATATTTGGACCTGACCTCATAGGGCAGTTGAGATGTTTAACTCTTGGTTTTGGGGAAATTAGACTGTGTTTTAATTTTCCCTAGAAATTCAGAGCTCTTAGAAAGCATGACAAAATAGTATTCTGTTGCTCTGGCACTATTCCAAGAGCCTACTCATAGATCCAAGTTCAGCAAGGGTTGTGTTGTCCCCAGAGCCCGTTAGTGTGATAGAGAACAGAATTGGTGCCTGCTTTTCTCAGCGTTGATCTATGAGAAGCATGACAGTTTCCATTGGTCCTTTCTTCTCTAGATTGTCAGTGGCATAATCCATCACACCCAAGCTCCTAAACTGCTGAAAAGACTGTTTCTGTTTTCCTATGCAGCTGCTGTGCACAGCACAGGTAAGTCTCTTCGGAGCTATTGTTGCTGAATAGTCAGGATCCTTCCTATTCACTTTTGGTTTTGTCTGTCAAACTCAGGAGCTTCCTGCCTTGGTCTCCTGAATGCTGGGATTCCCAGCAAGTGTCCCCAGCCCCAGAAGGTTCCTTTCTCTTCTCCCCTGTAGTCAGGAAGGGAAACCCCATCTTAGTGAGTTTGTATCACTATGACCAAATACATGCCAGAAAAGGGAAGACAGGTTATTTTTGGTTCACTGTTTAAGAGGTTCACTCCATGGTGGCTTAGCCCATGTGCTTGTGGAACAGCTTGAAGACTGTTCACCTCCTGGTGAGGGACAGGAAATAGAAAAAGAAGAAGGAAACAGAAACCAGACATAACTTTGGCAGACACACTGCAGGGACCTGCTTCCTCCAGGAATGCCTAATCTCTCAAGGTATCTGCATCCTCCCTGTCTTAGTTAGGTTACCATTGCTATGATGAAACACCATGACCAAAAGCAAGCAGGGGAGGAAAGAGTTTATTTTATTACACTTCCAAATCGTAGTCCATCACTGAAGGAAGTCAGGACAGGAACTCAAACAGGGCAGGAACATGAAGACAGGAGCTGATGCAGCGTCCATGGAAGAGAGCTGTTTACTGGCTTGCTTCCTGTGCCTTGCTCAGCCTGCTCTCTTATAGAACCCAGGACCACCAGCCTAGGGATGGCACCACCCACCATGGGCTGGACCTGCCCTCATCAATCACTAATTAAGAAAATGTCCTCCAGCCTCATCTTAGGGAGGCATTTTATCAATTGAGGTTCCCTCTTTTCAGATGAATGTAGCTTGTGTCAAGTTGACATAAAGCCAACCAGGACACTCCCTGAATGACAACATGCATTTGGTTGCAAGCATCTAATAAATGATTCATTCAGGAGTACTCTTCTTTTCTTGGGATCTTTGCTTAACTGATCTTTTAGGTCTGTTTGCTTTCACGTTGCAATGAATTGTTTGTGTGGTTACTTATGAAAAGTCAAGTCAGGGGCTAGAGAGATGGCGTGGTGGGTAAGAATGTCTGCTGTGCAGGCATGAAGAGTTTCAGTTCCTGGCATCCGTGTAAAAGACAGGTGCAGCGGTGCGTGTCTGGAGCCCCAGGACTGCTGGCTGGAACAGATTGTGGGGGCTTTCTGGCCAGCCAGGCCAGCCAGGAGAGCGAGGTCTAGGTTCAGGAGGGGCACTGCCTCAACAGTAAGTTGGAGAGCAGTGGAGAAGGATATACCTAGTGCCAACCTCTGGTGCCCACGTGTGTGTGCGAGTGTACACACACAAGCGGACTTGAATTGTTTTTAAAGATTGATTTATTTATTATGTACACAGAAGAGGGTGCCAGATCTCATTACAGATGGTTGTGAGCCACCATGTGGGTGCTGGGAATTGAACTCCGGACCTCTAGAAGAATAGTTGGTGTTCTTAACCTCTGAGTCATCTCTCCATCCTGGACTTTAATTTTTATGAATTAAGAAAAGGTAAAATCAATGTTATCCTGGGAAGGTAAAACTTTTGGAAAAATAAAATTGAGACAAAATTTAAAATAACTCTATTTGTCTTTGGGTTCTTTTTTTCTACATAAATATACTTGTGTTTATTTAAGATTCTAGAGGATACCATATATTTAAAGTTGGAAATAAAGAGAGAATAATATATAGATGTTTGGTGGGCACAAGGCATTTGTTCATAAGAAAAGCACTCGGTGGTGGCGCACGCCTTTAATTCCAGCACTCGGGAGGCAGAGGCAGGTGGATCTCTGTGAGTTCAAGGTGAGCCTGGGCTACAGAGTGAGTTCCAGGAAATGCACAAAGCTACACAGAGAAACCCTGTCTCGAAAAATCAAAAAAAAAAAAGAGAAGAAGAAGAAGAAGAAGAAGAAGAAGAAGAAGAAGAAGAAGAAGAAGAAGAAGAAGAAGAAGAAGAAGAAGAAGAAGAAGAAGAAGAAGAAAATATTTGGGGTTGGGGATTTAGCTCAGTGGTAGAGCACTTGCCTAGCAAGCACAAGGCCCTGGGTTCAGTCCTCAGCTCTGGGGGGAAAAAACAAAAAACCCAAAAGCACTCTAGTAGTCTGGCTTGATAAAAGAAAACATGCCAGGATTACCAGTGCACACAGAGTGACACCCTGTGTGTATGTGTGGGGGGGGGAGGGCGATGGGAGGAATGGATGTTATTTACAGTTCTGAGTGTTTGCCAGTTTGTTGAGAAGAAGGCCGAGATGCTCATCAGGTAAAGACCCTGTGGCCTGAGTTGAGTCACAGGATCCACATGGCAGGAGAAAACCTTCTGAGTCCTCTGAGCTCTGCTGTAGCTCCACATTTGTGTGTGTGTGCACATACAGCAGCACACATGAGTAAATGTCATTTACAACAAGCAGACAGTGTCCAGCACGGACGTGCTTTCCGTGTTTGTCTTCTTCGTGCACTGCTCTCCCCTTAGTGTGTGTGCTCTGCCCCTTCCTCTCCACATGGAGTGGATGCTTAGTGACCCTGCTCCTTGTCAGAGATGTCTGGTTGGCTTGTCTAAGAGCGCAGATGTAGAAAGCTTTTGGACGTCGACAACCACCCATTTTATATACATCTGTTGAGTGCTTGCTGTGGGCCCGGCTCTAATATTCGGCACATGTAAGTTGGCTGTTTTTATGTCTTCTTGATGAGTTGTTCCCTTTCTCACTATGTAGTGGCCTTCCTTATCTGTTCCTACCGTGGTTTCTAGTGTACTTTCTCAGATCACAGGAGGTTACCCCAGCTTGCTTTGGACTTCTGTTTGTTGTTAGATTGACTTCCATCCTTTCACTTTCAGTCTAGGCCAGCGAATGTCTCCTGGAGGTAGTAGATGGTTGGATCTGTTATTTTTCATTATTTTAAATTATACGATTCTTTGTGGGTGTTGCCTGAGGAGAGCAGGGGTGACAGGTCTCTCTGGAGCTGGAGTTAGAGGTGTTTGTGAGCCATCCGACATGGGTGATAGAGCCAAATGTGGATCCTTTTGGAGAACAGTACTTGCTCTTGATCACTAAGCCACCTCTGCAGTCCCTGGAGCTGGGGTTTCAATATATTCAGCCAGTCTGCTGCTCTTTTTGTTTTTGGTTGGGTAGATTACTGTTTGGTGGGTCTTTTTTGCTGTAAGTATTAGTGTGTTGGATGTGATGGCTTCCTTTCTAGTTTTTTGTTCATGTATTTACTGTTAGGAAATTTATTCTTTTCTGTACTATTATGATTTTGACTTTGTGCTGACTGTGTGGTCATGAACTGCCTTAGTTTATTCTTGTCTTGAAATATCCTCATTTCTCTGTCGTTTCTAAAAGATAGCTTTGCTCTTTGTAGCTCTTTAGGTTGGTAATTATTTACTTTCAGGACTTGAAGTATATTATTGTTCCATGTTTTCCAGGATTTTAGGGTTGCTGATGTTAATTGGATTGCTGGCCTTTGTAGGTGAATTGGCCTTTTCCCTTTAGAGTTTTTAATCATGTTTTATTCTGTGTCTTTGTGTATAAATTTTTGAGACCCGGTCTGGCCTGGAACTCACTGTGTAGCCCAAGGCAGCCTCAGACTAATGGATAATCCTGTTTTAAACCTATCAGATGTTGAGACTATCTGGTTGGAATTTTTTGTTTCTTTGTTTGTTTGTTTTTTCTGTTTTTGTTGGTTATTGTGTGGATTTTGTGTGTGGGTGTTCTGTATGTACATGTTCATGTAGGTGTGTGTGTTACATACATGTCTCTGCCAGGGGTTATTATTGGGTATCTTCCACAGTTCATCTCCACTTTTTTTTTGAGACAGTGTTTCTCACTGAACCTAGAGCTCATTGGCTGAACCAACTGGCTAATGAGCTTCAAGAATTCACCTGTCTTTGGTAGCCTGCTTTCCGTCAGTGCTGGGGTTACAGATGTTTGCTGCTGTGCCTAGATTTTTGTTGTTATTGTTGTTGTTTTTTGTTTTTTGAGACAGGGCTCTATATGTAGTCATTGCTGTTTGTGGAGATCAAGCTGGCCTCAAACTCACGAAGATCTCCCTGCCTCTGCTGGGACTAAAGGCAGGGGCCACTACACCCAACCCAGCTTGTAAGTAGGTTCAGGAGATCTGAGCTCAGGCCCTCACACTGGTCTGCCAAGCGCTTTATCCACTGAGCCAGCTCCCTATCTTCTGCTTGTTCATTTCTGACATCTGGACTATAATATGCTGTAGAGAAGGTCTTCCTTGGTGATGTCTATTTAGGCTTCTAAATGCCTCCTGTGTTCGTGTTTTCTCATTTTGAAAACAGCAGTGTTAATGCCTCTCCTGTGAAGATTAGTAAGCATTAAATTCATGACATATAGGATGCAGTCATTAAATGAGAGCTAGTTGAGAGTGAAAGTGCCTGTTATTTGGGGGTGGTGCACACACCTGTACCCAGTACTTGGAGGCAAAGGCAGGTGGATCTCTGTGAGTTCAGTGCCGCCTGATTTAGGTACCAGGTTGCAGGCCAGCAAGGCCTACATACAGAGACCTTGTTCAAAAGAAGCAAAGGAAAGGTACCTATTACTCATGGTGGGCTATGCATGAGAATTATAGTTCACATTAGTATTACCAAGGCAGACAGGAAATTTGTCCCTCTAGTTCATCTTTGTTACAGACAGCTCTTTATATTGTAGCTATAATGTTGTAACAGTATGGTAGGCATTAAACATGGCTTTTTTGTTGATTACTACAGTTTATATAAACATCTGTTAGGCTCATACTTGAAAAATAATCATCTCTATTTTTAGAAACTCTGCCTCTTTTTATTCTGGAGTGTTTTTTTGTTGGTTTAGCGGCCTCACCTGAATCTACTGATATTTTAACTACCATCTGTGCCCTGTGGTCCCATAGTCAGCACCCTGTCAGTCAGACCTGCATGCTCAGACTTATGGTCCCACCAGCACCATCTAGGCCGTGGCCGCCAAATGTAGGTTTTAACTAAGTCTCTATTGTTCTATTTACCAGTAAAGACTCAGGAGTCAAATGTTGGGGTGAAAACCTGCTAGATAAGAGAAGTTGAGAAGCAACCAGCTGGCCTTCCTTTTTGGCTGGAGACCAGCAAGAGAACATCTTTCCTGGTCCCAAACCAAAAAGATACTCTCTGTCCCTCCCTACTCTTTCCTGTGTGTCTCTATCTGTATTCCTGGCTCCTCCATCCTCTCTATGCTTAATTCTTGTCAACTAGTCGCTGACTCCACCCCCCAATCCAAAGTTAATTTTATTAACACAGTCTTGGAGTTTCACAGTGCAATCAAATATTTCATAATAATTCTGATTCCGGCCTGGGTGCTGGTGTACAGCTTTGGCAGTGTTGACTAACTATATATAAGCAAATTTTGGTTCATATTTGAAAAATTACACTTCAGTTTTACGAGTTAGATTTCTTCCATAGATCCTGGTTTAAAAAAAAAAAAAAAAAAAACCAATGTTAAAAACAGGTTCTTAGCCGGGCGGTGGTGGCGCACGCCTTTAATCCCAGCACTCGGGAGGCAGAGGCAGGCGGATCTCTGTGAGTTCGAGGCCAGCCTGGGCTACCAAGTGAGTCCCAGGAAAGGCGCAAAGCTACACAGAGAAACCCCGTCTCAAAAAACAAAACAGGTTCTTACTATATCCCTGGCTGGCCTAGAACTCACTATGTACAACAGGCGGGCCTCAAACTCAGAGATACAGCCTATCATCTCTGTCCCCATGCGTGTTAAGATTAAAGGTGTGCACCAATGATCCAGATGGTTTTGTTCTGGTTCTTGCTAGGACAGTTTCTGGGCTTGCCAATACATGGTCAATATGCTAAGCCCTTACCTTTCAGACCTTCTCTGATCTTCCTTCTAACCTTCACTGGGGGATAGTATAGGCTTGTAAAGGTTATAATTTGTTTTTATTTTTTGAGACAGGTTTCTCTGTGTAGCCCTGGCTGTCTTGGAACTCACTCTGTAGACCAGGCTGGCCTTGAACCTGCCTCTGCCTCCCAAGTGCTGGGATTAAAGATATCACCACCATCGCCTAGTTTTTGAGTATGGGTTTTGTTAATGTGACTGGGACCCTTCTGTCTCTGCCTCCTCAGTGCTGGGAATGTGAGCACCTGCATGGACTAAACTTAAATCTTCATGCTTGAAAGGCAAACACATTATCTACTGACCTTTGTTCCTCAGCCTAGGATTTTCAGGCGGCAACATACATATGGTATCTGCATGTGTGTGTTTGTTGTTTGAGGCAGGCTTCCAGTATGTAGCTCAGGCTGCCCTTAAACTCAAGATCCCACTTTAGCCATCTAAATGTTGACATTGTAGGCATGATACTGTTCCTGTCTTATGGATCTTTTTAGATGTATTTATTTTTATATGTATGATTGCTTGCTTGCATGAATGCATGTACCATATGTGTGCTTGTTATCTGTTGTGACCAGAGGAGGACATTGGATCTCCTGAGACTGGAGCTAGAGGCAGTTAGGAGCTGCTGTGTAGGTGTTAGAAATTGAACCCCGGTAGTCTGGAGGAACAGCCAGTGCTCTTAACCATGGAACAGATTTTCTAGCTCACTTATACTCCCCCTTCCCCCAGACAGAGTTTCTCTGTGTGGCCCTGACTGTCTTGGAACTTGCTTTTAAACCAGGCTGGCCTCAGACTCAGAGATCCACCTGTCTCTGTCTCCATCTCCCAAGTGCTGGGATTAAAGGCATGAACCACCACTGCCTGGTTATACAAGATTTTTAACGTGTCTGTGCTTTGACTGTGGCCTGAGGTCAGGTGTGGAATTTTCCACTTGGAAGATCACATTGGCAGTCAAGACATTCAAGATTTTCTTTTTTCTTTTTAGATTAGGAATATTCAACTTATGTAAACATTTACTGTTGTCATTGTTCTAACTACTGTTACTGTAATTTTGTTTCATTTAACAGAAGCAGGTGGGGTTGTTTTAGCAAGCACTTATTTTCTAGGAAGTTTGGGTTTTTCGATGTGCTTGTCACTTCCAGCAATCAGTGATGGCCTGGAGAAAGGCCACAGCCGTTTCTGCTGAGCTTTGGACAGCACTTCTGGACACTTTGTTCTAACAGTGCTGATTTTGTAGCCAAAGTTCCTGTCACCATGATGCAGGCCTTGGCTATTGGCCACTTCCTCCACTGTGACTCTCTGATCTGTTGATGGCTTTCAGTGACCGAGTGCCATCCTGGACAGGCCGCTCTCAGCAGCACATCACCCACTGAGGAAAGATTTACATTCTGGAATCAGGCATGCTATTCTAATCAGTGTGCCATGCTATACACATGTGGTAGGGCTAAAAATACTTCGTTTCTTAGCTTTGGTGCCAAGCCCATCTTCCAATGCTTCACAGGATTTTTGTTTTATATAAATTATGTCATGGGCAGATGACTGAAAATAGAACTAGAAATTACTTTTGCAAGGAATGGAACAAGAATAACCTCTTGGGGCTGGAGGGATGGCTTAGTAGCTAAGACTACATGCTGCTTCCCCGAGGACCCAGTTCAGTCCTTAGCACCCATATTGGGTGGCTCACAACCGCCTGTAACTTCAGCTACAGGGGCTCCAGCACCATTTTCCAGACTCCACAGTTTCCCACACACTCTGGGCCTACAGAAACAGATACATGTAAAATAATGAAAACTGAACTTTAGAAACAGAACCCCTTTCCTACACTATAGAGAGACAGCATGGACCAGTGTGAGGACTCAGCAGGTAAACATGCTTGCCTCCAGACCTGAGAACTGAGTTTAATTCCCAGCACCCACACGGTGAGAGGAGAGCTGACTCCTTCATGTTGTCCTCAGACCAACATGCACGCTGTGACAGGCATGCCACGCTCCCTTCCCCACACAAAACAGTAAATGTAATGAAAATTTTAGTAAACTTTCCATTACAGTTTTTGGATTAATGACAGAAAAACGGAGAAAAGTGGTACAATTAAACTGTGAATTTATTCTTCTTAGATAAAAACACTCAGTATAATAAATTGGGTTCAGAGCTTATGTGTCCACATGAACAAAATACCAGTGTCATGCAAAGACTTGACTGTGTGCTAATTTTTTAAAGACTTGACTGTGTGCTAATTTTTTTTCTTAGCCACTGATCCCAAGGACCATACTGTAATGTTTGACACACCTAAAGACTGGTGTTGGGAGCTGGAGCGGACCAAGGGTAGTGTGAAGTACAAAACAGTGAATGTGAATGAAGGCTACAGAATCTGTGACAGGTAAGCTCTCCGTGTTGACTCTCACCATTAGTTATGTGCATATGTGTCTACGGGTGCCCTTGGAGGCCAGAAGATGGCCTCAGATCATATATTAGGGTTCTCTGAAGGAGCATTGGGATACACACACACACACACACACACACACACACACACACACGCACGCACGCACGCACGCACGCACACACACACACGATTTACTAGAGTGGCTCACAGGGTGTGGTTTGGGTAGTCCAGCCATGGCGGCCTCGCTCTGGAGAAGTTGAGAATCCAGTAGCTGCTCAGTCGACAAGGCTGGCTGTCTCAACGGTCCCAGTCCAGCACTGAAGGACTGGAGGACTCCTGGAGAGCTGCTCATCTTCAGTCTGTGCTGAACTCTGGAAGAAGTCGCTTCTGATACCAGCAAAGGAATACCACAGCAGTAGATAGAACGATCTTGTCAGCAAAAGTGAGGGCAAGCAGGCCAAAAAAAAAGAGCAATTTTCTTTTTCCTTGTCCTTTGTCCAAACTTCCACTAGAAGGGGTGCCCACATTTAATGTGCCTTTTTATTTCAAATGTGATCAAGAAGTTTCCTCACAGGAGTACCCAGAAGCTTGTGTTTTAGTTGGTTTCAGATATAGTCAAGTTAACATCCAAGATGAGCCATCACAGATCCCACGGAGCTAGAGTTACAGGATTCTGTGAGCTGTTGGTAAACTGGGTGCTGTGAACTGGACTCTGGTCCTTGGGAAGAATAGCACACACATAGTGGCGCACACCTTTAGTCCCAGTACTTGGGAGGCAGAACGAGGTGGATCTCTGTGAGTTTGCGGCCAGCCTGGTCTACATAGCGAGTTCCATGACAACCAGGGCTATGTAAAGAGACCCTGTCTCAAAACAAGCCAAACTAACCCCTGAGCCATCTCTCTAGCCCCCCCCCCCACTGTGTTTGAATGTGTTGACATTGTGTGATTATCATCACAGTAAGTTCTGGAACGTTTCCATCATCTAGTAAAGAAACGCCATATTAACATTTACCCTCATTTCTCCTCAGTTCTCCTCCCTGTGCCAGTTCCTAAGCAAATCATACATTTGCCTGTTTGGACACTTTTTATAAATAAAACATAGGATAGATGGTCTTTAATGACTGCCTTGTGTTTGTCTGTTTGTTTGTTTTGAGACAGAGTCTTTCTTTCTGTGGCACCTAGGTGGGTCTCAAACTCACTAATTAACCCAAATTAGCCTCAAATCTAAGATCTTCCTGCTTCAGTCTCCTGAGTATCCAGCACAGATGTGCACTAACACCTCTGGCTTTTTCTTTTTAATGCCAAATGATATTCCATGGTATGGACATTCCATATTTTATTTATCCATTCATTTGCCATAAACATTTCAAGTTTTTAAGAGGATATGTTTTTTATTTCTCTTCAGTATGTAATCTAATAGAGTGCCGAAACGAGGGATTGACTCTGTGTTTAGCTGTTTAAGAATGACCAGACTGGCTGCCCCAGATGTGCCGTTTGGCTCTCCCATCAAGTGTGTAAAGCTTCCTTGTTTCAGCCCTAGCTTTTCCTTTTATCGTTTGTTAGTGACATGGGAGACAGCCACCTCAGCCTTGTGCGTGCCTGGGAGCGCGGGCCACTGAGCCGCACCTCCACTCTTCCCAACAGAAAAAGTGGGGTTAGGAGCCGGGCGGTGGTGGCGCACCCCTTTAATCCCAGCACTTGGGAGGCAGAGGCAGGTGAATCTCTGTGAGTTTGAGGGTAGCCTGGTCTACAGAGCGAGATCCAGGACAGACAGGGCTGTTACACAGAGAAACCTTGTCTCAAAAAAAGAAAGGAAGGAGGGAGGGAGGGAGGGAGGGAGAGAGAGAAAGAGAAAGAGAAAGAGAGAAAGAAAGAAAAAAGAAAGAGAGAGAGAGAGAGAAAGAAAAGAAAGCAAGAAAGCAAGAAAAGCAAGAAAGCAAGAAAGCAAGAAAGAAAGCAAGAAAGAAAGAAAGAAAGAAAGAAAGAAAGAAAGAAAGAAAGAAAGAAAGAGAACGAGTGGAGTTGGGAAGATGGCTTAGTTGACAAAGTGCTTCCCACACAAGGATGAGGACCTCAGTTTGATCCCCAGAACCCGTGTGAAGAAATGTATGTGCCTGTAACCCCAATGCTGGGCAGGTGAAGGCAGGATGGACGGACCCTGGGGCTTGCTGGCCATCCATTCTAGCCAGTTGGTGAGCTCCAGGTTCAGTGATGGATCCTATCTGAAAAAAGATGGCTTAGCAGATAAAACTACTTGACACATGATCCTGAGCTCGATTCTCAGAGCCTATGGTAGAAGTAGAGAACTGACTTCTGAAAATTGCCTCCTGACTCCACGTGCACCATGGCATGTGTACACTCATATTCACACTAGACACACAGTAATACACAGAAAAAGTTCACGGTAGAGAGCTATTGAGAAAAACACTGGATGAGATAGGGCACTCGCCCGTCATGTGTGAGGCCCTGGGTTCAATAACCAGCATAGAAACGAAACTGCGGAGAAACAGATCAGGCAGAAGAAGCCTGGAAGAGCTGGAGGTGGTGGAGAAGAGGGTGATCAGGAAGGTCCCGGGAGGAAGTGGCCTTTGGTCCAAGCCGAGAGAAGGGGAGGCAGAGAAGCCTGGTGGGCAGGAGCAGCCAGGGGCCCAGGGCTGGGGAGGAGCATGCCAGGGAAAAGGAGGAGAGGTTGAGGAGAGGGACTGGTTGGATGCTTCCAGAAGAATTTATCCTTTTTGAATCCGAGAACAATGAGGGGGAGTTTGAGCAGAGGCAGGGAGTGATCTGGCCTACATTTTTAAAGGATGACTCTGTGGATCTGTTTTTAGAAACTCGACTCTTATCATTTGGGAACATAGCTTCCTAGCACGCTGCTGACAGCCGCGTAAAATACTGTGGGTTTATAGCGCTTTTTATATCCGGGTGTCTCAGATGACCCCCTCCCCCAGTTGGTCTGGGTAAGAATGAGAAACTGCGTTGTCAGAACTGGCTGCTCAGGTGCCACAGCCCATTGCTCCCCTTTTCAATTCACTCCTAAAATCCTTCCTTCATTCCACCTCCTTGTGGAGAGACAAGAGGCTGTTTAACCCCCTGGGGGTGTGCTTCCCAGAGGGACCCTGGAGCTAATGCTGACACAGCAAGACGTAGCTCTGCCCCGGGCATATCCTTCCCAGACTACACTGTGCCTGAGTGGGTCGCCCAGCTTCCCAGGCTGGAGATGCCCCGAGAGAGGCCTTGACTCTGAACTCATCCCACTGCCCAAGTGACCCGTTTTCAGAGAGGGCGGACTAGTCTCATAGTCTCAACAGACTGCCTGGGATCCACCCAAGTTATGTGGGACAGGTGAGAACACCCTCCACCCTGTGCCTGGGGTCCACCCGAGTTATGTGGGACAGGTGAGAACACCCTCCACCCTGTGCCTGGGATCCACCCGAGTTATGTGGGACAGGTGAGAACACCCTCCACCCTGTGCCTGGTGTGCTGCTCTTCCGCACTGCTCAGGGATAGGGGCTGGAGAGACGGCTCAGTGGTTAAGGGCACTGACTGCCCTTCCCGAGGACCCGGGTTCAATTCCCAGCACCCACATGACAGCTCATGACTGTAATTCGACACCCATGGCAAAACACCAATGCACATAAAAATAAATAGATGGATAACGCACATAAAGATAGATGATAGATAGATAGATAGATAGATAGATAGATAGATAGATAGATAGATAGATAGATAGATAGATAGATAGACAGACAGACAAACTTAACCAGAGCCAACATTGTAGAATATTGGGGAAGACATGCAAATGTTTTAGAATGGGGGGGGGGGGGAGTTATTGGGGGTGGAGGGGCACATCTGCGTTATAGAACTCCTCAGATGATGTTAGAGTGGTGGCCTGTGGGGAAGTTACTGTCCAGTCAGTGCTTCCCACAGTTGGGACTCTCAACCACCCCCAGGGCCTGACTGCGGGTGCTGACTGAGCAGGTCGGGCAGGACTGATCTGCATCCCTCCTGAGCTCAGGGGCTGCTGCAGTCCACCCTGATCGCAGGGCATTCCAGGACAGCAGCTTTCAGCCCACTGCATTCCCAGAGAGCTTTAAGCTTCTGCTCTGTAAGCATGGGGTCAGGCCTGGATTTTGATAATTTTCTAATCCTTCCCTGTGCTTTTAATGGACATCTGGAGTTTAAAAGCCATTGATCTGAGCCGGGCGTGGTGGCGCACGCCTTTAATCCCAGCACTCGGGAGGCAGAGCCAGGCGGATCTTTGTGAGTTCGAGGCCAGCCTGGGCTACCAAGTGAGCTCCAGGAAAGGCGCAAAGCTACACAGAGAAACCCTGTCTCGAAAAAACCAAAAAAAAAAAAAAAAAAAAAAAAAAAAAAAAAAAAAAAGCCATTGATCTGTTATAATGTTTGTACTTTAGTGATTATCCCTAAAGAAGGATTAGCTTACTGGCCACCCACTCAGGCAGGTACATAAAATATAAGTACTTTAGAACTTCAGAAGTCAAGGTCGTCAGACTTTCACTGACTTGAGGGCCTTAGCTAGGACCAGTGTTTCACAGACCTGGGTATACATCACAATCTCATAGGATCTTTATCCTTTTCAAATTGTTTGTAAGGGGCTGGAGAGATGACTTGGGAGTTAAGAGCACTTCCTGCTCTTCTAGAGGGACCCCAATTTAGTGACCTGTGCCTGTGTGTCTGACTGCTAACAAGTGCCTGTCACTCTAACCCCAGGGAATCGAACCCCCTCCTCTTCTGGCCACCAGCACCCAGATGAGACAGGCACACACACAAGTGAATCTTTCAAATGAGCCGTAAGGTTGATTATACAAATTCTGAAGCATTATAAGAAAACAATGTATGTCAAACTTCCTTGTATCCATTACCCAGGTGTAACAATGACTAATTCATAGCTAATCCTGTCTTCTCTATACCCCCACCTACTTGTCTCCCTTTTGGATTGCTTGGAAATGAATTTCAAAGCTCATCTCATTTATGTTTAGTATATATTGCAAAGAACAAAGGACTGAGATTTTTTTTTTTAAATAAATACAGCATGAAACCGTTATCATGCTTTTCAAATTCACACTACTTTTTTGTTGGTTTTTGTTTTTTGAGACAGGGTCTTCCTTTGAAGCACTTGCCTGGAACTTGCTATAAGGATCAGGCTGACCTCAAACTTAGAAATCCGCCTACCTCTGCCTCTCAAATTCTGGGATTAAAGGAATGTGTCATACCTAGCCTCACACTATTTCTTTGACATCTAGTTAGTATTTAAAATTTCCTCATGACTTGGTTCGTCTTGGGGGTAGAGAGAAGTTGTTTTGTTTTGTGTGTATATCTGGTTTGAGACAGGGTTTCACCATATATCCCAGGCTGGCCACCCAACAGATAAGATTATAGGCGTGTGCCACCAGTTCTTGACTCATTTTTGAAAAATTTCTCTTTCATCCTTTTGTTTTGTTTTGTTTTTTTGAGACAGGGCTTCTCTGTATAGCCTTGGCTGTCCTAGAATTCACTCTGTAGACCTGGCTGGCCTGGAACTCAATGTCAACCTCTGCCTCTGCCTCCTGAGTGCTGGGGTTAAAGGCGTGTACCATCACTGCCCGGCTCTCTTTCATCTTTTTCATCTTACTGCTAATAAAGAGTCAGACTAGCATTTTGCCATATCTTAAGGGGTTTCTTAAGTTACTTTATGTGTGGATTCTCAAACCCTCATCTTTTTCTTGAAGAAATCAAGCTGCTTGTTAATTGTTTCCCATAGTGTGGAGTTCAGTGACCACACCCCCTGGTGATGTTTAGTATGTTGGTCTACCTCCTGTGGATTGATTGATGGAGCAATCATTTGTGTTTTGTTTGATCTCCTTGCTTTAAAGAGCCATCTTTCCATGGGGCTAGGGAGATAGCCAGTAGATAAGACTACTTTCTGCTCTTGCAGAGGACTGGAGTTTGGTTCCCATCACCCACATGGTGGCTTACAATGGTCTGTACCTCCAGTTCCAAAGAGTCCAACACCCACTTCTGGCTTTTGAGGTCACTTGCATGGACATGGTGCACAGACATACGCTCAGGCACACACATATACACATAAAAAGTTCCTTTTTCTGAAATGTATCTTTTCCATGACTTGATGGTGTTAGATTGAGGTCAGGCCTACAGTGTGTCTGCAGACACCGTCTGGTTGCTTCCATTGCAGCTCAGCTGCACAGGCGCCTTCTAAGGTCTCTGGTGCTGTATTTCCAACTCTTTGAGGGAGATGTTTGCAGCTCCATCGGGAGGGGTCTGTTGATGGAGGAGCCAGTGTGCCCATGTGTTTCTGATCCCTCTGAAAAAATCTAGCTCCCCCATGTCCTACAGTTGACAATGATCCTACTGCATACCTGATTGTGGTGTTGGAGTCAGTGAATCATCCATTTGAGGGACTAGAACAATGTCTGACTCGGAGCACTCCTCAAATGTTTCTTGTTGTTGTTTTGAGAGAGTATTTCTGTGTAGTTCTGTCTGTCTACCCACTACATAGACCAGGCTGGCCTTAAACTCAACTGAGATCTGGTCTCCCAAGTACTGGGGTTAAAGTCGTGTGTCACCATACCCATCTCAGAATATGTGATAAAGTGGACTGCAGTCATTATGGTTACTGATTTTCATATTAGTTTAATTATGAGCACCACAGGTGTTTATGTTGTTACTGTTGGATGAGATTTTGGCCTTCATATACTTTTAGATATCACATTTTCCAATCTCTGCCTCTTTCAGTGCTGAAGATCAAACCAAGGGCCTTGTGCATGCTAGGCAAGGGCTCTGTTGCAGAGCTGGACCCACATCCCTCATCTCCTTCATTTTGTAGAAGAAGACACAAGACCCAGAAAGGCAGAACAATTTACCTTCCTTATCAGCAGAGGCAGGGCTGTGCAGAGCCATAGGCAGAGCTAGGGTTCGAATCCGGATTCCTAATCTATTTGGTCAGAGTCCTTGTCACCAACCCAGGGGTGGCAGTTCATCTTTGGGTTCTTAACGGGGAAGTATGGTTCCTTTTGTAGCTCAGTGTTACGTCCTTGAATTCCCTGATGTCAGCTTTCATATTTTGTGAATTAAGTGTCGAATTGAAAGCTGATGAGTCTTTTCCTGTCCCATCAACAGCTCCCAAATAACAACACTGAGACTTCTTTATTAATTATGAAAGCTTGGCCTTAGCGTAAGCTTGTTTTTAACTAGCTCTTACAACTTATTAGTTCGTTTCTATTAATCTTTGTTCTGTCACATACTGCCCATCTTGCTTCTTCCTTGTCCTCTGGCATCTCACATTCACCTAAATAATCTCCTATCTCCTCTCTCTACTCAGAAGTCCCGCCTGTACCTCCTGCCCAGCTATTGGCCATCAGCTTTCTATTACACCAACCACAGCAAATACATCTTCACACAGTGTACAAATATCCCACAACATTTCCCTTTTTGTCTAAATAAAAAGGAAAGGTTTTTGTTGTTATTGTTTTTTTGAGACAAGGTTTCTCTGTGTAACAGCCCTGGCTGTCCTGGAACTGGCTCTGTGGCCCAGGCTGGCCCTGAGCTCACAGAGATGCGCCTGCCTCTGCCTCCCAAGTGCTGGGATTAAAGACATTGAGCCACCACCACCCAGCTTAAGAAGGAGAGGTCTTGACTCTAACATAGTAAAACTATATACGGTAAGAATTACAGTAGGAATTACATTCACAGTGTCCAGTCTATTTGTATTTGGCAAATTCAGAGAAACTACTCTATTATCTAACCTTAGTGATAATAGTCCAAAGTTTTATACCTAAATCACTCTTTATCATAACTTGTATTACCATTCTGAAAGTATCTTTTTAGATCTAAAACATCTTTTTAGATAAATAACTTAAGCTTCTTTGTTTCTCAACCATATAAATTTCACATCTCTTAGGTGAAGATATATTGCTGCGATTGATGTAATAAAAAGCTGAACTGCCAATAGCTAGAGGCAGGAGGTATAGGCAGGATTTCTGAGGAGAAAAAGAAAGAGGAGGAGGAATCTAAGCATGTAGGAGAAGCCAGGAGATATGGAGAGGAAACAGGTTGTACAGGATGGAAGAGCGGTAACCCCATGTGATACAACATTGATTAATATCAGTGGATTAATTTAAGTTATAAGAGCTAAAGGCCGAGCTTTCATAATTAACAAAAAGTCTCTGTGTCATTATTTGGGAACTGGCTGGTGGGACAGAAAAAGACTTGGTTACAGTTGATGCCACCTCTTTCTTCTAGGTTGCCAGCGTACTTTGTTGTCCCCACTCCCCTTCTTGAAGAGGATGTGAAGCGTTTTCAGGGCCATGGCATACCAGTAAGTGCATCGGGGACCCTGGGTGAGGGGACATCAGCAGCTCTCGGTCATCCTAGCAGTGGTCCTTGTAAAGCCCTCGGCTCTGGTGCTCCAGAGTCTGTCTGTGGTCTAAGAGCAATCTGGAACTGCCACAGGGACTCCCGAGAGCAGTCTCCTGAACATGAGGCTCACCGGGACAAGTCTAAAGTTGTCACAAATGCTCTTAGAGTTTTAGCAGAGACATGGAAAAGCTTCATGAGGAGAATAGGCCCGCCTGCTTTCACATTTAAACCTGATTTGGACCTGAGCTGACACTACACATAGTGGAATTTAATTTATTTTGGCCAGCTCTGTCTGTTATCTTGATAAGGGCACGTTGAGTTTTTTTTTTTGTTGTTGTTGTTTGTTTTTTTGTTGTTTTTTTTTTCTAGAGATAACATGCAGCACACCTAGATTTTCACAGAATAGGATAGGAGCCAGATTTAGTATGTCTCTGATCAGATAAAGCAGGACTAGATGACACCCCTGTTTCTAATTGTTGGCTGGGAGTTACCCACCGTGTGGGACTTTAGTAAGAAATGAGAATTACAAGGCAGTACTGTGCAGTACACAGGCTGGTTTGCCAGAAGCCTCTTGAATGTGAGCCAACGTGGTGAAGCTCCACCACACACCAGAGCCCGTGGAGGATGGGCAGGTAGTAAGTATGGCCCTTGCAGAGAGGCAAAGTTCCTCTGCCTGGCCTAGGAGGGCAGCTCTTCACCGGCCTATAACACTGTTGGCTGAATTTCTTCAGAGGAAGCCAGAAATACAGATTTCTATGTGAGTTTTTCTGACCCCCAACTAGACATAGCTAAGTCGGAGAGTTTCAAAACGTGTGTCTTTGGGGTAGAGCTGGATCACATTCCACCAGTTTTCAGCCTTCAGTTGAGAGCTACAGTTCACACACTTACCTTTACGCTCTTAAAATTAGTGAGTCTATAAAAGGTATTGTTTATGTGGGTTGTGTAGTATTAGAAATTCCAGTTGAGGCTGGGCAGTGATGGCTCGCCCCTTTAATCCCAGCACTCAGGAGGCAGAGGTAGGTGGATCTCTGTGAGTTTAAGGCCAACCTGGTCTACAAAGTAAGTTTCTGGACAGCCAGGACTACACAGAGAAACACTGTCTCAAAAAAACAAAACAGAAAAAAGAAAAAAGAAAGAAATTCCAGTTGAAACTGGATATGATAGCTCATACCTGTAATCCCTACACTCAGTAGGCTGAGGCAGGAGGCTTGCTGTGAGTTTGAGGGCAGCATTTAAATTTCTTTTCTTTTTTTTCTTTCTTTCTTTCTTTTTTTTTTTTGTTTGTTTTTTGTTTTTTTGTTTTTTTGAGACAGGGTTTCTCTGTGTAGCTTTGTGCCTTTCCTGGAACTCACTTGGTAGTCCAGGCTGGCCTCAAACTCACAGAGATTCACCTGGCTCTGCCTCCCGAGTGCTGGGATTAAAGGCGTGCGCCACCACCGCCCGGCTAAATTTTTTTTCCAAACTGAATTTTAATGAAAAATTTAAGTAGCGTATGTTAGCATGAGTTACATACTTTTCTGGAAAATAACCATCCAAAATAGTAAAATGGAACAGCACTATTTAGCATTTTGGAAATAGAAGCCAGCTGGATTCTTTTATTTTGTCTGTTGTGGTATGCTGGGGATCAGTTAAAGAACACAGAGAAAGTCCGGCTTCAGGCATGTGTATTTGGACAGGAAGGCAGAGTTAGTAGCTAGACTGAGAATACTGTTATCTGACAGTGCACCAGAACATGGTCTGTGACGGTGTCACAAAGGTCAGCGACAGTAAGGAATTTGAAGACACAAGGGACTGTTACTAAAGTCCTCCAGTCTCTCTCATACTTTGAGTAGGGTTCAGAGAATGTTTTCGTCCTGTCACACATTTGGAATTATACTTCTAAATACTGACCCATCGATACCATCCTCTTACAAGAAGAGTAAAAATAGGAAGCCGCTCAAGTAACGTCAGGTTTTCCACAGTTCTAATTTTATGCTCTGAAGCTTAATTTTTTGTCATTGGCAACATTTTATAAATTGCTTTCTGTGAAATGATAGACTCACTTTACTTTTTAAATTATTTTAGAATTTTAATTTTTTTGAGATTTCATACAAGAGCACTGTATTTACATCATTTCCCTCTTCCCTCTCTCCTCTTCCCATGTTCTTCTCTACTCCTCATTCATGACCTCTTTAATTATTGTTGTTACATATGTGTATGCATATATGTGTATACACACACACACACACACACACACACACACACACACACACACACACACGTTTGTATGTACATGTGTTGATGGCTAAGCCCTTGGGATTAGATAAGCCGTGAGGGTTCAAGGGTTCATCTTTGGAGAAGACCAATTCCCCTCTCTCAGTGCCATTGATGCCCACAGCTCTTCACCTAGGCCCATCTACGTCAGCCTGCCAGCTGGTACTCTCATTGTGCAGGTCTTTTTCACTCAACTAACCGTACTGTTGAGGTTTCACAGGTGCATCCATTTCCCAGCAGGTGTCCTGATCCTCTAGTTAAAAACTTTCCCCTTTGTCAATGTATCGGTTAGGGTTGGGCACCCCGGGGTTCTTCCACTTGTTTTCTGTATTTGACCAGCTGTGATCTGCTACAGTCACCATCTGCTGTGAAAAGAGGCTTCTCTGATGAGGGTGAGAGTTACACTTACCTGTGGACGTCGGGCTGGGCATTGAGAGTACAAGTCCCTTAGACAGCTGCTGGATGCCCCCCAGTCAGAGTGCCACAGCTGCATCAGTGTCTTCTGGGCCGCTCAGGTGTGGTCGGTGGGCATCACAGCAGGCGGACTGGTGGCTGCTTCTCAGCCACGGCAGCTGGCCTAGCTCCTTCCAGTATTATAAGAGATGGTCCTCCAAAGTCTACGCACAATTTTTGGAGAGGCACTCAACTCAGGAGGACAGACACTTTATGATGTATCACAGTTAAGATTATAAAATCGACCATTTAGAAGATTGTGTTATTAGTGGGGATCGAGGACATATGTGTGGAGCTCAGAGGACAGCTTGGTGGAGTTGATTTTCTCTTTCCACCTGCTCATGATCTGGGGATTAAACTCTGGTCATCAGGCCCTTTACCCATGGAGCCATCACTTGGCCCTAAAACTAGTCATTTCCACCTTCTGTCCAAGGCCATTCTCGGGGGAACTGGACTGTTTCCTACTAGTGGTAACTTAGTAACAAGCTGTGTTAACAAGTGCTTGTGCCTGGACTGGTGCTGAACCACACAGGTTCCCTGCTACTGTGCCCAGGTGTGCATGGCACCACAGTGGACATGGCTATGGTATTGCAGGCCACCCACAAGGGTGGGTCTCAGGACAGTGCGTAGTGCACTCGGAAAGCACCTTGCTTGAGAGGAATACAGTGAGGGTTCCTAGCTCCAGCCCTCCATGGAGAAACATAGAAAAGAGGGTGTGGTGTGGTCCGTGGGAGGAACAAAAGGATTAACTACACGTGTGGAGATAGGCTTCAGGCTTCTTCTCCATCCCTACCACATGGGAAATTAAGATACAGCATGTTCTCGCCAGGCCTTGGGGCTGGGACATAGAAAGCGTTCTCCTAAGAAACGGGTGAAGAGCCAGCAACATGGTTAGGAGCTTTAGAAAGGCATGTTCCTGAGTCTTCCGCAGTTCTGTGTTCCAAACTCTTCAGTGGGGTATGCACGGACAGCAGTAAGAGCACACGGGATGGAACTGACGTGTCTACAGCACAGGACAGAGCAGACAGTCTCCTCTCCTCCCTCTCTGCCTGAGCCTCTTCCTTTGCTTGGTGCTGGGCTCAATCCAGGGCCTCGCCATGCTGCCGTGCTCGGCGGGTGCTCTGTCCCCGAACTACCAGCCCCTCTTCTGCTTATCCCTGTCTAACTCCTCGTTGGTCACCTGTACGACTTGTGAGGTCATTCTGATCCTTGCCACCTGTCTAAGTTGCTTGTATTGATTTACTCTGAAATAAAGGGTGATAGTTGTTCCTTTGTGCCTCAGATGAGATGAGACAGTCTGGTTAAAGGTTATTATCACATATGTCCCAACAGCTGTATGTCCCCCAAGACCTGCCATTTTTGCCCCATCTAAGTAGTTAAAATGATTAGGAGCATTTCATCTCTTGAATACTGTCATCCAGTCATGACTAAGAGTGTCCTCCGTCTACATCCAAGTGAGCTGACCGGCTAGTGGGCGTGGCTGCTTAAGTATTCAAAATATTACTGTCTACCTTTGGCAGCAGGCACAGAAGTCTGTGGTAGTTCGCCCGTGGTTCTTCCTGTCACACTGGAGGATGGAGTAAGAAACAAAGGGCACCTCAGTTTTCCCCAGTGTCTGAACACGGCTGCCTCCTGTGAATTACAAGTGTGCCTGCCTACAAAGGGAGCTGCTCTTTAGAGGCAGATGCTAGAGTAGTCCTCGACCCTCAATCTAGCTGACATCACTTCCCATGTCCAGGGCGACAGCCCTCTCTCCTGAACTCATGGTCCCCCGTTCACAAGTCTCCTGGATGCTCTATGGTGATGCATTGGAGGCCTAGGCACCCAGTGCACCCAGTGTCAACTCCACTGCCTTCCCTGAACCCAGGACAGTTCTTTCTGTTCTCTCGAGTGCAGAGCAGCTCTGGATTGATCTGCAGGCCTTGAGCTCCTGCCCAGGCAACTGCTCGCTTATCCAAGGCATAGTTTGTTCATGGCAGTTAAGGCTGAAGTGGTGTTCAGTAAGAGGAAAATGGCATTTCATTCATTCATTCATCCATCCATTCATTCATTCATCCATTCATCCATCCATGCATCCATTGATTATTTACTGTGTATGCATGGGTCAGAAGATGACTTGTACATCTCTGGGTTCTTCCTTCCATCCATCATGTCAGTTCTGGGAATTGAACTCAGGTTGTCAGGCTTTATCTGCCTGTCAGTATCTTTATCTGCCGAACCAGCTTGCTGGCAATGCCCCTCAATTTCTTTCCAGCCTAGGTTGATAGTGGGGTCAGCAAAGCAAGGGCTAGACACGTAGCCGCTAGAGAACCCATAGCAGGGCACATTGCTTTGCCCTCAGATCATTCCCAGTGAACCACAGCAGTATCCAGGAAAAAACGTCCGGGCACCCACCGAAGCCTGTCCTTTACAGTCACTCATTGCCCCCCTTGTTCCTCCAAGTCCTTTCTTCCTGCTGTCTCCCACGTTCTGCCTCACCGTCCAAGAGCTGTGAGGTAGAACAGATCTTGGTCATCTTTATGCCATCTCACAACCCCGTCAGTGCCTTCCCTCTGCGAGTTTCCGATTCCCTGTCAAGCAGTCAGCTCTTCCTGGGGGCGCTCCCTCTGCTGGTGGGAACTGAGCTGCCCGTCTGCCATCCGGTAGAGCGCGGCCTGTAGAGTCAGACGTAGCCACATGGGAAGGAAGTCCTCTGGGCTGGCTCTCTGAGCTGCAGTTCCTTGCTGGAATGGGGCCACTAACCATTCTTATCACACGAAGTGACCCTGAGGATTGAGCGAGTTTAGTTCATGTAAAATGCCTGGGCTGTAAAGCTGCACTGCCATGGTGGTTGCTATACTCCTGGAAGTAACAGTGACGGTGCTACGTCACCACGTCAGTCACCAGCTCGAAAGCCCAGGGATGGATGTTGGACTGTGAACAAACCCGAGTCTGACTGCCTGGTCCTGTTTTCTTTCTCTCTTTCTTTTGTTTTTTAAGACTAAATCTTGGTCATTGACTGTGCCCGGCCAGTTTGTTTTGGAGTTAGAAACTTTTCTGTCTGGACGGAAATGCTAAGCTCCTCTGCTCCCTGTTGGATTTTGAGTATTCTGACAAACACTTTCCTTTCCTCTCTGAAGATCTGGTGTTGGTCCTGCCACAATGGAAGCGCCCTTTTGAAAATGTCAGCACTGCCCAAAGAACAGGATGATGGTGCGCTGCAAATCCAGAAGAGCTTCTTGGATGGGTCAGTACTCATTCTACGCTTTGTTCTGGGTCCATTTAGCTCCTGGTCTATGAGGAGCAGGTAGTAAGTATAGTTCTTCCTAGTGTGTCCATTCTGCTTACCTGCTGGTAGCTTTCTGTTGGAGGAATACGGGTAATAGCACTCATTTTAATGACCTCACAGGAAACCAATATAGCTTAATCCTTAGGAAGGTCAGCTGCGCTGTTTTCAGAGATTCCCAGAAGTACTGGGCAGGGGGTGGGGGAGGGTATGGTGGCTCTAGTGTTAACAGCTGTCAAGTCTAGGGGTGCGACACTGTACTGTCCCACTATTAAATGGAGTAGAAGTTTCTCTGTAAGTTTAAATCTGTTTATTTGTTTACTTTGATGTGTGTGGGTATTTGGTCCGAATGTCTGTCTGGGCACCATTGTGCCTATTCCCTGGGACTGGAATTGTAGATAACTGCAAGCCTCTGTGGGCTGGACCGAGCTGCTCCAGAAGAGCGGCCACTTCTCTTCACTAGTGAGCCATCCCTCCAGCCCCTCAAAGATAAAGTGGTAAAGTCGATGGCTTGAACCACAGAAGGAGTAGGTTATGTAATTCAGTTGCCTTGACCCGACCACGACCCCCATTTCTACATCTATGCACTGGCTCTGAGCGAGGATTCAGTGAGGTGAGGCCTCTGAAAACAGACTGCGTGGCAAGGCTCAGGACAGACAAGCTATTCACACTCCCGTTGGCTCTTCTAACCTCACGTTGCTTTTTGACACCTAGAATTTACAAGACCATCCACCGGCCACCTTACGAAATTGTTAAAACTGAAGACTTATCAAACAACTTCCTGTCGCTGCAGGAAATCCAGAGTGCATACTGTAAATTTAAGCAGCTGTTTCTGATAGGTAAGAACAGCGGACTCTTTCTGTCAGATAGGGAAAACCACACCTCGTGGGTCAGGTGAAAGCCAATGGTGGTGTGCGGGGACTCTCAGGCCAGGGTCATTGACAAGCAGTGTCAGGCTGTAGGCAGAAGTCGGGGCGCCAGCTACCGCTGTCAGAGTTCCTGCTCCTGCCCAGCTCTCCAGGTTTTCCCGTGGCTTCTGTGGCAATGGTCACATAGACACATAGCCATCTCCTTCCTTTCTCCCTCCCGAGCATGCCAGGTCCCATGATGGACGTCTTGGCTCCTCTCTAAGGTTTTGAACCATGGAGTACCTGGAACCTTCATAAGCGTTTATAATGTGACGGATTTGTTGGATTTCCCTGATTGACTTTTCTCCCAAACTGGGAATACTTTAATTTGTTTTAGCCCTCATTGGGCATGTAGTTTCTTACAATGCAAAACAATTTTGTTAATAAACGTAAAAGCATTCCAACCACTCGAGCCACCACCCCACCCCACCCCATCCCTGTAATGATAAGGTGAGCAGGTGGCAGACATGGAGGCAGGCTGCGGTGCGTGGTTACTTACACCATGCAGACACAGCATCCACGGGGAGAGTTTTTATATATATATAGAGAGAGAGGTGGGGGAAGCTGAGGCATGCACACCTCATGGCGAGACAAGGAGGAAGGGGAGAGGAAGAAGGGAGGGGTTTTTCTTCAAAGGAGGCTACGTCAGGACGCAGGGTGGGTCCTGAAGGGTCAGGCCGGAATGCCAATGACCCCGCCCCATTTGTCTCCCTCCAGCCTGTGAGTGACAACTGGAAACTTGACAGACTCAGTCACACTTGGTAGCCTGCTGAAGTTGTTTGGTTTTTTTACCCCCAGTTTTGGTTTTTTGAGACACAGGGTGTCTCTGTATGTAGCCCTGGCTGTCCTGGAACTCACTCTGTAGACCAGGCTGGCCTCAAACTCAGAGAGGAGTCTGCCTCTGGAGTGCTGGGGTTAAAGGTGTGTGCCACCATGGCCAGCTGGATTCTTCGCATTTTTTTTTTTTTTTTTTTTTTTTTTTGGTTTTTTCGAGACAGGGTTTCTCTGTGTAGCTTTGCGCCTTTCCTGGAACTCACTTGGTAGCCCAGGCTGGCCTCGAACTCACAGAGATCCGCCTGCCTCTGCCTCCCGAGTGCTGGGATTAAAGGCGTGCGCCACCACCGCCCGGCGATTCTTCGCATTCTTAAACCAGCCTTTCCTTCTGGGTCTGTCATGTTTAGAGACAGCTTTTCCTAACTTTGCCTCCTTAGCCTAGCACATTCTTTACTATTTTAGGATTTGTTCAGCTGACACTGAATTTTCATTGCATACACTAATTGCACTGGTATCATGATAAAGATGAACTGATCCAGAAAGCTGTTTTCACTTAAAGGAAACGGAAACACCATTGTACACTGCTAACCAAAATGGGATACATGTTGTAAGGTAGATTTGAAGTAGATGATTTCACTCTCTGACCCAGGACTGGGATTCTCAGTTGTGGTTTGTTCATTCACTTGGAACCCCTGAGCTGTACAGCTTGGGGGCATCGTGGGTGTACTGTGGCAGGCGTGGCCGTGGACAATAACTTGAAGTCTCCCATTTTTTTCCTGTTTTCAGATAACAGTACGGAATTTTGGGACACAGATATAAAGTGGTTTTCTCTCTTAGAAAGCAGCAGCTGGCTTGATATAATCAGGTATTTTAACCCATTGTTTTTCACATGAATTGTACAGTTTTCTAATTTTGAATTGTGGAAGAATGGACAGATACCTAGTCTGTCACAGTTATTGATTCTGAGATCATATGTTCAGGGTTGGGTTGCGCCCTCTCCCCCAGGGTTTCTCTTTGTAGGCCTGGCTGTCCTGGAACTCAAGATCCAAGATCCGCCTGCCTCTTCCTCCCTAGTGCTGGGATTAAAAGTGTGTGTCATCACTGCCCACTGGGTTGGGCTGCATTTTATGTTTTCTGTTTATCACTTCTTTGTACATTTGATAAGAATTGTCCAACACTCTCTCTGCTTACAAAGAAGTGCGCTCTCTAAGCAAGACGTGCTGAGACTACAGGAAAAGCTGTGACCATTCAGAGCTAACGGAGGGGGCAGTGCTGGCCCTCCCAGTGGAAAGGACACTGATTTCTCACAGATGTTATCCTGCACTTTATGTGTTTCTTGCCTGTACCTATTTAAAATGACTTTTTTAGAAAAATCAGTGCATCATTTTGGTTTAGAATTGAGTCTCAGAAAAGAGTTATGTTGCCTTTGATAACCCATAGCTCCTCTCTGTTGCTGTTAACTGAAGGACACAGTAAAGGCAGATACAAAACAGATGTGGGCTGGAGACTAGCTCACCCTGTGCCACGCCTGAGGAAACAACTGTTCCCATCCAATCTTGGCTGTTCTCTCCTGTGTTCATTTACCTTTTTTTTTTTAAAGATCAGGTCTCTTTGTAGTCCAGGCTAGTCTCAGTTCCCAAGTGCTGGGATTTTCCATATTGCTGCAATGGTAGAGTGTCCTTCGTTTGTACTGCTGAATAATATTCTAACACACACGCGTGTGCACACATAAATTTGTACTCTGTTAGTGAATTCTTAGGTTGCCTCCATGTTTTGACTAGCATGAACAATGAAGTCACAGTACATATGGAGGTATGGACAGCTAAGGTACTTCTTCTACCCCTTTAGTGTGTATGTGTATACTCTTGGGTATCCATAATTAGTTTTTCATAGGCAGATGAGTATCAGTAAATAGTGATTATTTCCCCTTTCTAGCCTTTTAGCATGAAGAAACACAAAGAAAACTGAAGAGCAATTCCAGCTGCCCCTCCACTTGTCTACGGCAGCAAACTCCAGAGCTAACACTCCTGTTCTCATCTCTCCCATGTTTAGACGCTGCCTGAAGAAAGCGATAGAGATTACGGAATGCCTGGAAGCACAGAACGTGAATGTCCTCCTCTTGGGTAATAAAGCACACAGGGTGGTTTCATTCACTGAGAGTCAGCTCCCCCCACACACCCCTCCACCCTTGGTTTTTTGAGACAGAGTTTTTCTGGGTAACATCTTGATTCATAGACCAGGCTGACCTCGAACTCACTGAGGTCTGCCTGCCTCTGCTGGATTTAAGGGGTGGGCCACCACTGCCGGGCTAAGAGTCAGCTTTTGTATATCTAACTTATGGAGCCGATTTGTTTCCTCTCCTCTCTTTTCCTTTTCCTTAGCCTCAAATTCCTTTGCCTCAAATTTCGCTGTCATGGTTTAAAACAAAATCCTTTCACTTGGAACCTGGCAGACCAAGAAGGGATTGTGTGGTGTCTTTACCCGGCAGTCTTTGGGAGGCCCTTTTACACAGGAGCCCTGCAGATGCTTAAGTTACTGTCTGCCTGTGTGCAGGCAGCTCTGTGCAGTTGCCACGGGAAGTGAAGTGCTGGACTGTGCCTTTCCTGTCCTCAGTGGGTATTTGCTGTGCTCGGGGACAGTGTCACACAGTCAGAAAAGCCCCGTAAACCACCTGCAGCAGAGTGCTGTTGTGAGGGCTTAGATGAGAGCCGAAGCCTTACCTGCTCTTTAGGTCCTGTTTCCGTTTGTTTGCAGGAGATGGGGGGGTCACTGTGTTGTCCAGGCTTAAGTGATCCTCCTGCTTCAGCCTCACAAGTAGCTGGAACCACAAATGTGTCTGCATCCTGACTTGCTTTGTAGAGGATGCTACACATTGAGTATAGTGTCTCCTGGAGTCTACCCCTGGCGTTTATCACTTCTGTGATGCTTCTCTTACTGTGGCTCCTAAGAGCACATTGGAAGATGTTCCTTCTTATGGTTTCTGGACCACCTGGTGCTAGCTCACCAGCTGAGCATTGATTGCTCTCATTGAGCACCTTCCGTACACCGAACTACGCTATGCTTTTCCTTCCAGACACTTACAGACTAATGGGAGCACTACCTTAAGACTATTTTGTAAAGACACAAGAAGAGTATTATCTGAATTCTGAATAACTAATAAAGAAGGATGAGATCTGAGAGGTGGGAGAGCCCAGAACCAAATCCACCAATTACAGAGCTGTGCTGTGCCAATCCGGCTCTGATGGAGGCCAGATGTCTCTCACCCCTCTGGGCTTTCGAGCTGTCTGTCTTCTGAAGTCTCACTTTCACACCCTCACTGCTGTCCCCAGAGGTGTCCCATCAGCACCTTCAGAGGAAGAGGAAGATTATCTTCCAGATGGCACTGTCAGAGACTGATAGATAGCACTAGACGGCAGATAGCCTTGGGCGCACCAAGTTAGATCTCTAGAACCTTCATTAAAAATAGAAGGCGGGCATGGTAGCATATGCTTGTGACCCCAGGGAGGAGACAGGACCACTCCTGAACTGCAGGCCAGTGAGAGACCCTGTCTTCCGGGTAGGGAGAAAGGTAGATGGCACCCAAGGTGCAACACACAAGATTGTCCTCTGGCCTGGCCTCTGCATGCACCTGCACACACATGCACACACACCTACACAGATCTGTCTCTGTTAACCCCACGTAGTTTCTGCATGTTGGCTGTAGATGAGTGTACATTGTAATTCTAGGACACCGGAAGAAAGAGTGCTCGTAGTGTGAGTATAGGTCTAGTTCTCTAACCCTGAGGATACAGCCACCATCTCCCTTGAGGACGTTTCTAAAAAGCAGTGTGAATTGCGCCTTTTTGGAAGTGGGGAATAAAGAGGAAGCCATGGGAAATGTAGGCCTGGCTTTGGTGTCTTCAGACTAAGAAGAATGCATGGCTGTGGCTGGGCGTGTGCCTCTGCTCTGCGTCAGCAGTGTGGGTTTGTGAAGTGCACTCCAGGCGGGCACACGGAGCAGTACCAAGGAGAATTCCTCCTGTAGGCTTGGCAAGGAGACGCAGGCGCCTTTGTGCTCCTCAGACAGAACAGGAAGAGCCTTGTGACTAAAATGGTCAGTTGGCACAAAGCAGCCCGGGAAGGACAGACAGGGAGTGAAACAGGGTGTGACGTGAAGAGGCTGAAGCTGGAGCAGTGGGCGGAGACTCGGCTCTCTCCCCAGGCCAGAAGGGAAGTAGACTGCATCCAGTCAGGCAGCCATTGGTGCATCAGTGTGGCTCCTCTTCTGGGGTGCCTGTGGTGCCCTGTGCTGAAAGAGGGTTTCTCAGGGCCGTGTTTGTTCAGTAAGCAGGTCCCTGCTTAGCACCACTGTGTGCCAGAACCCGCCCTAACAAGCCAGAAGCAGTTCCTCCCTCTCAAGTTAGCCCTTGTCCAGGAAGTCACAGCAGACCTTGGTGTTGGGAACCCTGCTTTTAGCTGTGTGGATGAGAGCACTGTCTCTTTGTGACACCCTGTCCTCTTCCTTGGTGCTGCTGCTGGACCATTCTAGAAGAGAACGCAACTGACCTCTGCTGCCTCCTCTCCTCTCTGGTGCAAGTGATGATGGACCCCCACTGTCGAACCAGGACTGGGTTCCAGAGCCTCATTCAAAAGGAGTGGGTCATGGGTTGCCACTCTTTCTTGGATCGCTGTAATCATCTCCGCCAGAGCGACAAAGAGGAGGTGAGTGCCCTTACTGCAGACTGTCACTGGGGAGGGACTCCCTCTCATCTGCTCACTGTCCTCAGATGTAGGCTTGTCCCAGTGTGTACTTCACAGACAGCAGCAAACCTCAGCTCGTCTCGGATGACTTGAATGCTTTAAACAATGTGGAAATCCTTTCCAGGGCTGCAAGGATATCAATAAGTGTGTTCAAAGTCTTCTAACTCGTGTAGAGTAAGGCTGCCTATACATTTCATACTAGCCGAAATACTGGTTTTGTAACAGTTATTTACAGAATAACTCAGGAAGAAAGAATCCTTCAAATCTTGTAAATTACACTTTGTAGTTAGTGATGTGTGGTGTATAAATTTGCCACCGACAATATACTTCAAAGTGAAGTTTCCTTGTTTGCTGCCATCGATTGCTAGAGCCTCTGCAGGGCTGGGAGAAGTGCGGCCGGAGTCACAGCCTCTCCTGTTGGTCGGGGTGTCATTGCGGTGTTGTCTGGGTGTGGGGCTTGGTTATATTGCCCAGGTTGGCTTTGCACTCGGCCTTCCATCTCATCATCCCAAGTAGCTGGGATTATGTGCATGCACTACCACACTCAGCTTGCTTCTCTGTAGATGAGTAGCTCAACCTCTCAGATCAGAGTGTTGTCTTATGTGTTGTTTTGAGTTGATTTTAGACAAGGTCTTACGTATCCCAGGCTGGTCTCAAACTCGTTATACAGCCAAGGATGAACTTGAAGTTTAATCCTCTGTGCCCACCTTCCAGGCACTGGGGTTGTAGGCATAACCCACCACAACCAGTTTTATGCAGTGCTGGAGATGAACCCAGGCCTTGGAGTATGCTAGGCAAGAGCTCTATCAACAGAGCCCCAGCCCCAGCCTGAGTTAACGTTTAGTTCATCTCCAGGTTGTAGTGTGCTTTTTTAGGCAACATCAGTGCAACTTATTGGTTCTCTTTGACAACTAGTGAAAGGAAAAATGGACCCAGCTTCATTTAGTCAAATCATCTACAGAATGAACACTTGCTAGTAGTGTGAATTGTGGCTTTTCTTATTCTAGATCTCTAATCAGCATGTCTGTGATGCAGAACGGCTTGGCACAGCATGCTGTGAATAGAGAGCCTGTGGCTTCTGCTCCTCAGGACTTGACAGGTTCCTGGAGAGACTCAGGCCTCTGTCACCACGCCAGCTGGTTCTTTCTGGCTACATCTGTGCTCTTCTTTATGTTATCAAACTTAAGAGAAACCACCATCTCTCAGTCTTGGAAGGGACTTAGAGGAAGTAGGTTGAAAGGCTAGTGCAATTCCCATACTTTGATAGGCAGAGAGAGGTGATGCTGTTTGGAAAGATGTAACTTTGCATGTCTTAAGGAAGGGAGACTGGCAGACTCAGTATCTAGTTGGGAAAGAAGCCAAAAAAAGGAGTGTTCATCCAGCACGTAGAGTCAGTCACTCAGATGCAAGAGCCCTCTCCTTACTGTACAGTGAGGCTCGTCTAGTCTATCTCTTACTTAGTGATACTGCCCATAATCTGTGATGTGAAGGCTGTCAGAACCAATATTTTGGAGTTCTGGGGACTATCTGGAGTTACTCGTGATATTACTGATGTAGAGCTGGTCTTTTTACCAAGAATTCTTACCGCTTTCCTCTTACCAGCTCCATGTATCTCTGCTCTTGTAGAAGGTGGACACTGTCACATAGTGGCCTTACCCTGTTGCAGGATCACTGGTGGGTCAAGAAGAAAGCTCCATTAACTGGTAGCACAGCAGACAAACTGCCAACAAAGCCTTCCCTCTGAGTAGCTTGCAAAAGAGGACCCAAGTTGACCAAGCATTTGAATGCAGGCCAGGAGCCCATTCTGCAGCTTTTGCCTTCTCTCCTGCCCTTTTTCCTTCAGGGCCCTCACTGAGTGATAAAGAAGGGAACCTTCTCCAGCTAAGTCTCCAGAACCCACCCCACCTGTTATCACTGGGCTGGCAGGAATGCCCCCATTTATTGATAAAATGTAAAATGGCAGTCATCACTAAGTCCTGACCACTCTGAAGAAGAATGGGATTCACTTAATTGGAGTTCAGAATTAGTGTTCTAATCAGCAAAGCTGATTGCAGACACTCATGTGTTAGTGCACATCCATTATGTGGTTTTAGATACTCGTTTTAGATACTGTTTTTTATTAAGGGGCGCAATGTTATTCATTAAGTGGCGCTGTTTACTGTTCAAAAAAAGCCACGAGGTACAACAGAACCCACTATAAGACCTTATTAAGTAAGGGAAGGGAAAAGAAGGAGGTGCTTTGGCCTATGGAAAGGTCATGCAGGAAGAGAGGGGAAGGATTTTTTATAGCCTCCACTTTTTATAGCCTTCCCCTCCTCCCTGCACATGCGCATATGGACTTACGTTACTATGCTACTCATGTGCATAGATTACGTGATCACACTGCACGCAAGTTACATGATCACGCAGCACATGGATTATGTAGGATGTAAGGCCCTGGGATGACTAAGCATCTTGCCAGCACATGAGCGGTCATGGGAGAGTGGCTAGCAATTCTAACAGGTACTGCTAACTTACAGGGAGGTGGTCTCCCTGAGAACGCTCATCACATGGAAAGAACTGTCTGTTTGTTCAATGAGCTCAGGACAGCTCATGCTGGGCCTAGGCTTCCTAAATAACGTGTGTTTTGTTTCCACAGGTCCCTGTGTTCCTGCTCTTCTTAGACTGTGTCTGGCAGCTGGTGCACCAGCACCCCCCAGCATTTGAGTTCACAGAGACTTTCCTGACTGTCTTATCCGATAGCTTATATATACCTATTTTCAGCACCTTCTTCTTCAATTCGCCTCATCAAAAAGACACTAACATGGTAAGAGTCCCTGTTAGAGACCTCTGTGTCAACAAAGCTTCATCCTACAAACTCATTCCTGACAGTGACTCTGCAGACGACAGGTATTCAATACTGGCTGTGCACCAGACACGGCTTCAGGTGATTCCCAGCTCGTCCTTCCTTCCTGGGGAAGTGTTCGATCTTCGCAGCACACTGTGGCTGTCTCTTGTTATTCCTGAGGAAGCTGAAACAATAATCATCTAGCCTGAGGTTATATAGTAAATATTTAAGATGGAGGCGAATGTTTGGGAATGAAGACAAATTCAAAGTTATCCCTTTCAAAGGTAGACCAGATGCCCTCTCTTCATTACCTTAATGCCTAGAGTTGTTCTGGGACAAGAATGGACCCCAGGGGAACAAGGTAGCCAGGCTTTGGTTTTACACCTGAGAGCCCTTTCGGTCCTGCTCAGCCTGTGCTCCAGATGGAAGGGGTCTCTCTTAATCTCCATACCTTCATCCAGCTCTCTCCTGCCTTGGGACTGGCTTTTAGTTGGTAAGTGCCAAGTTCTACGAGGAAGCGGAAACAGTGGGACTGACATCTTTGTTCACAGCCCTGGGGCTGCCAGCTTCATACTCTCAGGCAATTCACTCCTGTTTTCGGAGCCTCAGTTTCCTCAGATGTCAAGTTGGGAAAGTAGGGGTTAACTCACAAGGTTGTTGTGAAAGCACCCAGCCATCTAGCTGCTGTTCGTAGACCCCTGAAAAAAAGGGCCCCTCTCACCCTCCCTGCCAAGATCTGCTGCCTGGAGAAACGCAGCCTGTGTGCATTCATTCCCGGCCCAGCAGAGAACTCTTCCTGCAGCCCGTTTCTGAGAATGTGTGCTTGCTTCCCAGCCATCCCTGGAGGCCGTGGTGACCTGTGCTTGTTTTGGCAGGGTAGGGAAAGCCTGGATACACAAAGCAAGCCTTTGACTCTGCTCACCGTGTGGGACTGGTCAGTACAGTTTGAACCCAAAGCACAGACATTGCTCAGAAACCCTCTCTATGTGGAAAAGCCAAAATTGGACAAAGGCCAGCGGAAAGGATCACGTTTCAAAGTAAGATGTGCATGTCTTAACACCCTGCCCCCAACATTGGCTCCTCCACTGCATGCATGTGAGGACAAAGGCTACTTTATGGATCGCTCTGTTGGCGTGCTACCTCTAATACAGTGTGCAGTTGGGACTTGCGGCACTCAGGTTACTGGGGCTCATTAGGGGTGCCTTTAGCAAATCTGCTTTTGCTCTGATGAAGCTTATCACTGAGGCTGCTGTTGTCAGAGTTGTGCTGCATGGGATTGTGCCCCTTACCCTGTGTCTGTGTGTCTGGTAGAGTAAAGGGAGCATTGATTATGAAGGCTTTACTCCGCATGTGCCAGTTCATGTATTTCATAACAAGACTTTTCTTTTTCTTTCTTTTTAAAACAACTTTACTATTTTATTTTATGAGTCTGTGTTTCATCTGATATATGTCTGTGTACTACATGTGTGCCTGGTGTCCACAGAGCCCAGAAAAAAGAGCATCAGGTCCCCTGAAATTGGGTTTATAGTCAGTTGTGAACCTCCATGTGGGCGCTGGGAGTCAACCCTGGATCGGCTGGAAGTCAATGCTCTTAAACACTGAGACAGCTCTCCAGCCCCAGGACTTTTCCTAATAAGCCTATAAAGGGAGAGTGGAAAGCTTTGTGTGGAGACGTGAACTGTCTCCCAGCTCTACCCACTCTACTGTTGTGGCACAAACAGTGGTCCTGAATGATAGGCCCTGGGCGCAGCTGGGTTCCAGTGTTTACACGAGTGTCACCCTGGCTTTGGCCCGTCGACTGGAGTTTGCCAGCCTGTGTCCTAAGGCACAAACAGCAAGTCTTTGTTTTCCTTTTAGAGATTCTTTCCTGATTTTACTAATTATGACACCCCAAAGTTCACTAACCGGCACACCGTTTAAACAGCACCCCAGCTCTGTCACCTGGTCAGTGATGGCAAATCCAAGTCCGTGCATGCCGTTGTCTTTCCCACCACTGCCCTTCCTTTCCTGCCTGCTCCTCAGGGGCCCTAGGATCCTTGCCAGTTCATCAGAACAGGGTTCTAATCTAAGCAAGATGGGATCAAGTGAGCCAAGGCCAGCACTTGGAGGGAGTGTCGCTGCTGAGCGCTTAGACCTGCCATGGTGCCCTCCCAGCTGTCTGTCCTCAGGCCCAGAGCGGATGGATACTCCCTTCTCTGCAGCTGGGGCGAGATTGCTGCCAGTCAGCACATGTCAGCCAGGGATGAGCTTTCCTGTGGTGTGCCGTGCCCCCTGGTGGCAGCCTGCACTAGAGCACAGAGCTGCCGGGCACCCCTTGTCTGCTGTCCTCGCTCGCTCCCGGTCTCTTCTTAGAGACAGTGGGTTGCAGGCTGTAAAGCAGCAGCCTTGGAGGTGAGCAACAAGGACTTGGAAGCCTTCCTGTGAGCACCGGGTGCCGGGCTTGGGCACCAGGCTGAGAGGCCACTGGAGGAGGTGTGAGCAGAGGCCTCCATACCAAGCAACACCTGGTGACAGTTAGGTTCCCTTGTGGGGATTTTTGTCCCGCATTCCTGCCTGACCCACCTTGGTCATTATGGAGAAGAGAGGCCACTTATGCCTGGTCTTCATCCTTGCTGTCTCCGGATGGAGAGACAAAGGTTCTGATCATCTCTGAGTTGTGTTATTGTGGGTAACTTTGCTTTGCCTGTGTATGTATTTTTTATTATTATTACATATTCTATAAACAGGAAATATTTTCTTTGTAAAAAAATTTTTACAAGGAAGCACACTAGTAGAAATATGCTTGAAAATGGGAGTGCTAGCCTGAAGGTCATATTTTTACTCTATTCTTACTTTGTTTGTGGGAAGGTCTTACACTGTTGCTTAGGCTAACATGAAACATTATATAATCCAAGCTAGCCCCTGGCAATCTCCTGTCTCAGTCTCCTGAGCATGGGATTACAGGCATCATCCACTGCTTATGGCTCTCTGTTCCTACTTTGCATGAACACCTAGGGGTAGAACAGTTGGCAGGAAACAGCTTCTCCTCACATTTGTACCTTTTCCTTTGGGCACCGATGAAACCCACAACTTCTGACCTATCTTCATAACCCTCTCACGGTGTACCCCAAAATATAATGCCTTGCCTTACTTGAGAAAGCTAGCAAGCAGGAACAAAACTTAAGTGTTCTCATGTTTCCTGTTCTGTGCAGTTTGACAGACAAGACTATCTGGGCAAGTTAGTCCTTTCCTCTTAGCCATTGCCTCTGTGTTCTCACTGCCTGATGTCCTTGAGAGAGAGAGACAGACAGACAGACATGACTTCAGCTGGAATTCTTCTGAGTACCTGATAGGCTAAAAGGTTGTCTTGTCTGTGGGATAAGATCTCCAGGTGGTCAGTACTGTTACCTGAAGATGTTCAGAATATTACTACAGTTAAGAGCTCTTAAGTTCTCAAAAAAGAAACTGTTCTTCCCTTTGAATGATGTGCTCGGAGCGGCAGCGCACACCTGTAGTGCCAGTGATTGGAAGGCAGAAGAGGAGGATCTCGTGTTTCAGGCCAGCCTGGTCTACACAGTGGGTTCCAGGCTGTCCAGGGCTGTGTAGTGCGACTCTGTCTCGAGAAGCCCCCAAACTGACGTAAATCATTACCTCTAAAGCACTTTGTGTCCGTTGGCCCCCCTCCTACCAGAAGGCCTAGTCTGTCCCAGTGTGCCTGTCTGCGTCCATGTGTGCCTGGTTCTTTGGTTTGTTGATGGTACGTCAGGCATAGATCACTCACAGTGTCACAGGGACAGGAAGTCCTCTCTGTGTGCTACAGCATCTTAACGAAGGGGCATGAGATGGCAGTTCTGACGTCTCTTGACACTGCTCACGTCAGGATGATGATGCTCTTTATTATCATTATTATTATTATTATTAAAATAACTGTGACCTTGCCTCTTAACCAGATATTCTCTTTTCTGTTTTCTTTCAAAGCATCAACGACAACTTTCTTTGCCACTTACCCAGTCTAAGTCATCTCCCAAAAGAGGATTTTTCAGGGAGGAAACAGATCATTTAATCAAAAACCTAGGGAAGAGAATTAGCAAGCTCATTAGCTCTTCGGACGAGCTCCAGGACAACTCTCGAGAGTTCTACGACAGTTGGCATAGTAAGCCCACCGACTACCACGGCCTGTTACTGCCTCACCTCGAGGGGCCCGAGATCAAGGTGTGGGCCCAGCGCTACTTACGCTGGATTCCAGAAGCCCAGATCCTGGGAGGTGGCAGAGTGGCCGCCATGAGCAAACTCTTGGAGATGATGGAGGAAGTGCAGCGCTTGCAGGAGAAAATCGACGCCAAGCACCACAGGCCGGCGGAGGCTGTGCACACCCAGGCCCCCAGCCTGCTGAGGAACTCTGCCCGCCTCTCCTCCCTGTTCCCCTTCGCGCTGCTCCAGCGACATTCATCCAAGCCCGTCCTACCCACCAGTGGCTGGAAAGCTTTGGGCGGGGAGGATGACCTGGCCAAACGAGAAGACGAGTTTGTGGACCTCGGGGACGTGTGACCTGTCTCCTCAGGGACTGTGGAAGAGGCACAGCAGAGTGGGGGACAGGCGTTCCCTGGACTGGGGTCACGGTGGTAGTGCAGGCTGTGGAGGAGAGAGTGGAGGCTTTCGGGAAGAGAGCTGCTTCTCCTTTTCTTTCCAAGTCCTGAACGGTGATGCAAGTATTCATAGGAAGGAGTTCCTACCTGACCTGTCTGTCATAGGATCGGGGTCGCTTCCCGACGCCTGTATAATATGGACACAAAATACCTCACGGCCAGGTCGCTGTGAGAGCTTCCTCCTCCTGTCTTTTCTGTGCCAAGATAATTCCGTAGCCATTGGGAACAAGAGCAAGGTCAGCTCTACGTGGTGTCTGTAAATGGACAGACAGGGGTGTTAAGCTGTGTGCTTTGACTTACACCATAGCGTATTCCAGCACACACACACCCCACAGAAAAGCTGGAAAATTCCACTGGTGTCATTCCTCCTGACGTTCACTTCCTTCTTCCTGGACTGTAACGAGGCGCGGTGCGGGCAGCCGCCTCCCCCCTTCCTTCGCTGCCATTCCCGTCTTTCTTCTTCCTGCCCCGTGTCTCGCTGCACCTATGGAGTGAACTGGGGAACCCCTCTGTCTTCCAAGGGGAGCTTCCGTTCCTCGGAGCCCCTCATTTTGAGCATGCATTTGGCCTTCTGCTTTTGTACGGAGGCTCACGGCACCTGGACTGTGCCTCTCAGCAACCCCTCAGCTGCTCCCCTCGCCTCCCCATGACTGTCACAGATGCTGGGGCAGGCAGCTCACTCTCGAATGTGGCTTTCACGGGAAAGCAATCCTAAGTGTCAGACGCAATTATCACGGGATGCCTCAGTGATTTAAAAAGCCATAAAAGAAACTCAGCTCTGCCTGGTCACCTTGGATCTGCTGTCTTAAAGATATATATTTTTTTAGGGGTTGAAAGTATACTTTATAAGGGTCACATCATTCTCAACAGAACCCTGTCCAAGCCCACAAAAGGCATGGCGCATGGAGAGTGGGAGGGGGCAAGGGACCTCATTGGAGAACGTCTCAAGTGTTTGCCGTTTATCTACATTTGCTGTTGAGGAGGGATCCTGTTGAGGAAATCTTTCTGTTGCTCACGGGCAATAAGGCATTTTGAAACTTCACAAAGAGTTCTTTCTGATTTGCACTGAATCATCTTTTGTACATAATGATCGTTTTTCCTCTTCTCCCCTCCACACTGAGGCACAAGCCGGGTTGGTGTGTTGGGACGGCATGTTGAGGGGAGGTCAGGATTTGTGTTTCTAGGGCCAAACGCACTCAGTCTTGGTTGCCTTAAGAGCCTTCAGGCCAGGTCCGTGCTAGGCTTGTGTAGGGAATTTGAAAACATGCAAGTTCCTTAGCTACCTTCACTTGCATTCTTGGAGCTTTCTAAACTCTCAGTAACCGCCACTTCCTCTCTGTCTACTTCTCAAATACTCAGCAGAGATAACTATTTTTGTTACCATATTATAACATGAATATTTATATGGTAGCCTCTACAGTCTTAATGATTTCCTTTCCAAAAATGCCTCGTGTGATGTTGTGTACTTCACAAGGTATGGTTTAAAGGCACAGGGTCATGACCCTTATTATAGCAGTTGAATGTGCATTGAAATATTTTTCTATTTTTTTTTTTAAATCACCATAGAAAAAGTAAGCAAGCTGTTGTAACCTGTATGGTCATGACAGTTTATGTATTTATATTTGAAAACCAGATTTCTATAACTTGTATTTGTGTATAGAACTTTCCATGGGTTTATATATTGTGAATTTTTATCCAAGATTGAGATGTGGATTATGCTTAACATTAAAAGATAAAATAATACCATTTGTTTAAAATACACTGTGCAAGTTTGGAAGTGGATATTAATACCTTACTGTATATAATACCTGGCCTTTGTTTATACCTCCAAGTTTTTACACTGAAGATAAACTAGCTTTAATTAAATTCAGAAATGTTAAGGGAATTAATAAGCTGTTAGGCTGAGTCAGTACAAATGTGCCGTTTATTTCTGGTGTTAATGAACGTTATGCTCATGTCTCACTGCACTGTAGCCGACTGCAGAGATTAAAACACGACTCGGAAGCAGCGCTGTGATTGGTGTGCGTGTGCCTCCGCCTCCTGCTTTGTCCTGAATGACGTCATCAGGGCGTGATAAGCCTATCCTGGCTTCTGGCAGGTGTTCAGGCAAACATCGAGCCCTAGGAAACTCAAGACTGTTTTTCTGGACCACCCCCTTCTCTCTCCTCTGTGTATGTGTACACTCGTGTGTGGGTGGCAGGTAATGGGGTACCAGCACCCAAATACTTGAAATTCCAGATGGTAATAAAATGCTATGAAGAGGGGTGGTGAGATGGCCAGCGGGTAAAGGAACCCCAAGTCTGATGACCCTAGTTTAATCCCTGAGATCCAAAAGGTGAGAAGGAAAAACTGACCCCCCACAAGTCCCCTCTTGCCTGTGCTCGCACACAAAAGAAACAAATGTCATTTCTAGTGCTATGAAGAAAAGTAAGGAGGGTCTGCTTACCGCCAGGGTGAGTAGAAAAGGGGCTTTTTTGTGTCTTTGAAATGAGCTAGTGTTGCGCCATTGCTCCATGGGGATCTACGACGTCACAATTTTATTTCGTGCTGGAAGGATCTCGGTTCATTTAAAGCTGAGATAAAGGCTTTAGTTTTTCCTATCAGATATGAAGAGTGAACTTGCCCAGAGCAAATGACCAAGGAGAATAAGGATTTTACGTCACTTGTTTTGTTTAATACTTACCAGGTTGGAACGTGGTGTTTGTTCTGTTCTGTCTCTGGCCTGTCCCACCTGCAGATCAGGCTTCTCAGGCCTTTGTTTGTCCACACCCTGAAACACCCTTCCCAGTCTGGCCAGCCTTGAGATGCCCCATCCATCTTAGACTTAATGTTGTAGTGAGTGATTTATTTTTATATCGTGCATGAGTGTTTGCCTGCATGTATGTTATGTGTGTGTGTACCACCTGCAGAGGTCAAAGGGGTCATTGGATTCCCTGAAACTGGAGTCACAGATGGTTGTGAAACCACCATGTGAGTGCTGGGAACTAACCCAGCTCCTCTACAAGAGCATCAAGTGTCCTTAACTGCTAAAGCCATCTCTCCAGCATCTCTTCCCCCAGCTGCCTCCTGGACTTCCTGCTTAGGTATTTGTATTATATTCTTAACTGGCTAAGACCCTAGAGAGTCACAGCTTCCTTATTTCCCCATCTCTTGGCCTTGTGCAATCTGTGGTCTTGCGCTCACTTTTGCTTCTTTCTTGGTTTTGGCCAAGGGTGTGTGTGGGGGCACTTAATGAGGGAAAAAAAAAATGGTGCATTTCCTATCCATCCAGAATGGGAAATGGTTCCTGATGAGAACTAGCCCTGTGCTTCATGTTACTCCCTCCCTTATTGTGGGACAGACTATGGAAGTAACCTGGGGCTTGGGGATTCAGCTCAGTGGTAGAGCGCTTGCCTAGCAAGCACAAGGCCCTGGATTCGATCCTCAGCTCCAAAGGGGGAAAAAAAAAGAAATAACCTGACTAAAGCCCGGTTTCTGAGCTCCTCCTCTGGTTGTAGTGGCTGTGACCAGGGCTATGACTGTGTCCCCACTGCGGCTTCTGTTTATAACGCCGTCCTTGGGGCAGGACAGATTGGAGCCAAACATCTGGAATTGTGCACGCATGCATACGCACCTGTCCCACAGGCACCTGCTGTAAGGGATAGGATCTGCAGTGCTCTATGGTCTTACACTGACATTTACTCCTCAGTTCTGGGTAATCTTGACTGTCAGCTTGATCCATCTAGGAGACGAACTTCAGGGCTCGTGTGTGAGGTCGTTTCTAGAGAGGTTTAACTGAGATGGGAGGACCCAAACAAAAGAAAAAGAGCACTCCCCTTCACAGCAGTTTGGGCTTGCTGAATATGCCATGCTCACTGAAGCCCAGCAAAACAGGCCCAGTGCATGCCTTTCCTGGGTAGGGAAGAATGCAGGTGTGCTGCATTTTCCCCCTGAGGACCTTGATTAAATCTACTACAGTTGTTTCAACAAGAGCTGATAAAAAAAAGAGCCCGTGCCCAAACTCTAGATTGTAGTACAATCTGCTGAGATTTCCAGGGGTGGAGGTAGAAATCGGGCTAGACAAAAAAGGACGCAGTAGTGTTCTGAAGAAACGGTCTGTATCCTCATAGCAGTTGCACTTGGGCAGAAGTGTGTGTGTGTGTGTGTGTGTGTGTGTGTGTGTGTGTGTGTGTGTGTGTAAACCCAGAAAATGCTTAAGACTTGGGTGTTTTATTGTATTTAAATTTTACATCAAAACAATAGAACAAAAAGACTTGTGATGTAACTCAGGGTAGAGTACCCCACCTAGCATGCATAAGGTTCTGGATTCCATCTCCAGTAAGTGAAAATAAAAAAGTGACGGGGAGAAAGTATCAGCAACTGCTTGGTTATTTGATGATTCTGAGTGTGATGTCTGTAGTTACTTTGTGATGGTACTAAAATTAAGCTGGGTTAGTGGGTCTGTAGAAGACGACCAGCTAGAAGCATGTTAAAAGTAAACAGTGGCAGTGGAATGATCTAGAAGTAGTAATTAGGCAGTATATGTGTTTACCAAGCTTTCTTTATACTCCTGGGCTGATAGGCGTTTCGTTTGTTTCCTGTGAGACAGGGTCTCACTGTGTAGCCCCCACCGTCCTGGGGCTCATTACGTAGCCTGGACTCACAGAGATCTGCCTACCTCTGCCTCCCAAGTGCCAGGATTAAAGGCGTGTACCACCATGCCTGGCTATAGTTTATACTAATTTGGGAAGAATTAAATCCTCCAAGAAATAATTGGAGACACAGGAGGGTAAGATATGTGGGAGTATATTGATTGGTCATTTAAGGGAGGAGAGATGCCCCAGCCTTAGGAAGCTACCTGCCCCCAGAAAGAAACAATGAGATTTAGAGAAGAGGAAAGTGGTCCATGTAGTTATTTTGGAATTGAAGAAAGAACTAGAATGTTTGTGCCCTCCCCAGCCTTACCCCCTGTTCTCTTGGTCTCTCTGCAGACCATCATCTGCTGTCCAGTTCACTGTTCTCAACGTGTTCTACCTCTGGTCCCTTCTCTTCTGTCACGTCCCCGTATATCAGTGAATCTTCTTAAAGTAGACACATTTTTCTTGGCTTGAATTTTTTTGTGGGTATATCCATTAAAACTCAGAATTGCAAGCTGGAAGGATGGCTCAGCGGTTAAGAGCGCTGGCTGCTCTTCCAGAGGACCTGAGTTCAATTCCCAGCACCCATATGATAACTCACAACCATCTATAATGAGATCTGATGTCCTCTTCTGGCATGCAGGCATACATGCAGACAGAGTACTGATTAAGTAAATCTTTTCAAAAACATACTTTAAAAAAAAGCTAGGAATTGCTGTTATTTAAGGTAGAAAGCAGTGTGTGTGTGTGTGTGTGTGTGTGTGTGTGTGTGTGTGTGTGTGTGTGTTATTAGAGATGCCGTTTAGTCTCAGTACTCATGGCCAGAGAGGCTTTTTCTTAAAGTGTTCTTGCTCTCTCTGGAATGGCAGACCAGGTCTCCCCTCCCCAGTCCCCAAGAGAGATTATTTTCAACATCACAATCATATTCCTGGTGAAGAGAGCCTGGGCTGACTCTCATTTGGGGCACAGCTCCCATGGAGGATGCTCTTTCCAGTGAAGGTGGCTGCATGTTTTTGAACTCATAAACAGACGTGGAGAGCTAACCTTTTACTATCAACAAGTCACACACACCCCTCACATTTTGTAACAGTTCCTGTTTCTCCAGGTTGATCCTGGCATTGGCCTCAGGAGAGGCCACAACGTTTAGTTGATAAGGACCAGGGCCCCCTGAAGCCTAACGCCTGAGTTCACCCCGTTGCTTTGTAACTTTGGAAGCTTCACTTAACATCGCTCCATCTCCATTTCCTCCATGGTAAAAAGTCATCATTTATGGAGCCCACCTCTGGGAAGTTCTAGGGGATTAAAAATAAGTTCATGTAAAATGTCTATTATGATGTGAATACTCAGTACATTTAGCTGTTATAGAGTATGTTCGTAAAATTTCCATTCCAGGAACAGTTAGCATGACTTATCCTGGGCAGGAACACAGATTCCAAAGGTAGCTATAAAATATAATCACTTCAGGTGTTGTCAAAATCTACCCCAGAGTAGGGTGGGTGAGGGGCTGGAGAGATGGCTCAGGAGTTAAGAGTACTTGGTGCTCTTCCAGAGGACCAGGGTTCAATTCCCAGCACCTGTATAATAGCTCACAGCCCTCTGTAACTTCAGCTCCAGGGGATGCAGACGTACGTACATAACTAAAAATAATCAAAGTTTGAAAATCTATCCCAGAGGGTTTAACATGGTATGTTAAAACTGTCTCAAAGGTGGGATGGATGAGTACTTGAGGGATGTGGTTGACTGGAAAAACTGCAGAGGCTCCAATCTCACTCCTTCAGGTCACAAACTTATATGGGACCGGCAGCCTAAGGAGCAGGGCAAGGTCTAAACCCTTCCTCTGTCACAGTTCAGAGTGCCGACTGGTCACTGCATTGCCTCAGGAATGAAGCTTTCCCAGGTGCACAGAGGCCTGAGGACGGGGTGGGCCTTCACCCCAGCTGGGAACACTTGTCTGCTTTGTGTTGTTAATAAATGTTTGTATACTTGGGATCCTCGGTCTAGGGCTGACTTCCACTGCAGAGCACCAGCTGCCCAGGTGCTGCCATCCCTGCCCACCTGTCCCCTCTACAAGCTGCTGATAGTTGCCAGAAGAAGGGCATAATTGCTGAATGACCAGCCACACCGTGCCAGCCAGACTTGGTCACCATGACGCAGTACCTCCCAGGAACAGCTGGAAGGAAGAAGGATGATGGATGTGGCTCATGTTTCAGACCATGATCACTTGCCTCCATGGTTATGGGTCTCTAGTGAGGCGGTGCATCATGGCAGCAGGGATGTGTGGCTGCCATGGGACACTTTTCCTGGGGAGACGAATGGCAGAGTAACACTTAGAGTAATTCCAGCAAGAATTCTTTCTGTGCATTTGGAGATCGCCAAGGAGAAACTATGGAATTGGGCGGGCCACCCGGCTGACCTAATGCTCTGGGAAAGACTGGGCCCCAAGTTACAAATCCACGTAACAGGTATAGGTTTGAGCGGGGTTACTTTAATGTTGTTACAACATGGTTAGATTTAACTGTGGTTTTCATGGGATCTTCATGGCCCCGAGGTGAAGTTCCTCTGCTGTTGAGCATGTCTGTAGAAGTGGGATTGATGTGATAAGGACAGTTTCTGCAGAGCAGCCGGTTTTTAAGATGGTTCTGTAAGTAATTGCTTCCCCCAGGACAGAAGCAAGCAGGAACTTAACATTCCTTGTTCTTGACTATGTTAGAAATAAGGCTGTCAATCAGGCTTTCATTAAGTAAAACAGCATTTTGACTGTGTTATGGACATATATTTATTATATATCATAAATCATATATGTTATGGACATATATATCAAAGGTAATAAATGTGCAGCATATAATTTTACCCATACCAAGACCAGTGAAGGACCAAAGCAGCGATACCACCAAAGGTCACCCTTGTGACCCAGTGAGCTTACTGGGGTTAGTATGGACTATGGGTCAAGCAGAAGCAGGGTGACCAAAGCAGCTGCATAGAAACAAAAGCCCACCCCAGCTTGAGTGAGGGGACCCTGGAGCTCACTGCGTTACTTGAAGGGAGTTTAAGAGATGAAGTCTTGCCGGGCGGTGGTGGCACACGCCTTTAATCCTAGCACTTGGGAGGCAGAGGCAGGCGGATCTCTGTGAGTTCAAGGCTGAGGCCTGCCTGGGCTACAGAGTGAGTTCCAGGAAAGGCACAAAGCTACACACACACACACACACACACACACACACACACACACACACACACACACACACACACACACACACACACACACAAAGATGAAGTCTTCCAGGCATCTCCCCAATCCTTACTGCTTGTCTAACCTTGGGGATGGAGAGGTCATGTGTATTTAGTCGATTTCAGGAACTTCCTGGGTTGTTTTTCCAGAGTCTTAAGAAACTGTCCTTTAGAATTGCCTGAGTCTAAGGAGCTTCCTTCTAGGATGGAATGTTTCGACTCAGAGGAGACTGCCACACAAAAGTGGGAAGGCATTCACCTCGTGGTCATATGAATGAATGCCTGCGCTCATGGGCTTTCTCTTTTCCCCCTTGAAGTCCACCTGGACCCTTGTCTATGAGATGGCACTAATTTTAAATTTTTCTTCTCTTATTTTTATGTCCGAAAGCACCTCCCAGACACATCTGGAAGTGTACGTTACGCATAGGCACTTTTCAGTCTGGTCAAGTTGATAATAAAGGTTAACCATCACCTTAACTTAGGTCAGTTTGTGACACGCTATAAAATTTACAAGGAACAAACTCATGATTACAGCTACCAGACAGTCTGTCATAGTTCTATCTGCAGGCCTCCTCTCATTCCTTAGAGTTTGCCCTGGCTAGTTTTATGTCAGCTTGACACAAGTTAGAGTTATCTGAGTGAGGGGGGGAACCTCTGTTGAGAAAAATGTCTCCATAAAAATGGGCTGTGGGCAGGCAAAGTCTGTAGTGTATTTTCTTTATTAGTGATTGGTGGGGAAGGCCCAGCCTCTTGTGAGTAAGAACATCCTTGGGTTCTATAAGAGCAGGCTGAGCAAGCCATGAGGAGCAAGCCGGTAAGCAGCACACCTCCATGGTCTCTGCATCAGCTTCTGTCTCCAGGCCCCACCCTGTTTGAGTTCCTGGCCTGACTGCCTTGGATGATGAACTGGGATGTGGAAGTGGAAGCGTAATAAACCCTTGCCTCCCGGAGTTGCTTTTGGTCATGGTGTGTCATGCCAGCAATAGAAGCTGTACCTAAGACAGAACTGCAGGAAAGGCCTAGTCTCTGGTCTGCTGCTGCCATAAGGGCTTTGTTTAGTATCTGGATGTCTTAGTTTGGTCCCTTCAGCCATTGATTCTGAGACAGCAATTTGGGAGCAAGTAATACTTAGGGAGCAATCCTGAGCAGCACTGAAGGAACAGCAAACTGAGATAGGGAAGAGAAAACAGGCAATAACAAGTGCACAGATGAGGGGCTCTGAAGGTGTTTCAGCAGTTAAGAGAACTTGCTGCTTTTGCAGAAGACTTGGGTTTAGATCCCAGCCGCCATATGGTGGCTCACAATGGTCTGCCACTCCAGTTCCAGAGATCTGGTATCTCCTGGCCTCTGTGGGCACCGTATCCGGGCAAACGCTCGTGTAAAATAAAAAGACCGAAGTGTGGAAATGAAAGCCAGGAGTGGTGGTGCATGCTCTTAATGCAGCACTTGGAAGGCAGAGGCAGGAGGATCAGAAGCTTAAGGCCATCTTCAGGTACATAGTAAATTTGAGGCCAGCCTGCAATGCATGAGACGTGTGTGTGTGTGTGTGTGTGTGTGTGTGTGTGTGTGTGTGTGTGTGTGTGTGTGTACTTGTGCCTATGCACATGTGTGTGCGTATACATGAACACTTGCTCTGGGCATCTGGGCTTAAACACCCCTGGCACACTCTCTGAGCAACTGTGTGGTGTGTGCTCAGAGCTACTCACCAGAGGACGATGGATGACACATCAGTTCTTTTCCTCTCTGAGGGCTGCTTGTTCTTGGAAATCTCACACACCACCAGAGATGTGGGCAGGGCACCATTCATGGCAGTCAGAAGGACCCCTTAGAAGATGGGCATATTCCCTCCATGCTCAGCTAGGGACAGCAGGTTTGCCAAAGCTGCTAAGCATGGCACCTAACTAACACAGTCTCGCCTAGATTAACATGCTAGTAACCCCCAACCCAGGCGTCCAGGCCTCTGCAACATGAAGCAATCCCCAAATATTCAGCTGCTCTTCCTAGTCTCAAGGAGGCTTGCAGATTGGGTGTCTCATCTGCTTCTCCCAGTCTTGCAAAATCAGCATGTATATTCCTTTTTGTAAATGCCGTGGCTGGGGTCAGAAGATTTATCGTGTCCAGTGGAATTTAGGGGAGGCCACTGTTCTAGATCGAGTTTCTGCACCAGGCCCCAGAAACCCAAAATGAAATCATTCATGCTACGTAATTAAACTGCAACCCCCAGGAAGGAAGAAAATCCCCCCAACAGACCAGCCATTATTCCTAAGCCAACAGACAGCACCTAAGCTGCAGGGAACCAGGCAACTTGAGCTGGTGTAGGGAAGGTCCCTCCGCTTCAGACCTCACAAGGAAAAGAGTCCAGTGTTAACTCGCCCGCTGCTTCCTCCATCCTGCTCAGAACTGCCTTGTCAAAGCCAGTTCTGCCCTGCACAGAGGAGAGCCTTTCCACTTTAAACAATTAATAATTATGTTTATCCATCTACAATTACACGGATGTAATGCATTCTGATTATTCTCATCCACACCCTCTTTTGGCTTTGCCCCAAACCTATCAACTCCCTCCTCCCAACAAGTTCTCTTTTTATGTTCATGTATTTTTATTTTGTTCTGTGATCCAGTGATTTTTAACCAAGACTGTCCATGTGACCTGGGTATGACACTATCCAACTATCCATAATGGGTTCAACAGTGGAGATATATATATAAAGCTGACCTCCCCCTCCCCAGAATCCTTCAGCTCAGCAGGGAGAGGTAAGGCTCCATGAACCCTTCCCCCATCCATAACTGGCTGTGGGCAACCACAACTGCTGTGTTCATGATTTCAATTGCTGTGTCATACCCAGAAGACAGCATGTTATGGTCTTTTCCCTGTCTGCTGGCTCTTACATTATTTCCAGCTCTTTTGCCACAATGTTCCCTGAGCCTTGGAGAGGGTGGTGTAAACGCCCTGTTTAGAAATGAACATTCAGCTGGGCTGCAATGGCGCATGCCTTTAATCCCAGCACTCGGGAGGCAGAGCCAGGTGGATCTCTGTGAGTTTGAGGCCATCCTGGTCTACAGAGCAAGATCCAGGACAAGCACTAAAACAACACAGAGAAACCCTGTCTCGGAAAAAAAAAAAAAAAGAAGAAAAAAGAAAAAGAAATTAGCATTCAACTGTTCCTTTTTCTTAGCATCTTGATATAGTCAAGAGTTTCTTCAATCACTCCCATTCACTGTAAAGAGAATCTTCTCTTATTAAGGCTAAGGAAAGCATTGGTCCATGGTTATAAACATACAAGTTTAGAAGATAGTTTGACACCAAGTCAATTTAGCTAAGGAGTAATAGTGAGTGTCCATCCCCCCCATCCCCCCCTCCCCTCAGGGCCTACAACCTCTTCAATCATGAGGTTTTGTTGTTGTTTGTTTATTTGTTTTGAGACAGAATCTCTCTGTGTAACAGCCCCAACTGTCCTGGAACTCTCTTTGTAGACCAGGCTGGCTTTGAACTTACAGAGATCCACCTGCTATGCCTCCCAAGTGCTGGGATTAAGGGTGTGGGCCACCACCACCTGGCTTACCACGAGGCTTTGATTGGGTTTACAGTAACAAACTTCAGGTCCCTCCTGCGCACTGGCCAAATCCAATCGTAAAGCAGCCGGTTGCTCCTATAACAGTCATGCCGCTATAGCACCGGTGGGCACACCCTGCCAGGTAGGTTGGTATTATAGTTTGTAAGGGTCACATCTCAGTAAGATCACCAGTGCCTTTTCTCCCCAGCAGCCTACATAGCACCTTCCAGGATGATGAGAGCTCTTTGGCCAGGATGAAGCTTCCAGCTCTGTTCCAGCTCCATTTCTCTATATCTTGCAGTCAAAGTATGGTGTGATGTCTTCAGCAACAGGGTCTTATCATTTAGTTCTGGTGGGCAGCCAAGAGGGATGGCTAGAGTCAGTGGTGTTTTGGGGACCTTTGGGGCCTCCCTGACCAATAGTCTGTCTATAAGAGCGTATCTCACATACCCTCTAGAAGCATTGTTTTCTATCCAAGCAGGATATAATCTCCCTTCTAACTCATGTTTGTTAACATGATAGGCATGCTTCACCATAGTAGTTTCTATTAATGCAATAAATGAGGTTTGACAGACTCATTGTTTCTCAATGTGTCCCCCTCCTACACAACTTGAGGGTAAGATGAATGAGGTGAGTATTGCCATGTTTCACCATACTATGAGATTCACAACTAATGAGGTTCAACGAAGTCATGGTTTCTCAACTTCTCACCCTCCCACCTGCAGGGGGTATTTATCACAACTTGGGGGTAAGGTGACTGCTATTAGCCTCTAGTGGCTTATGATGGTGCCAAATATCCAACAGTGTACAGGACAGGCCCCACCCCCAACCAAGATGTGTCTGACTCTGCATGCCACCAGCTCAAGGTTGAAAAACTGGTCTGCATTCATTCCCCTACTCTGACCTCAGTGGTATCCTCCAGCTAAAGCTGTGGGACAGACGGCTTTTTGATCCCAGCAAGATCCAAATTGGCTGGTCCATCTGTGATATTCCTGTGAGCAGGAAAATACTTGAAAAGAGTCTGGGCTTTCTTCTGTGGAGTACTGTACAAACAAGGCATGATGTGTGCGAGAGGAGCTGACTATGACGCAGGCCTGCCTGGGAGAGGAGAGTTGGTGCTGTAACCAAAGTTAGACATTCCAATGTGTCTCCTTTTGTGCATAGGCATGCCTCCTTCACAGGCAAGAGCATATGTTATATGCTGGTACTGTCTCTCTTGCGAGCTGTCTCTCAAGTTGTTTTTCTGTTTATTATTCTCCCTTTTCTCTGCCTTAGTTACTTTTCTGTTGTTGTGAAGAGACACCATGACCAAGGCAACTTGTAGAAGAAAGCACTTAATGGGGCCTTACCATTTCAGAGACAGTCGGTGACCATCATGGTAGAAAGCATGGCAACAGGCAGGTAGACAAGATGCCGGATCAGTAACTGAGAGCTTAGATCTGATCTATAAGCACGGGACAGAGGGCTACCTGGGAATGGCATGGGCATTTGAAATCTCAAAGCCCGCGCTCAGTGACACACCTCCTCTAACAAAAGCCAGACCTCCTAATCCTTCCCAAATAGTTCCACCAACTGGAGACCAAACAATCATTCAAATCTATGAGCCTGTGGAAGCCATTCTCATTCAAACAACCATAATATTCTTTCAGAATTCTCACTATACTTCTGTGATCACATACAAATATGCATAAACATTAGATTGGTACAACAGGAGATCATCAGTGTTTAACAGAAACCATGCTTTCAGGTTGTTCCTATTAAAACATGTGAGTGGTCAGATGCTGTTTAGGTCCACATCTCTTCCTCTTGCTTTTCTCACCCCACTGAGTAAGGAGTAAAGTGCCAATGTGTTCCATGGGGCACTGTGGCAGCCTCCTCCCACGCCCGGGCCTCACAGGCGCTGCCAGCTTCCTTCTGCTTCAATCGACGTTACTTGGTTTCTGCTCGGTCTGGAATGTGGGGCAGGCCCATCCTTCATAAAGGAGCAGTGTTCTGCATCCTCAAAGCCCAGTGGGCGTTTGGCAGTGTCTCCTGTTCCTCCCAGAGAGGTACTTGTGCCCAGTCTCAGGATTCTGGTTACAAGGCTGATTTTCCAGAATTGAAGATTTGACCCACACTGTTCCTTCCTTTATTAAACACACTGCCTTAGCTGGATGATTAAGAGATTTAGTCCTTAACCTAAAGTTGAACTTTTATTCAATAAAATGGCTAGAGAATGCCTTCAAGATACAGAGTGCTCCCGTAGCTGGCATCTGCTTTCAAGAACCTCTAACAACCGTTGGAGCATGGTTAGCAGCCCCCCCCCCCAAGCCCTCCAAGCTGTGGAGCACTGGCAAAGAGCAGCCAGACTCCAAGAAAGAAATGTTTTGTGACTTCTGCAGGATTAGTTGAAAGCCAAGAAATTAAACGGCGTCTGTTTACAGTAGGTGGTGAGGAAAACATAACGTAACACAAGCCATTTCCTGCCTTGTGCCGAGGAGACAGTTTGATACATACATCTCCTGTGTGAGCAGATCCAAAAATTGTCGGGTTTCTTCATAATAACACAGCAGACGCCAGGGAATAAGGGCTCAGTGTGCTCCAGGCACAAGGCGAACTTATCCAGGGCTGACTCAGGCAGAAAACAGCCGAGCTGTCAAGACAAAGAGTGACTGAGACGCAGGCATTCCAATGGTTAATTCCAGTGGTCTATGACGCATCCCAGAGTTTTGATCACAGTGCCCCACATTTTTATTAGGCTCTCTCCACTTGGACCAGGTTTTGTTTTCTGGGTCCTTCTTTCCATTCTGGCTCCTGGCTATCAAGTTTCTCCCCAATATGAGGCCTCCTGTAAGATACAGAAGCCATGGACCAGTACTCTAACCAGGATGTCTGATCTCAACTTAAATACACACGGAAGAAGCAATGTCTGTTTTGTTTTTGCAAGGGGTTTGCTGTCAGAATGCAGGTGTTGTAAAAAATCATCACGATTGCTAACTTGAAGCCCAAACAGGGAAGGCAAAGACACACACATCAACACTGTCATTCATGACTCGGGCGAGTCTACCACTGCTGGCCATCCAGTCTACAACGTTGTGGTGCGTTGACAAGCGAACCATTGTACAATTTGAAAAGGAGCCTTCTGAGATGGGAAAACGCTCCTTCCAGTATGCCTGAGCCTTGGACAAACTGAAAGCTGAGCTTGGTATCACTATTGGTATCTCCCTATAGAAATCTAAGACCAACAAACGTGATGTCACTATCACTGATGCTCCAGGACACAGAGATTTTTTATCAAAAACGTGATTACAGTCACATCTCGGGTTGATTGTGCTGTCCTGATTATGCTGCTGGTGTTCGTGAGTTTGAAGCTGGTCTATCCAAGAATGAGCAAGACCCATGAGCTTAGACTTCTGGCTTACACACCAGGTATGAAACAGCTAATTGTTGGTTCTAGCAAAATGGATTCCTGCCAGAGTCCAGCTCCAGGGGGTTCAGGTCCCAAAGAGGAGGTGTAGAGTCAGCGAGGTAAGGAAACTGATGCAATCTGAGGGTGAATCAGGATGGCTGCCCATTTATTGAAAACAGGCTACACCTTATATACTCTATAATTGCATTGTAGTTTAACCATAAGCAATATTGAAAGCATACTTAGTGATTCTGGCATGAAAGTGGTCATCAATGTCATTACCGCATTTTTCTTGAAGCAAAAAAAAAAAAAAAACCCAGTAAGTTTAGCAAGAATCTAAATGCCCATTGTCCTCTGAGGTTCAGTAACCCTGCCAGGTGTCCCCTTAAACTTCCTCCTGCATGGTCTCAGCCCTTGTGGTCAGGAGGTGTAGAACATTGAGTCCCAAGAAACAAACCCATAAGAGCAATTTTCATTCTTCAAGGGACATGACATAGTGGTTGTACCATGAGCACAAGCATTGAGCCGTTTCCTAATTACATTCCTTTGCGCCTTAGTCTTATAATATGGGCCTGTTCTCCTCATAAGCTCCCAAAGGAAAGGTCCTGACATCTTACTCTTTTTTCTATTATACTATACCATTCTGGCCCCTTCAAGGTGTGTTCCTGTATACAGCAGAGGGGGATCAAGTCAGTCTAACTTCCTAACAGAATCTGTTCCCCGTGGGGTATCCCAGGTCTTGCCATTCATCTAGTAAGCCACTAATCATGGGCACTATTCTCTAGTTATTAACTGAATTCTTGCCTTTAATGGACTCAGGCTCTGGGTCTGGGCCCATTGTTTCTCTCTATTGTGTGTGTTTTCATCCCTGGGACCAGGTATGCCCCGTTAGTAAATTTTTAACTTTTCTATTCTTGGTGTAATCGGAGGGTAGGCAGAGTTATTGTGCTATAACATAGTTCCACTGTGGCAGGGACTTTTTCCGAAGAATTATTTTGTTCAGAGACTGCCATTGTATGTATCCTCATCCCTAACTAATGCTCATACAAAATTTCCCAAAGGAAAAGGCAAAAGGAAAACTCCCCTAATACATAGAATCATTAAAAAGGAAAGTAAAAATGTGGAGAGCTGTAATTGGCAATGTCTAAATGCTGGAACTTTGTCAAGCAGCGGTGGTCACCATGTGGTCCATGACAGATTCCACTGAGCCACCCTACAGCCGGACAAGATGGGGGGGATGGACGCTGTTGAGGAACTCAGGACCTACATTAAGAAAGTTAGTTTCAACCCTGACACAGGAACATTTGTACCAGGTTCTGGTAGGAATGGTGACAACATGCTGGAGTCAGATGATAATAATGGTGACAGCAAAATGACCCTCTAGTGGAAACCACTGGCTTCACTACTCAGGTGATTATCCATCCAGGGCAAATTAGTGCGGGTTATGGCCCTGTCCTGGATTGTCATACGGCTCACATAACATGCCAGTTTGCTGAACATAAAGAGAAGATTGGCTGCTATTTTGGTAAGATGCTGGAGGATGGCCCTAAATGCTTTCGATCTGGAGATGGAGCCATTGTTGAAATGACCCAGGTAAGCCTGTATATGTTGAGAGTTTCTCTGACTGTCCTTCACTGGGTTTTGCTGTTTGTGATATGAGGAAGACAGTTGCCGTGAGTGTCTCAAAGCCATGGACAAGAAGGCTGCTGGAGCAGGCGAGGTCACCAAGTTGCCCAGAAAGCTCAGGAGGCTAAATGAATATTATCCCTAACACCTGCCACTGGTGTCTTAATCATTGGTGGAGGAACAGTCCCAGACCTGTTTGTCTCAATTGGACATTTATGTTAGTAGTCGAAGACAGGTCATGATAACAATGAGTTGTAAAACTATCAGAAGGGAAGGAGAATGTTTTTGTTTGTTTGGTTGTTTTTTCTCCCTTCCCTTTCTTCCCTTCAAACCCTCCCATATACCCCTCCTGCCCACCTTCAAATTCATGACTTTTTTCCCACTAATTAATATCACATGCATATATGTACATGTATATACATATGTACTCATAAGTATAACCTGTTCAATATGTATAATGTTATTTGTGTGTATGTTTTCAGGGCTGACTGGAACTGTACAACCAATTGGCATGCTCTTCCCTGGAGAAAACCACCTCTCCCACTCCCAGCTTGCCTCAGTTGCTCTTTGGGTAGGGTTGAGGCCTCTTGAGCCTTTCCTCATCTATATTGGCATGTCCGTTGGTGTTGTCCTTGTTTAGCTCATGTTTGGGCAGTCATGTTGGTGAGTCTTCATGGAATGTTATGACATTACTAGGACACACAATCTCACAGCACACTCCCTGATCTTCTGGCTCTTACAGTCTTTCCAACCCCTCTTCCTCAATGTTCCCTGAGCTGCTGCTGAACTTTCTTGTTGGGGCCACCAGCTCCCAAACAGCGACATGGAGACTTTTTATTAATTATGAAAGCTCGACCTTAGCTTAGGTTCACCCCCAACTCACTCTTATAACTTAAACTAACCCATTTATATTAATCTACGTTCTGCCATGGGGCTTGTTACCTCTCCTTCATACTGTACATCTGACTCCCTCTGTGTCTTGCTGGCATCTCTGCATACCTCTTCCCCTGCATTCTCTCTCCTCCAGAAGTCCCGCCTGTCCTCTCCCACCTAGCTATTGGCCATTCAGCTCTTTATTAAACCAATCAGAATAAAACAGCGACACATTTTCACACAGTGTGATCAAATATCCTGCAACATTTCCCTCTTTTTGTCTACATAAAAAGGAAAGGTTTAACTCTAATGTAGTAAAATTATATATAATAAGTACAATTATCAAGTAAGAATTACATTCACAATGTCCAGTCCATTTGTATTTGGCAAATTTGGAGCAATTACTCTATTATCTATCCTATCTTGATGAGTCCAAAGTTTTGTACCTAAACCACTCTCTATCTTAACTTATATTACCATCCTAAAAATATCTTTTTGGACCTCAAAACATTTTCTTAGATAAACAAATTAAGCTTTTATGTCTCTCAGCCTTATAACTTTACATCTCTTTTGTAAGTTTCTTTTCTGAATTTGGTAACAAGGAAAACTGTAACTTTAACTATCTCATCTTCAACTCCATTGGAGACCCCAGAAGGATAAAATATCACCTGAGTAAACAGGAAGTACAGAGCAAGCAACTTCCAAAACTATAGAAATGACAGAAACAGCTGGCTGCCTGAACAGTCACCCAAGGTTCCTCTGCAATGTTGGGGCATTCATCTTTGGTCTACAGGCCTAGAATATCTAACAGACTTTTCTGTGAAGCAGAAACTTTGAAAGACTGGCATACTTTGTCCTGGGAAAGTTCAGCAGTTGACTTCTTTTTGTTGTGCAGTCAAGGCAAGAGCAGTTTCTTGCCCAGTGGCTAACTTTGTCACAAATGAAAGCAAACTCTATATGGAGGCTTTTCAATGCCCATCATTCTTTTTTTTTTTTTTTCGAGACAGAGTTTCTCTGTGTAGCTTTGCACCTTTCCTGGAATACACTTGGTAGCCCAGGCTGGCCTCGAACTCACAGAGATACCCCTGGCTCTGCCTCCCGAGTGCTGGGATTAAAGGCGTGTGCCACCACCGCCCGGCATGTTTCTACTCTTATTTAAGATATTTTTGTATATTGATACAAATTTAAGGTTATTTTTGTTACAATATACTATACCTATGCAGCTCATTTAAAAATGTAATGTAAAGTTCTAGTTCTTGAAAGCTATTGTTATAAACTATTTAGGATAATTAAGAAATACAGGTTAGTAGTTAGTCATCTATAACAATCAAACTTATAGTCATGTTAGGTTTGTTTTCATAAATACTCATCTACCGTGAAACTCTACCCAGGCTTATACTGGTGTCTTTTCTCTTGTAGTATCGACAAGGGACTTAGAAATACCCACTTGTTAACTCAATGTTACAGATAAATATTTGAGTACTTCTAAAGGAGTCTTCTGTGTAAGGCGCACAGCTCAGTGCCTGTTACAGGGGGTGCTTAACAAATGTTGACATTTTCTTCTAGAACCACTTCCCTCTGTTTGGGTAAATGGTGGAGAAGAAAGAAAACACTGGCTTTTATCAGTGATACATTTCCCAAGGAAACTGCATTATACCAGGTCTTTTCCTCTCTCCCATTTGACAGAGATCAATGTTGCCTCTCCATGTTGACCAGCTATCATCTTTTCTATAATTACATCACAGATCTCATTCTTAGAAATAGAAGGAGTAAAGTGGAATCATCCCTTGCACTCATACCCACATAGTTAGATCCCTATCAAAGACATTAATTATCATGGGTTACATTTTTGAAGGATATTGACATAGAAATGCCTACAGTATAATCTATAAGTGATAAAGGCATGGGTTTTAAAAAATCACACCAAAAAAAATCATGATTTAATTTATGTATATCTGTAAGAAAGTGGAAGAAAAAAAATCCTAAAATGTCAAGATATTATCAGAAAGCAAAGGTAGTCCTGGATGGCTTTCAACAACTTCTTTTTGTTTGTTTGTTTACTTGTTTGTTTTATTACTGTCTGCGCATGGGTGTTTTGCCTGCATGTATGGTTTGTGCACCATTTGTCAAAGATCAAAGAGGACATTGGGTCCCTTGGAACTGGAGTTACAGGTAGTTGTAAGCCATCATAGGAATGATGCTGAGGATCAAATCTGGGTCCTCTGGGAAAGCGCCAGTGCTCTTAACCACTGAACCATCTCTCCAGTCCCCTATCAACCTCTTCACACAGTTTTGAATGCTGCCTGTGCTCCTTCTTCATCTCAGGGTCTTCATCTTCAGGCTTTCTCGGTTCATCTACGTTGCTTCCTTGGTCTCTGCTGGTTCAGGGGAAGGGAAATGTGGCACCGAAAAACACTCACCCTGTAGTGTTCAGTTCTGGGATTAACACAGACTCACTTTCACCTGTTTCCAGATCCAAGGCACCGAGTAAGGCTTGAGACTGGCCCAGCCTGGGCCTGTTGCCAGCCAACCAGCACTGGGTAGCTAGTCATTGGGATATCGCCTTCTTAGGCAGCAGCAGCAGCAGCAGTAGCTTGTAAAACCAGTTCTGACCCTGCAGGACTTAGACTAGTGGTCAAAAGCATGGATCTGAGTCATCTCTCCAGTCCTGTATGGAGACATGACACCCTGGCCAAAAGAGCACAAAATTACCATCTAGCTGGAGGCTTTCTGGTAAGGAACAAAGACATACAATCACCAGATCCCGTAAGAATTAATCTGGATGGACTGGGTACCATGTAGCACACCCATAATCCCAGCACTTGGGAGGTAGAACCAGGGGTATTGCTAGTTATAGGCCGGCTTGGGCTACAGAGAGGCTGCAGCCAGCCAGGGATACAGAGCAAACAGAGAACCCTGTCTGGGGCTGGGGAGATAGATAGCCCAGTTTGTAAAAGTGCCTCTGAACAAGCAGAAGGACCTGAGTTCTGGAACCTCATTTAACAACAACAAAAAGAAAGGAAGAAAGGAAGAAAGAAAAGAAAGGAAGGAAGGAAGGAAGGAAGGAAGGAAGGAAGGAAGAAAGAAAGAAAGAAAGAAAGAAAGAAAGAAAGAAAGAAAGAAAGAAAGAAAGAAAGAAAGAAAGAAAGAAAGGGAGAAAGAGAAAAAGAAAAGAAAAGAAAAGAAAAGAAAAGAAAAGAAAAGAAAAGAAAAGAAAAGAAAAGAAAAGAAAAGAAAAGAAAAAAGCCAATCCGCAAGATGGCTGCCAGGATAAACAAATGTGCTTAGCACAAGCCTGACATCTGAGTCTGGTCCCTAAGACCCACACAGCATAAGGAGAGAAGTGACTTCTGAATGCTGACGTCCACACTAACGCTGTGACATAAAAGCACACAACACACACATCCACTAAATAAACAGATGCACAAATGAATGCAATTAAGACAAACATTTAAAGCCACAGGGCTGGAGAGACGGCTTGGCGATGGAGCACTGGTTTCTCTTCTGGTGGACCCATGCTTGGTTCCCAGAACCCACAGGATGGCTCACATTCCTGAGGGTCCGATACGCTCTTCCATCCATCTTAGTCACCAGGTATGCACATGACGCACAGACATACACCCAGGGAAAATATCCATACACATAAATTAATTCTTTTTAAAGCCAGGCGTGGCGGGCATCTACAATCGAGCACTGAGCAAGCAGAGACAAGAGCATCTCTGGGCTGCTCAGCTCTAGCCTGTGGTCTCAGGCCAGCGAGAGACCCAAAAGAGCCGAGGTGACCGGTGTTAAGGAATATGGTCACCATATGCATGTGAACACACACACTACTGCCTGTTCTCAAGTCTTTAGAAAAATAATAGAACGCTACCATATATCATTTTCTTCCAAAATTAAAATTTCCATCTTGGAGCAAACACTCAGTAAAACACAACAGGATGTCTACTGGAAAGTGGAACAGCTCGTCCTGCAGGGAAGCTCATTAAGCTCAGGAAGTAAACAACTCAGTGGTTTCAGGAAGTCCCTGAAACTGGCCAGATATACTAAGCTCCTCCCTCTCCAAACAAGGTCTGCCAAGAGAGCCGAGAGCTGAGCTGTCTGGAAGAGGCGCAGACCAACTGAATTACCTGGAAAGGACGCTCTTCAATCTGTTGAGCTGCCTGAGGCCGTGCAGTGTGCTCCAGGTTTTCAGGTTTATTGAGCTATCACCCACGCTGGGGTGGGATTTTGGTGATATGGCTGTCCTTGAGTCCTGTAAGTAACCCTTCACCCATATCCCTGTAAGAAAACCCAGTAACTTAGTAACACTCAGTGATTCACCCAAACTGGACGTTAGTGGCATCCATGTTTTCATCTGCTATTGATTCCCTATCTGGGATGAGTGGGTGTTTGTTCACGTTGCCTCGGGAGTAACGTCACACAATAAAAGCCAACCTGAGAATGGACAAGGGGAAGCGCAGACTTCCATCTTCTACTAAGAGGGGTTGGGGTTGGGGATTTAGCTCAGTGGTAGAGTCCTTGCAAGTGCAAGGCCCTGGGTTCAGTCCTCAGCTCCGACAAAAGAAGAAAAAAAAGAGAGAGCGCTCACTTCCTAATAAAGCCTTAAGGACTGAGAGTGGTCGAAGCAGGGAGGTTTTCTCTATGACTTTACAAAGCCAGGGGCCAGTCCAGAATGGGCGGAGTGCAGATGCAGAGGACTGTTCTAAAGCCCTAACATGGGCCCCTTCCTCGCTTTCCTCATTGGCTGAGTAACCAGGAGGGTGCGATCTCACATGTCTACTTCTTGACAAAGGCTGTGCCTGGGTCTCATCGTTAGGATTTCTATTGCTGTGATAAAATAAAGAACAATCAGATCACAACCCATAGAACCATGAAGGCTATATATATAGCATGGAGGTCCCTAGGACGACTGTGGCTTATAATAAATTTCGGTTTTACTCAATTATTGAAAAAAAAAATAGCCAAATGAATGGAAACACATGAACTATGAACCAAAGGCTGAGGGGCCCCCAGCTGGATCAGGCCCTCTGAATAGGTGAGACAGTTGATTGGCTTGATCAGTTTGGGAGGCAACTAGGCAGTATGACCAAGTCCTGTGCTCATTGCATGAATTGGCTGTTTGAAACCTGGAGCTTATGCAGGGACACTTGGCTCAGTCGGGGAGGAAGGGACTGGACCTGCCTGGACTGAGTCTACCAGGTTGATCGCAGTCCTCGGGGGAGGATTTGCCCTGGAGGAGGTGGGAATGGGGGGGTGGTCTGGGGGTAAGGGGAGGGGGTGGGAGAGGGGAGAATAGGGGAACCCGTGGCTGATATGTAGAACTGAATGGTATTGTAAAATAAAATAAATAAAATTAAAATAAAAAAAAAGAAATTGTAAAAAAAAAAAAAAAAAAAGAAAAAAAGAAAAAAACACCATGAGCAGGAATCAGCTTGGGAGGAAGGGGTTTATTTCAGCTCTAAACTCACGGGTCACACTCCATCACCGAGGGAAGTCCAGAAGGGAACTCGAGGCAGGAACTTAAGCAGTTGCTGTGGAAGCATGCTCCTCGTGCCTTCCTCCTCACGGCTCACTCATCCTGCTTTCTTACATCAGAATCACCAGCTCAGGGATTCTGCCCACAATGGGCTGGGCCCTCCCACATTAAGTCACGAATCAAGAAAATGCCCCACGGGCTTGCGCACAGGCCAGTCTGGTGGGGCATTTTCTCAGTTGAGGTTTCCTCTTCCCAGATGAGTCTAGCTTGTGTCACGTTGACAAAATGCCAGCCAGTACAATGGGTTCATCTCTGTCTTACATCCTGTTTGTTTTAAAGCTTACCAGGCACATGATCATGTCATACCTTCAGGTTGTTAGGCAAGCTTGGCTGTAATAACTTTTACCCTAAACCCCTAGATTTTTTGGGGGGTGGGGTGGGAGTGGTTAGCTAGACCAGTAGAGTTTGCTGGGGGTGGTTTTGTGTATCTATAATTAAACCAAAGCCGACTCAAGACACTTTACTTTGAAAATGAGCATCAGATTTTATTTCTTAGAAAGCCAACTATGAGCAATAGGGGGTCTATCCTCCATGACCTCCAAGGCCATTGATCCCTGTAACTGATGCTGAAAAGACAGACCTAGCCTCTTACAAAGACATAGATCATGTAGGTGGGACACAGGCCATGCTTCATCTGTTGGAGAAAATGTGGTCGTCAGTGCTTTAAACACTTAACAGGTATGTTTCTTCACGCCTGCAGTGAGCTCTTCCTCTCTGATATCAGGAAGGCCATTGTAAACATCCAAACAAGGTTCTGAAGCCATCAGGACCACTTCCCCCATCACAAGTCTTGATTAAAAATCCTCAGTCTGGGGCTGTAGTCTATTTGATAGAATGCTTGTCTAACATGCATGGGGTCCAGGTACCACATAAACCGGGAATAGTGGCATGTGACTGCAATCCCAGGACTCAAGTGGTGGAGGCAGAAGGACCAGAGATTCAAAAATCATCATTGGCGCCGGGCGGTGGTGGCTCACGCCTTTAATCCCAGCACTCGGGAGGCAGAGCCAGGCGGATCTCTGTGAGTTCGAGGCCAGCCTGGGCTACCAAGTGAGTTCTAGGAAAGGCACAAAGCTACACAGAGAAACCCTGTCTCGAAAAATCAAAAAAAAAAAAAAAATCATCATTGGCTATATATCTAGTGCAAAGCCAGCTTGGGATACGTGAGATCCTGTCTCAAAAACTAGAAAAGGCAAGAGAAAAGAAAGAAGAGATCTGTCCCCTAAGAGCAAAAGTCTGGGGGGAGCAAAGGCAGGGTCTGGCCTCTACTCCCTCTGCTCCCAGAGTTCCAAGAATGAACAGAGGAATGTTAGGATCGCATGCTTTACAATTTAAAGAACTGATTTGTGGAATCTGAGAAGAGAGGGTCAGTCATTGTTGTAACAGGCCCCAAGACCTTAGCACAACTGACTCCATGACAGAAGTACCATTCAGGCCATAAAACTCAGCACATAGACAGCACCACCTGCGGAGAATGAAAGCAAAGACCTAATCCATCAAAAGCCATAGTTCTGGGAAAGTCCCTAAATGTCCTAACCTTGTTTGTTGACTTCTATAGTTCTGCTTCTGGCTGACTGTTGTTATTAACTAAAGTATGTCAAGCCAGGATATGGGTTTTTTTTTTTTTTTTTTTTTTTTGCTTAAAAGCTCAACCTGAGACAGGCTCAGTGGGGAGGAGGACACAGATGTACCGCAGTGTCTGTGTGGGAGTGAGAGGACAACTTGCAGGAATCAGTTTTCTCATTCCATCATGTAGGACTGTTGTCAGATCTGGAGCCAGACATTGGGGTAAATGCTGAAAGATCAGAGAGACAAAGGAACAAACCACTGCCACGCCTTACCTCTAGGACTCCTCAGCCTGAAAAGGCTTCAGTTCCTATCTCCTCATGCCTTATATACCTTTCTCCGCCCAGCCATCATTTCCTTCTTATTGCCAGGATTAAAGGCATGTGATTCCCAAGTACTGGGATTAAAGGTGTGTGCCACCACTGCCTGGCTCTGTTTCTCTCCTAGACTGAATCAGTTTCATATAGTCCAGGGTGGCTTTGAACTCACAGAGATCCAGATGGGTCTCTGCCTCCCGAGTGCTAGGATTAAAGGTGTGTCTGCCACCACTGCCTGTCCTCTCTGTTTAATCTAGTGGCTTGTTCTGTTCTCTGATCTTCAGGAAAATTTTATTAGGGTATGAAATATGTCACCACAGGGACAACTCAGGGTGTTCAGGTCAACTTAGTAAGTCAACTAAGGTCAAGCTGGGCAGTGGGTATCTTTACCCTCAGAGCCATCTCAGTATCTCTGGGATCCGCAGTCTTAACCAAGTAGGTGGTATGTAGCTGAACCATAGGGTCACCAAGAGATTTACCTAAGGCAGAGATCTGAGCTGACCACAATAAAGAATCCGGAAGAGATAGAGTGGACACCGAAGCCTGCTGCCAGTTCGAGGAAAGTCCAGTTTATATTTAATTGTTTCCTTGTTTGTCTGTTTAGTTTTTGAAGTGTTGAGGATTCAACCCAGAGTTCCCCGCAAGCTAAGCAAGTGCTCTCCCGTTGAAGCATATAACCCCAGCCTTCCCAGCTTACACTGAAAATGCATATGGAGGTGTGAAACTGCAGGAACCCTCACAGCCCTCCTGCCTTGCTGCCACTGCTCTTCCTTAGCAGGGACTTGAGCCTGCAGCAACTCTGAGAAGTGAAAAAAAAAAAAAAATCAAGTAAATTGGCAGTTCTGCCCCCAAATAGGGACGAAGTTTTCAGACAAAGGCAGAAGGAAGGCTTTAGATGGCCATTAAGTCCAATTATATGTGGCAAGCATATGTTTTTGCACGGCTAAGTTTATATTTTATGTAATAAACCGGCAAGCTTTACTTAGTCATACAAGCTAAAATGTGGTTGAAAAGCCATAAATTATACCATAAAAGTTTCATGACGTCAGAGGCTGGAATTCGGATGAGGCGTTGGGGAGCGAGGTGAAGTGCTTGCCACGTAAAGCAGGGGGACCCGAGGTCACTCCCTAGTGCCTCCTTGAGAGTTGAGTGTGGCGGCGTTACAATCCCAGTGCTGAGGAGGCACAGACAGATGGATCGGCTGTGGGATGTTCTGTATGGCAAATGCGTTGCTCCCATTGGTTAATAAATAAAACACTGACTGGCCAGTAGCCAGGCAGGAAGTATAGGCAGGACTAACAGGAGAATTGAGAGAACAGGAAGGCAGAGAGAGAGAGAGACACTGCCTGCAGTCGCTGCCATGACAAGGAAGATGTAAGGTACCGGTAAGCCACGAGCCACGTGGCAAAGTATAGGTTAATAGAAATGGGTTAACTTAAGATATAAGAACAGTTAACAAGAGGCCTGAGCCATTAGACCAAACAGTTTAAATAATATAAGTATCTGTGTGTTTATTTTATAAGTGGGCCTTCGGACTGCGGGGCTTGGTGGGACCCGGAGAGAAAACTCTTTAGCTACATGGATCCCTGCTTCTCATTGACCAGCCAGCCTACCTGTAGAGATAGATCCAAGCCAATGAGAGACCCTATTTCAAAATACAAGGAGGATGGCTCTTGAGGGACAATACCTGAGGTTGACCTCTGTTCTCCACATGCACATATGCACGCATGTGATCACACCTGCATACACCTGCACCTACACACACATACCTCCGATGAGACTGTCCTCTTTAGGTCACTCCTAGACACACCATGCATGGATTTCTGCAAGGCTGTGCTGGTGGACAGTGCCTGAGAGTGTCATCAGTGCCTCTGACTTCACAGGCCGTGACTGGCCTCGGCCACACTGACCTCTCACAACCAAACTAACATCAGCACTCGTGACATAGACATAGAGCTGGAGGACAAATGTGTGCTAATTGTCTTGGTTACTGTTCTGTTGATGGGAAGAGACACCATGACCAAGGAACCTTATAGAGGAAAGTATTTAATGGGGGGCTGGCTTACAGTTTCAGGGGCTTAGTCCATGATCATCATGGCAGGGAGCATGGTGGTCGGTATATGGCATGGTGGTCGGTATATGGTGCTGGGGAAGTAGCTGGGAGCTCACATCTGATCATCAAGCAGCAGGCCAAGGAAGACAGCCTAGGTCTAACTTAGGCTTTTGAAACTTCAAAGCCCACTCCAGTGACACATCCTCTCCAGCAAGGCCACACCCACTCCAGCAAAGCCACACCCACTCCAGCAAGGCCACACCCACTCCAGCAAGGCCACACCCACTCCAGCAAGGCCACACCCACTCCAGCAAGGCCACACCTCCTAATCATCTCCAAACCGTTCTGCACATTATCGACCAAACATTCAAACACTGGAGCCTATGGGGGCCATTCTCATTCAAACCACCACACTAATGAAGAGGAATTATTCAAATCTGACTCAAGGTGCCAGTTATTTTATTTTCACTAAGAATTATTCTGCATACTTCAATGAAGAATTTTCCTGCCCAGTCTTTTTCTGCCCCCAGCGCTGGGAACTGAACCAAGAGCCTTGTGATACTAGACAAGTGCCTGGCCAATGATATCCCCAGCCCTACACAAGGACAATGTTTATCCTTACTTTCACTCTCCACATCCACCTAGGTCTTCAAATACAGCAGGCCTGGGGAGATAGTTCAGCAGGTAAGAGCAAGTGCAATTGTGCATGAGAACCCAAGTCCAAATCCCAAACCCCATGTACAAAGCCAGGTGTGGCTACGTGACCCTGTAACCCTAGTGCTGTGGGAGGCAGAGGCAGAGGAACCCCGGATTGGCTGGTAGCTGGCCGAGCTCCAGGTTCAGTGGGAAACCCTGTCTCATGGGAAAGAAATCAGGACATAGGGTGTCCCTCCTCTGGCCTCTGTGCGTAGGGGGACATGCCTGCTATTTATTAAGTGGCACAATGTTATTCACTAAGCGGCGCTGTTTATCATGAGAGAAAAGCCACGAGGTACAACAAAACCCACTGTAAGAGTTTACTAAGGGGAAAAAAAACAGAAGGGATGTGCACAGGCCTATGAAATGATTGTGCAGGAAGAAGGGCAGAGGGATAAGTGGGACCTGCCTGCTTTTATAGGTTACGCCATGCATGCGCATAGATCACATGATCATGCTGCACGCAAATTACGTGATGACGCAGCACACGGATTACATAGGATGTAAGGCCCTGGGATGACTAAACATCTGGCCTGGCTACTGGACAGCCTATGTGTGGTCATGTAGCTGGGGGAGTGGCTAGGAATTCTAACAATGCCTATACCACCAACACACACACTACACACTCTCATACATACACATAAAACAAGAAACCACAGAAGAGAGCTCTGTTGGAGACACCAAGTGGGTTGTTCTTGAGAGAGGGTGAGGCAAGAACCCCGAGTAGCCTTTCATTCATTCAGTTAACTAGTAGTTGAAGCCCCTTTGGAGTCTAAGTGCTAGGCCTGGTTGGAGGACCAAAAAGAAATAGATAATGAGCTCAACCCTCAAGAACTCTACAGTTAAGCGGATTTCAAAAGAAAATCCTCAGACACAAAAGACCTGCATAAATGGGAAAACATATGTGCTCCTGGGACATGCTAGGATTAATTGCCTTGGGTGATCTTAAAACTAAATCTAAAACTAAACTCCACCCCTACACAAGGATAGTGTACAGTGGGGTGTGGGGGTGCACTCGGAAAGCGGAGACAGGAGGATCGGGAGTTTAGAGTCATCCTCCATCGCTTAGCAAGTTTGAGACCAGCCTGGGCGAAAAGGTAGCCTTGTGACAAACAAAGCAAGCAGCCAAGAAGATGGCTTAGTTTGGAAAAGACCTGCCTGCCATGCAACTGGGAGGCCGGAGTTCAGATTGCCAGAACACAGGCAAATCCCAGACTGGCTTTACAGCCTGTGTGCAGTTCCAGCACTCAGAAGGAGACGGGATCTCCAAACAAGCTGGCTAACTGCATTGGCGAACTCTGGGTTCAAGGGTGAGAACCTGCTTCAATGTATGAGGTATAGAAAATTGAGGAAGACCCCCAATATCAACTTCTGGTCTTCACATGCATGTTCATCCATGTATGCATACCTCGACACACATGCACCCTCACACATGTAGACTTGTATGCCCGTATGTGTGTGCTTGAGTGCATACACACACACACACACACACACACACACACACACACACACACACACACACACAGGAAACCCATCTGTTTATACTGATAGGTGAATTGATAAATAGAGGTAAGAGGGGAGGACATGCAAGATAAGTGGAGGAATAGGTTGAAATATTGTTTCGCAGTCTTCACAGTTAAAAAAAAAAGTTTGGTTGGGAAGCAGTGATCTCTAAATCTAGAGATAATATCTACTAAGGGACAGGATATTTCCTCAGTCCTGAAGTGTCTCTCAGGAGACAGCTTTGCCATTTGCAAGGAGAAAATTATAGCTATTCGGTGGAGGAACCAGGCAACCTGTGGATCAGGTGTTCAGCTAACCTCAACCCCCACGGGCTGACTGATGGGGCGCCTCTGGCTAAGATGCCTCAAGAAGTGATTGTGTACTCAGCATGGTGCTTATCTCCTCCCAGGGGACCCCATCAAGGCATGAGGAAGCCTTGTAACAGGTAGGGAATGTTTCTTAAAGAAACCGACACAGATTCTTCAAATGCCAGCTCGGTGAAAAGGAGAGATGCCAGAACGGTTTCGGGTTGTGAAGATGAAGGCGGGTGAGCCAACTCAGTGGATGCAGGCGCCTGCTGCAATGCCTAATGGCTTGAGTTCAACCCCTAGGACTCACATGGTGGAAGAGGAGAACCCTGGCCTCCTGAAAGTTGTCGTCTGACTTCCACACTGGAGTTGTGGTATGTGAATGAAAAAAAAAAAAAAAAAAAAGGAAAAAAGGAAGGACATGGTTGCTCCTAGGTGTGGTGGAGGAGAGGGTTTGCTGTAGTTAAAAGGGAGAGCCTAGCCACAGGCAGGGACATCCGGGAGAGTCCAGAGTGAACATGACCCTAAGCCGGCCCACATGAGGAGAGCGGAGAGGCAGGAGAGTGAAGGGTAGACAAAGAACCGGGTACGAAATGACTGGATTATATAGGGAAGGGCAGCCCAGCCCCTGGGCTGGAGAAGTTAAAGGCAGAGGGCGGGGTGCACCAGCCATACACTGTAACAGGTAGGGACTGAGGGATGTTGGGAGAGCCTGGGGCCCAGGTCCGTTTTGATATGTTAAATAAGTACCTCAGTTAGCCATTTGTCTCAGGTTTGAGACCTAACATCATGCATATGTGTGCATGTATGTTTACCTCAATACCACACACACCTGCCACAAACACACAGGCACACACACCACAAACTCACATGCTCAATACACACACACACACAAACACAGTAAATGTAATTTTAAGAAAGTTTAAAAAGAAAACAGTTGTTGATGAGAGCTGTACATTGTCATGTTGAATATCATCTTTAATCTCTTTTTTGTAAATTATTTTATGTGTATGTGTGTTTCGCCTGCATGTCTGTGCACCACATGCCAGGCCTAGTACCCACAGAAGCCAGAAGAAGGCATCAGATCAGCTAGGACTGGAATTATAGATGGTTATGTGCCGTCCTGTGGGTAAATTGAAGCTGGGTCTTCTGGAAGATCAACCAGTGCTCTTAACTGCAGAGGTATCTCTCCAGGCCCTGATTTTGTCTCTTCTGAGTGTGTGTGTGTGTGTGTGTGTGTGTGTGTGTGTGTGTGTGTGTGTGTGTGTGTGTGTGTTGTAAGGGTCTGAAGAAACACTGAAAGAAGACCCCAGGCTCAAATAGTTTGTAAAAGCAAAGAGCATTTATTAATATTTCAGCATATGTGGCTTCGCTCACCTGTAAATGGCACCATCACTGAGGAGCATGGAGGCTCCTTTTAAGCACAGCTAAGGGGAGTTTCAGGGACAGTCAGGTCACCTCAAACATAACTGGCTAAGCGAGCAGTGGTTACACTAGCAGACTTTTAATTGGCTGAGATTTAGTCTTAACATCTTTAGAGCTGCCAACCCTTCCTTCATTCTTTCCATCCTTCCTTCCTTCTTCCCTCCCTTTCACCTCTATGTGTCTACACATGTACCTGTATGGGTACAGGCATGCACATCCCATGGCACACATGTCAGAGGTCGGAGAATGACTTCAGATGTGGGTCCCTGCTTTCTACCTTGTCTGAGACAGAGTCTCTTGTTTCACGCTTTGTCCAATCTGTAATTGACTGTGAATGATCCGTTGAGATAACTCACTACTTTGGAAGCCAGGCCAGCTGGCCTCCAGACCAGAGGAGTCTTATGTCTCTACCTCCCACCTCCCAGTAGGAGCTCTGAGTCTTACGTGGATTCTGGGGCTCTGAACTTAGGTCCTTATGCTTCCACGGTAAGTGTCTTACCCACTGAGCCATGTCCCCAAACCTCACCTTGTTTTTTGAGGTAGAATCTCTCATTAGGTCCTGGGGCTGGCCAGTTACACTAGGCTGACTAGCCGGCGAGCCCCAGAGATCTGCCTGTCTCAGCCTCCCCAGCCTTGAGATTACAAGTGCTATGTCATTATGCCCAGGTTTTTGTTTTTCTTTTTTGTTTTTTCGAAACAAGGTTTCTTGAGTCAGGGTTTCTCTATGTAGCTCCGGCTGTCCTGGAACTCACTCTGTTGACCAGGCCGGCCTCAAACTCAGAGATCCATCTGCCTCTGACACCCGAGTGCTGGGATTAAAGGTGTGCACCACCACCGCCCCACTTGTCCAGGTTTTATATGGGTTCTGGGTACTGAGCTCCAGTTCCCAGGTTTATGCAGCAAGCACTCCACTGACTGGGGCCATCTCCCCAGCCCACGACAGCTACAAGTCTAGTGAAGAGAGTTCTCTATAACTTCTAGTGAATAGCATTCAGCCAATTATTTTTCCCAGCCTCATAGCTCCTGGCCCTGGTGTCCACTGATATCTGTATCCCTAAAGCCTCCAGCCTACAAAATGAGTTACCGAGTCTGCTCTTGCTAAGTTCCTTAACTGGGTAAAGGAAGCTGGTGGGGGAGTTATGAGCCCTACTGTAGTGTTAATCTAATTAATCTTTTTTTTTTTTTTTTTGGTTTTTTGAGGACAGGGTTTCTCTGTGTAGCTTTGCGCCTTTTCCTGGAACTCACTCGGTAGCCCAGGCTGGCCTCGAACTCACAAAGATCCGCCTGGCTCTCCCTCCCGAGTGCTGGGATTAAAGGCGTCCGCCGCCGCCGCCGCCGCCGCCACCACCACCACCCGGCTCTAATTAATCTTTATCAATAAAAAAAACGGGAGTCCAATATTGGGGTAAAAACCTGAAAGATCAGGGAAGAGGGAGCAGCAGCCAGTTGCTTCCTACCTCTTCAGTTCCTCCATCCAAAAGGACCAAGATCCTGTCTCCACCCCGCCATATCACTTCCTGTCTCCTCTCTGTACAGACAGACCTCCAGACCTCTATGGTTAACTAGTGGCTAGCTCTGCCCTCTGACTCCAAGCAAGCCTTGTTGGTCAGAGCACAAACAAAATATCACACCACACCTTATAGGCAAATGATAACAATTCTCCATTACCGACATGGATTAACTTCCAGAGGAAGGAGGTAATGTAAAAGCACTATTCCATAAACCTGGCCCACAGGTGATTTTACAGGCTGCCCCCACGAGTGTATTTCCTAGGGACATCTTAGCTGTCTTACTTTACGTGAGGGCACACGGTGATGGTTGCCCAGAGACGCCAACACTTAAGACACTGTTCTCAACTGAGGATGGTGCTGTGCTACCCCTGTGATCCCAGCCCTTTGGAGATGGAGTCTGGAGCATCAGGATTTGAAGGCCATCCTCAGCTACACAGGGAGTTTAAGGCCAGCCTGGGCTACACCAGACCCAAACTAACCCCCTTCCAAACAAGACATTTTTCTCAGCACTGTCCTGTGGTTAAGTGGAGCATGACTGCTGTGTCAGAGCCTGCTCTGGAGAGGGTTGAGCCAAGAAGACACCTTTTCCTCTGCCTCCTTCTCCTCCTCCTCCTCCTCCTCCTCCTCCTCCTCCTCCTCCTCCTCCTTCTCTTCCTCCTCCTCTTCCTCCTCCTTCTCCTCCTCCTCATTTTCCTCCTCCTCCCCTCCTCCTCTTCTCCCTCCTTCACTTCCTCCTCCTCCTTCTCTCTTCTTCTTCCTCCTCTTCCTTCTCCTTTTCCTCCTCTTCCTCTTCCTCCTCCTCTTCCTCCTCCTTTCCCTCCTCCTCTTCTTGATTCAATTACTTCTGTGTATTTTTTATCCCATTTTTCGTCATCGGGGATCAAACCCTTAGCCTTGTGCACATAGGCAAGCACTCCACCCCAGAGCTGTAATTCTAGCACCAGTGACTTATTTCTGTAAGTCTTTCAGCTCTCTATTTCTCATGACTCAGTGGTCCTATGTGCTTCGCAGGGCCTCAGCAGGGATGACTCAACCGAGGGCTAAAGGTTTCATTTTCAAGATGGTTCTCGTCCGTGGCTGGCCCATTACCTGAGAGCTCAGTTAGGGCTGTTGCCCATGGACCGTAGTCCCTGTCTACACGAGCTTCCCGCTGGGTACTGTGTTTTCTCACAACTTGCTGGCTGCCATCCTTGAGTCTGCATCGCAAGAGAACAAAGCAGACCCACACGTGTTGGTAGTCTAATCCCAGAAGTTGTGTCGATAATTTTCATCAAACCCCATGGCTTGCGGCAGTCTCAGGGCCTGCTCTGGCTCAAGAAATGGGGGAATTGACATCGCCTTTTGGGTTGAGAAGGGCATAGAGGAGTGAAAGATTCTAAGCATATAAACCATCTCTTGGTCACTCTCTGGTTTTGAGAGGTGGCAGAGAAAGGCTTGCTTAGTAAGCTTAAGTTGAATACAGGCAAATCCAGTTGTCTGCAAATATAGCCAATGTCCAACTAAAAAAAACATTAGAAAGATATTAAGTCCTTGTCATTATTCCCCAACAAATACATTATGGCAGCTGTTCACACGGCGTTTACATTTTACTATGCACTAAAGGCAACCAGAAGACTGGTGCGATGACTCAGCGGTGGGGAAAAGCAGTGGCCAGCCAGACCCGACAACCTGAGTTAGGTCTCTGGAGCCCATGATGGAAGGAGAGAGCCGACTCTCCAAGGTTGTCCTCTGACCCGCACACATGTACCACAGCACGCATGTGCATGCTCGCGCTCAGAGAGAGAGAGAGAGAGAGAGACAGACAGACAGACAGACACAGACACAGACACAGACAGTGGTCGCAGTATGGTACTGCCCTGTGGCAGGTGAAGCATCAGGAGGGCCAGAGAGCCGAAGGGGAAACAGGGGAAAACTAATGAGAAATCCCATGTCAGCTAAGGACAGTGGCCACGGGGAAGCTGGCAGATGCCATTTGTTACTGCCACAGAACATTTATAGAAATGGAGCTAAATAAAGTATGGTGACAGTTGGGGATGTTTGGATTGCTGTAAAGTAAGCAGAAGTAGCTGTAAATGAACACGTGGATTAAATTTGTACAGGAAGAGATAGTGGGGCCCTCACCTCATATGATGGGCAGATCCACAGAGGCAGAAAGTAGAGCCGGGGCTGCCGAGGGTGGGTGGGGGACATGGGAAATGTCTGCTAGTGGACATGCATTTTGGGGAAAGGTAGAAAGATGAAAATATTTTAAATTGTTTGGGGTGAAGGCTTACAATTCTGTGGATATGCCGAAAGTCATGTGTGCCATTTGGATGAACTATGTGGCATATGGATTATGTCTCAATGGAGCTGACATTTCAAAAGGCAAACATAAGATTGAATACAAACACAAACACACACCTGTATGGATTTTTTAAAAATCTGCTTCATAGAGGCTATATATATAGCATGGAGGTCCCTAGGACGACTGTGGCTTATAATAAATTTCGGTTTTACTCAATTATTGAAAAAAAAATAGCCAAATGAATGGAAACACATGAACTATGAACCAAAGGCTGAGGGGCCCCTAGCTGGATCAGGCCCTCTGAATGGATGAGACAGCTGATTGGCTTGATCAGTTTGGGAGGCAACTAGGCAGTGGTACCAGGTCCTGTGCTCATTGCATGAGTTGGCAGTTTGAAACCTGGAGCTTATGCAGGGACACTTGGCTCAGTCTGGGAGGAAGGGACTGGACCTGCCTGGACTGAGTCTACCAGGTTGATCGCAGTCCTCGGGGGAGGCTTTGCCCTGGAGGAGGTGGGAATGGGGGGATGGGCTGGGGGTAGGGGTAGGGGGTGGGAGGGGGGAGAATAGGGGAACCCGTGGCTGATATGTAGAACTGAATGGTATTGTAAAATAAAATAAATAAAATTTAAAAAAAAGAAAAAAAAAGAAAGTAAAAAAAAAAATCTACTTCATAGAACAAATATCACAGGAACCCAGTGTTAATCTACATCCCGGGGCTAACTTCTTATGCTAAGTGCCACCCTGTGACTCCTGTTCACTACTTCTGTGTCTTCCTATGCCTCATCCAGCAAGACTCCAAGGATGGACCTAACTGGGGAATGGAGGGAACGAGAAACAAACAAACAAACATACAAACATACAAACACACAGAAAACTGCAATCAGGTGGACTGGGCTCTCTGGTGGAGAGACCTCGGCACTCCACACGTTCAGAGGGTTTATTATATACAGTTGAACAGGGAGTTGAGAATATTGGGAGTTGAGAATATTGCGTACAGCTGAGCAAGGAAGGAGGCCGTGTTTATACACAGCTGAACAAGGAGGCAAGTTGAGCTAATCTCAGCAGGAGCGGTCTCTGTTGGGGAGCAATCTTTAGGCCTTAAAAGCACAGGGGTGGGACGTGAGAGGGCAGGTGGGGGGTGGGAAGCTACCACGGGCCTTTTCTGCACATACTATCAGCATTTGCAGTTGGACAGCTTTGCCATTTCCTGTGGGGCTAAGGCATTAGGGTTCTTGACACGCCTGTGCCCATATCAACAACACACATTCACTCGGGACTTCGCCTGCTCAGGGCTTCCTGTATTTCTAGAATTTGTTAAAGGCGTGTGTGGCTGAACATGGTGACACATGCCTTTCATCCCAGCATTTGAGTTTCAGGCCAGACCAGGGCTATACATTCAGACCCTGTCTAAAACAGAAAAAAACAGAGCATGCATAAACAAAGATAAATATGCCTGTGTGTGTATGTGTCCGTCTGTGTCCCGTTCCGCCCCCCTCCCCAGCTTACATGAAGCACCGCATACCATATACAATTCTGTTCTTTGGTTTTCTTTCTATACCACATACACTAAGGATGGTTCCATATTAGCTCACAGGAGCTACCTCATTTATCTTCACAGTTCATGAAGCAGGTGTTTCTGTAGTTCATTTAACCCTCCATTCTGCTGATGAACGTCTTCGGTTATTTCCAGGCTTTTTTTTTTTTTAATTAAAAGGTTATTACACAGAACTTGCAAATAAAAGACATCGTATAGCAACATTAGCCAGATCCAAAGTCTATACATCTCAACAAACTTCTATGCTAGAAGCCATTCTCAAGCTTCGAGGCTTCACTTTGGATTTTACACACCCACTTATCAGTTATGCTTGGGTGTACTTATCCACCAGGACAAAAGCTGTTACAGAGTTAAATCTAGAAAAACAATTAGGTTTATATCCTCTTGTATGATTCATGTGTCTTTTAGCTTAACCAGACTTTTGAAACTTAGGTTTCTGGTGCTAATCATGTCGGTGGTACAAAACTGAGAATTACTTGCTGATTTGCGTGTACCTTTGAAGGGGAAAAAATCAGTAGCCCTCTTAAGTGGTTCCCATCTCAAGGTATCTGCTGACCTGTAGAAGAACCCAGAAGCTGACCAGTATTATATATATAATATATAATATACAATATGTAATATATAATATATATATCCTGGACCCAGTGAAACAGCATATAGGGAGTAAAAATTTATGTCTCCATAGATACCCTGCATCCCGTCAGCCATTAGTAATTTCATGCTTATAGTTCAGTCAATAACTTCAAAGAACTACCTCATCCCTAGCTCCTTCGTCCAATCCTAAGACACTAAGATGTGTAACCCACTGCATGTAAACTTTTCCCACATAAACCTCTTGTAATAAGTTCTTAGGGCTCCCTCCTTCACTCGCTGTAACTGAGTGTTGGACGAAGTCCCTGCCTGGGCTTGCCTTGAATAAGGAAACCTTTTGTTTTTGCATCCAAAGTGGGCTCCTTGGTGGTCTTGTCGATGGGGAGGGGAACTCACAACTCGGGCATAACACCTTTAGAACCTAGAGTCTGTTTGCTGTCCCCCTTTATGCTACGCCCTGAGTCCTAATAAAGCATCTTTCAGGTGGAGTCTTAGTCAAGGTTCTTTAGAGGAACAGAATCTATACAGTCAATGTATATTATGAGAGGGTTGATTACATTGGCTTACAAGATACAGTGTGGATCACTAAAAAATGGCTGCCTCACACCTGAAAGGCCAAGAATCCAGTAGTTGCTCAGTCCTTGAGGCTGGATGCTTCAATGGTTCCAGTCTGGCACCAACGGCCTGGAGGATTCCTGGAGAGCTACTGGTCTTTAGTTGATGTTGGAAGTCCAAAGAAGCTGGGTTCTGGAATCAGTGAAGGACTGCAGCAGCAGCAGCAGCAGCAGCAGCAGCAGCAGCAGCAGCAGCAGCAGCAGCAACCGAGTAGATGAACTTGCTGGTGCGAGGTCAAGAAAAGCAGGCAAAAAGCTAAGCTGCTTAGACCTCCTTTTGCCTGGTCTGCCACCAGAAGGTGTGATCCACATTGAGGGTACATCTTCCCACTTCAAATAACCTTTACAGGTATGCCCTGTGGGCTGTCTTTCAGCTGATTCCAGGTCCAGTTAAGTTGACAACCAAGATTTAAACTTCAAAAATAGTCTTTAAAAAAAACCCATCTTGTGTAGGCTATCATTACAAGGCCACATTAATGTATACTTTGTAATATATCATTTGTATTTCTACTCTTATTTGGTATTGGTAACATTTGTTAAAGATAGTTGCAGCTTTAATTCTTCAATCATAAATGCTCCTTGATAGTCTAAGGAATTTTTCCAGGATGTTTAGCAAAGGGAACCTGTACATGTTTAAACTACAATGCCTCATAGAACAGCATGAGATACGGAGCTGTTTGTTGTTGCTCTTTTTTGCTACTTAGTATTTTCTTTTACCCTGCCCCCTTTTAAAAATAGATTATGTTCTCATACAATCTATCCTGACTACAGTTTCTCCTCCCTCTAATTATCCCAGTTCCCTCCTACCCTCCCCCTCCAATCCGGATTCACTCCCTTTCTGTCTTTAGAAAAGATTTCTAAGAGATAACACCAAAACCTAATAAGATAAAACATGATAAAACAAAAACCATCACATCGAAGTTGGACAAGACAACCCAATAGATGGAAAAGAGCCCAAGAAAAGGCACAAGATTCAAAGACCCACTCATTCACACACTCAAGAGTCCCATAAAACCCTAAACTGAAAGCTATAGTCTATATGCAGAGGACCTGGTGCAGACCCGAGTAGGTCTGCGCTTACTGCTTCAGTCTCTGAGTTCATATGAGCCTTGCTCAGTTGATTCAGAGGGCCTTGTTCTCCTGGTGTCCTCCATCTCCTCTGGTTCTTACACTTTTCTTTTCTGTGGCTCTTACACTCTTTCTCTTCTACGGGGTTCCCTGAGCCCTGAGGGGAGGGATTTGATGGAGACATTCTGTTTAGGGCTGAGTGTTCCAAGATCTCTCACTTCACATTATATCTGGCCGTGGGTCTCTCTATTTGTTCCCATCTGCTGCAGGAGGAAACTTCTCTGATGATTATTTCCAGCCTTTTACTTGCTCAAACAATGCTATGGCATCAACCACGTTTATATGCCATTTTATACATAGGCAGATAAATCCAGGATATGAAGTCAGAGGAGGGGACTTGCTAGAGCAATGTTTTTATAGTTCTACCTGAAATGTATAACAGTTCTCACTTCCTGCTATCTTTGCCTGCATGTTACCAAACTTAATGTAATTGGAGGAAGAGTATTATCAGTATGGTTTTAATGTATTTTTCTTATGAGTAGTAAAGATGAGTGTTTTTATAGTTAGAAGCCAGATGAGTTCACTTTCCTGTATATTGAAGTGCTGGATGGTTTTAGGTCAACTTGACACAAGCTAAAGTCATCTGAAAGGAGGGAATCATCTCAACACCCTCCCCCCCAAAAAAAAATAAAAAAGAAAGTGACTCCATAAATTTGGGCTGTAGGCAATCTTGCAGGGCATTTCTTAGTTAGTTGATGGGGAGGGCCCAGCTCATTGTGGGTGGTGCCATCCCTGGGCTGGTGGTCCTGGGTATTATAAGAGAGCAGGCTGAGCAAGGCATGGGAAGCAAGCCAGTAAATCAGTTCTTCTTCATGGCCTCTGCATCAGCTGCTGCCTTCAGGTTCCTGTCCTGTTGGAATTCCTGTCCTGACTTCCTTTGATGATGAACAGTGGTGTGGAAGTGTATGTCAAATGAACTCTTTCCTCTCCAAGTTGCTTTGGTCATGGTGTTTTATTACAGCAATAGAAACCTTGACTATGACAGTTAATATCTTATTTGTCATGTATTGTGGCTTTATGACTTTTTCCACGTTAGAGTTACAGCTTTTTATAAAATCACACTTATTAATATATAATTTTGTTGTTCTGGATTTGGGGTGATGGTTAAGAAAGACTTCTTCTTCTTCTTCTTCTTCTTCTTCTTCTTCTTCTTCTTCTTCTTCTTCTTCTTCTTTTCTCTCTCTCTCTCTCTTTCTCTTTCTCTCTCTCTCTCTCTCTCTCTCTCTCTCTCTCTCTCTCTCTCTCTCTCTCTCTTACTGTTTATGTGTGGTCATGATGTGTATGAGGATGTGTGTGCCAGGTGCTTATGGGTAGGGTAGAGGACAACCTCATGGAGCCAGTTATTTCTTTCCAACTTCACATGGGTTCTGGAGTTTGAACACAGGTCCCTCGGTGTTGGTGGCAAGCACCTTTACCTGCTGAGTCATCTCACTGACCCAAGACTTCTCATTTCTGAGGTTATAACACAATCCAATCATGGTGCCCATTGATCTGTTTATGACTTACTTACGTACTTTGAAATATGTATTAAAATTAAAGGTTGATATGTAGATGAACAGTCTTATTAAATAAGAAACACAGAGCCAATTGCAGAGTTAAAAGCCCAAGAGGTCAGAGCAGTAGCTGAGAGCTGAGCTTACCCTTCACTGCCACTGCTGTCCTTCCCCTCAGCAAGAGCGCTACTTCCTGTGTATCTGCCTTTTATAGACTTTCTGTTCTGCCTTCTCATTGGTTGTGAACCCAACCACATGACCTCCTCATCACTGCCCATCTATACAGACCTCCAGGTCTTCTATGGTTGGTATTGAGATTAAAGGCATGTGTCTCCATGCTGGCTGTATCCTTGAACACACAGAGATCTGCCTGTTATGTGATTGGGATTAAGGGTGTGTGCTACCACTGCCAGACTTGTGCTATGGCTTGCTATTAGCTCTGACCCCCAGGCAACTTTATTTATTAACATACGAATAAAATCACATTTCAGTACAAAAACAATATCACCATATTGATATAGGCACACTGGTGAGTGCCTGCAACCCAACACTAACCTGCATTGATGACCTGTCTCATTGTTACAACGAAATACCTAACAAAGGCAACTTAAGGAAGTGTTGGTTTAATGTGGTGACGTGTTGTTTTTTATTAAGCAGTGCTGTTTACTGTTCGAGAAAAGCCATGAGGTTCAACAAAACCCACTCTAAGAATTTATTACAAGTAACAGAGGGGAATGTGCTTTAGGCCTATGGACGGTTGTGCATGGAGAGAGAGGAAGAAGGAGAAGAAGAACAGGAGAGGAGTCTGTGACCAGCTTTTTATGGATCCCTCCCTACATGCGGGTATTGGCTCACATACCTACGCCATGCATGTGCATAGACTGATCACGCTGCATGCCAATTGTATGATTACACACAAGGATGTAAGGTATGACTAAGCCTCTTGCTTGGCTACTGGACTGCGCATGTGCGGTCGGTCATGTAGCGACAGGAAGGGAAGAGGGAAAGGTTTATTTCTACCTACAGTTCTAGCGAATACAGTCCACCTGGCAGGAAGGCATGGCAACCGCATCACGAGGCAGCTGGTCCCATCGCATCCGCAGTCAGGAAGCAGAGAGAGATGAATGCTGACGGTCAGCTCATTTTCTCCTTTTTACTCCAGCCAAGAAAGGGTAACAATAAAAGAGGACAAAGTGCTTGCTAGTGAGTTCATATGTACAGTGTGCTTCATGTAAGTCTTTTGAATGTGCATTCTCAATGCAAGGTAATCCTTCAATGGGAACCGCGTGTGATTCTCTAAGGGGCTGCTACTTACCCAGTCACCTTGATTTTTTTTTTCCTGGACCTGAGGACCTAACCTAGGGCCTTGAGCTTTCTAGGCAAGCACTCTACCACTGAGCTAAATCCCCAACCCTTGTTTGTTTTTTTCTGTTTTGTTTTTTTAACAAGGTTTTTGTGCCTGTCCTGGATCTTGCTCTCTAGACCAGGATGGCCTTGAACTCACAGAGATCCACCTGGTTCTGCATAGTAGTACTAGTAGTAGTAGTAGTAGTAGTAGTAGGGCACGTCTTTAATCCCAGCACTCAGGAGGCAGAGGCAGGCGGATCTCTGAGTTCGAGGCCAGCCTAGTCTATAGAGTGAGTTCCAGGACAGCCAGGGCTACACAGAGAAACCCTGTCTGAAAAACAAACAAACAAACAAACATTGTAGTGGAGTGTCTGGTCCCCAGAGGAAGTCCTGTTCCCAAGGTCAGGCATTTGGACAAGGGCCTCTATTCCCTCAGAGGCTTGAGGAAAGTTCCTGCTTGCTAAAGGGAGCCCTTCTTGTGGAACTTGTGGCCCTTCCCTTGATGTAGGGGCGGAGTTACTGAACCTTTGAGAACAATAGGCATTTAGATACTTGCTGAACATGTTGCTTTTGTCTCAGGAAAAAATGCTCCATAAAGTTAATGGCCTCTTTCATCCCTGAATCATTGAGACTCCTTTCAATCTTGCCTGCGGCTAAACTATTGTACAATTCTAGAATATAAAAGGTGGAGCCTTTTTCCCATAAAGTGGCAGCCATCCTTCACCCTCTGGTAGTGTCAGTCTCCTCGTTCCCTTCGCTGACTCCACTCTTTGCGACCTGAACCCTTCTGGAGCTTGACTCGGGCCATTTCTATTTATATCCATTGACTAATGCTGCCTTCAACCTTGGCCGGAGAAGCTGCTTTTGAAGTGGGCAGCAGTGTCAATGAGACTCATAACTCATCAAAATGATGAGAGTTAGTGATGATGGAGGTCAGTAAGATGGCTTAGTGGTCATAGAGGCTTGCTGCCAAGCCTGACGGCTTCAGTCCAATCTGGGAAAAAAAATCACATGGAGGGAGAGAATCTCCTCCCACAAGTCGCCCTCTGCCCTGCACATGCATGCTCTGGCATGGGTGCACACCTATCCCAGCACACATCCACATCCACACGGCTGTCCACACCAGGTGTGACTGCTGCTGAGAGCTGAAGCTGCAAACAAGACATCTGCCTCCACCACCTCAAGGCCCAGGGAATACCTCGGAGGAGGGACTGCAATAATGCAAGAGCTGGAAGATGGGCAGGAGAACTATAACATGCTGTAATCTGGGCATACCGTGGCCATTGCGCTCATGCACTTGCTGCAGCTCCGATCACCTGCACAAGACATGCACAAGAAGAAGCCAGCCAGTGTTCCAGCAGGGCTGGAGGAGGGCTCACCAGGTTCAACCTCTAGTTCAGTTGTTCCGGGCAACAGAGAGCTTCTGGAGGAAGAGGAGTCACTTTGTGGGTGTGGCTGCAGGTCGATTGCTCAGGTTCCCGTGGACGGCCCCACACCCATAGGCATGCGTGCAGTGCTAACTGGACTCAGTAGATTATTATGTTTTTAGAGTGGAGGATAAGAAGGTGGGGGGCATGTCAGGGAGATCGGGGCAGGGGGAGTAGGGAGGATGAGTTGGGGGTGAATACAGTCAAGGCATGTTGTATACCTGTATGAAACTGTCAAATAATAAAAATATTTTCAAAGACCCCAAACAAAAGAACAACAATAAAGAAAAGCACATTCCAGAAAGTCAGTCTGCCTATCTATCTATCTATCTATCTATCTATCTATCTATCTATCTATCTATCTATCTCTTATATATAAAACAAAAGTTCTCCTCAATAATATATTATCTTGGAACATACTGCTACCCAAACCTAATGTAAAAAGTCATACTTTTATTGTGTTTATTCAAATAAATTTGACATACTGCAAAATTTACCCCTGAAAAATAGAATTCAGTGTTTTCGTTTAACATATTCAAATATGTCACCATGATCAGTTTAGGACTTTTTTGTCACCCCTAAAAGAAACCCATACTCGGAGGCATTGCTGCCAATTTTGTCGATGCTACGCAAACATTTATTTACGATCTACTTGTACAGATGTACTTACTCAGGACATGTCACATAAATAGAGCCCCACAATATGTAATTGTGACTGTGCTTTTTCCCGCTTAGCATGTTTTCAAGGGTTATCCATGACATACATGTTTCAGTACCTTACTCTTTTTTATAGCTACCAATAGTCTGTGGTATGGATACACACTATATGCTATTTACCCACCCATCAGCTGATGAACATAACTGTTTCAACTGTTTGCTAACAGTTACGTTGTGAACATTTGCTTTTGTGTAAACAAGGTTTCCGTTCATCTGGGTATTTACCTAGAAGTGGAAGGGTTGGCTCATGTGGGAATTCTGCTTAATGCTATGAGGAACCGACAGACTGGGTTCCTAAGTGTCTCCATCTTTTGAGTCCCTGCAAATACTATATGAAGGTTTACTTTTCCTTACATCCCTGACAATGTTGGTCGTTATAATTTTTTATTAAAGCCACCACGGGTGGTTGTGAAGTCTTTCTTTCTTTTTTTTTTTTCTTCAGTGTTGGGCCCCAAACCCAGGTCCCTACACATACAGGTGCTTTGCCATGGACTGGAGTGTTAGCTCAGGGGGTAAGAGCACCGACTGCTCTTCCAAGAGGTCCTGGGTTCAATTCCCAGCACCCATATGGCAGCTGACAACATGGGTTCCAATGCCCTCTTCTGGTGTGCTGGAATATGTAGACAAAAGACCCATACACATAACATTCATAAATAACTCTTTAACAAGTTCTCTACCACTGAGCTACACCCCCAGGCACACTTTATATATTTTGGCTTTCTTAGCATCCATGTCTCATCAGCTTCCTGAAAACTGTGACTTTGTATCTCCTGGCCCACAATCATAACCCTACTGCTTGGCCCAGTGACTGCCAACGGAAAACAAGTAGAAATACTGAATAAAGGGTAACAAAACAAAACAAAACAAGGAAAACAACCCTTGCTTGCAATTTGCCAGATGTGCTATGTAGAGCAGATCACTTAATTTCCTAGAAACTCTCTTCTCCTCAGTGAGATGGGTGTCTTAGTCTAGATTCCCTAGAAAGCAAAGGCTTTTTTGGCACAGTTTTGTAGGGGATCGTAGCTATAGGAAGGAGGGGCCAGGGATCAGGAGGAGGGACCGAAGGCATCCTTGAGCTTCTGAGAAGTTATGTAACCTGTTTCCCAACAATCCATCGGAGAAGCCAGGTGTGATGGTGGTGTGTGTCTGTCATCCTAGCTCTGGGGAGCCCAAGGCAGGAGGAGTGGGACTTTGAGGCTACCCTGGGCTGCACAGAGAGTTTCCAGGCCAGGCTGGGAACAAAGTAAAACAAAGCTTATCTGGGGGAGGGAAGGGTAGCCAACTGGCAGCTCTAAATGCTAATTCTCTCCAATTCCAGAGCCTCCAGATAGACACAGGTGTGGCTCCCTGAGCTGCAATTCGATGGTTGGAGCCCACGAGGCATTGGCTAGCACAACAGCAGACTTACCCTGGAAGGTTCGGGGTATGTGACTAGCAAACGCACCCGGCACATATTTAGCAATCAATTAAAAAGTCAGTTACTATTAGCAATACATATTTGTTTCTTAAATCTTCCTCTCTTTCTCCCTTCATTTTCTTCCCTCTTTACTTGGTCTTTTCCTCTCTTTTTTTCTTTCTTTTCTCTCACTGAGGTGATTTTGAAGTCCACACAGAAAAATCAGCAGAGAAATAGCAGAAAAACGCAGGAGGAAAAAAAAAAGCAGCAAAATTGATATGAAGTTTGAATTGGAAGATTAAGTATTGGCATATGAATAGACAGAACCAGAACATAAGAGATGACAGTGGTGTCATCAAGACTTCTACAGTTGAAAAGGCAGGTAGGTTAGCCCACATTTTATTCATTGGAAGATTCCTGAAGCTTGGAGCATACTCAAGGTGAAGCGGATTAGGCACCACATTAAAAAAAAAAAAAAAGAATTGTGGCCAGGCTGTGGTGGCACACCCCTTTAATCCCAGCACTTGGGAGGCAGAGGCAAGAGAAACCCTGTTTCAAAAAATAAAAAAACCAACAAAAAATTGTGTGTGATCATTCCTTAGGTGCTGCTCTCCGTGTGTGTGTGTGTGTGTGTGTGTGTGTGTGTGTGTGTTAGTATTTGTGCGTGTGTTATATATGTTGCCCTTGCCTGTGCACTCACTTGTGGAGGCCAGAGGTTGACCTCAGGTATTCTTTACAGTTGCACAAGCTTCCAGGATCTTTCTCAGCTCCCCAGGGCTGGTATTACGGAATGCATTGTTGTGCCCAAGAATGCTGGGATTTGAAGTTTGGTCCTCATGTTACTAGCATCAGGAAGTAGCTTACTCACTCCCCTTCCGCCTCACATTGTTTCCGAGACAAGGTTTCTTACCCGAACCTAGGGGCTTGCCCACTCGGCTAGGCTCAACTCACGGGCAAGGAAATCTCCAGGAATGTGTCTGTGGCCCCAGAGCCAGTTTCTAAGTTGTCCTCAAGCTTGTTACCCACTGACCACCTCTCCAGCGAGGGTTCACGTTTTACTACATTTTAAACTTCCACAGGGAGAGAAGCAACTAGCTGAACAGGCACAGCCTGTACACACAAGTCTGTACCTTTGGATTTAACCTCATGAGTTAATCAGTTAAAATACAAAGAAACATTTCAAGTCATTTGGCAAAGAATCAGCAGCGAGGCGAAGGAACAAAAAGATGCAGATGATGTGAATGGGAGAAATTGCCCGAGAACAAACTGTTTTCGCAGGAAAGAAGGGAAGGTCGCTTGGGGCTGGGGGTGTGGGAGGGCCTACGGGGACTTACTGTCCTTTTAGGAGTTAAGCCAATGTATTTATGGAGGGGAAGAATCTGTCTAATAAACCTCACTTACTCACTGCCTGTGGTTATTGTTTATTTTAAATAACAGCGGATGGCTCTACGATCCCGTTTCTGGATAATGTTCTCTCACAAGTTCCACCCTTCTGCTTCTCCAAACCGGTCTCGGGTTTGGCAGCTTTCCTTGTAACTTGATTTGCACAAACTGCCAAGCACGCCAAGAGGATTTAACCTAGTAATTACATCGGAAGAGATTTAGGGCTACAGAGACGTGGCATGAGACTCAAGAGGTTTAGTGTCGCCATAAAAAACGATCCTAAGGTCGGCTGTCCTAACTGTACCGTGTGCTTCCTGCGCCCCGGCTACTTTTACAGCCCCAGCTGGAGGCAGGAAATAAAAAAAAGTTTTACAAACACAACTCGTTAATTCGTTTCACCTCTCTACGCTAGAACACAGTACACGAACGCTTTTAAACAGCTGGGGGTAGATGGCTTCTTTTGATGCCTTGGAGTCACCCCCCCCCCAGGCCACGATCCAAGTTCTTCCTATGGGTCGTGGGACCCCGGGACCACAGTGGCTCAGGAGCTGTCACCGAGGACGGATAGGGACGCTAAGGGGGCAGCGGGTCTTGCATGGCTTCCGGGATCCAGGAGAGGCTTTGCAGGTCGCTGGCGCCAGGGTGAGACCGTGAAGGAGAAGGGAGAGGAGGATGACAGCGGGGTCCGTCACCGCTGGCGGCCTCAGGTCCCACGAACCAAAACACTCGGCGGTGGCGGCGGCGGCGGCGAGCCACGCCCCTCGCTCGCGCCGCTTCCGGCACCCCGGCCCCGCCCCGCGCCGGCGCTGCCACATCCTCCGGTGACGTCAGCGCGCGCCGCCATATTGGGAAGCGCCGCCGCCGCCGCCTCCTCCTCCTCCCCGTCCTCCTCCTCCTCCGCCGCCTCCGCTCGGGATCCTGGGCGGTGTGGGGGCCCCAGGCGCGGGCGGAAGGCACCCCGGTGGACCCCGCCGACTCCCGGCCCGCCGGCTTCGCCCAGACCCGGCTCCTCATGCCTCCTGCCTTCGGCCCCGCAGCCCGCGGACATCTCCCCAGCGCCGAGGAGCATTAACACGGAAGCGGCCGGGGCCGGGGCCGTGAGGGCGAGCCGGCCGGTCCCGCGCGTCCCTGTCGGTCCGGTGGGGCGCTTCGGCCGGAGCCATGACCTCGCTGACCCAGCGGAGCTCGGGCCTGGTGCAGCGGCGCACCGAGGCCTCCCGGAACGCAGCCGACAAGGAGCGGGCGGCGGGCGGCGGCGGCGGCAGCGGCGAGGACGAGGCGCAGGGCCGCCGCGACGAGCAGGACGACGACGACAAGGGCGACTCCAAGGAAACGCGGCTGACCCTGATGGAGGAGGTGCTCCTGCTGGGCCTCAAGGACCGAGAGGTGCGGGCGCGGTGGGCCGGGCGGGGTGGCTTGGCGGCGAGGGGGCGCGGGCTCCAGGTGGGCGCCGGCCGAGGCCGCACCTGTCCCCCCCCTGCCCCTGGCTCGGGGACCCTGCGTCCTGGAGCGATCAACTTGTCCCGAGGAGTGCGGGAGTCAGCTCTCTCTGGCGGGGCCCCGTGCGCTCCCGATCCTCCCGGTACCGACCCCCCCCCCCCCCCGAGTGCTTGGATTTTTTTCCTTCTTCTGTTCACAAGCACTCTTTCCTTTCGAAGTGTTGGCGAGCTTTGCATTTCTTCCTCGCTTTCTTCTGCAAACGGTTGCAATTCCAACCTGAGACCGCTCGGTAGACCCAACGACTCGGAGGTACCGCCGCTCCCAACTCTTGAGTCTTTTGCAGGTTTTAAGACCTGGGGGAGGTTCACGGATCCACTCGCTGCCGGCCTCTTTTATGGAAAACTTCAGTTACGACATGCTGTTAAGAATTAGCAAAGTTTTTTTTACTGGGTATTGTTGAAAAAGTCAATGCAAAATTGTTATGAAACCGAGGAAGTAACTTTTTTTTGGGTGAAGTGGTTTAAGTGAGAGACAAGTTAGTATTGCGGTTAGTTCATCCGTTGTCGCCCTCAGTTTTGCCATTTTAAGGGGAGGGCTTTGTCGTGAAGGGCTGGGAATACCAAGTTTGCGGTTTGGTGAAAGGCCGCAAAGATTGAGATCGGCTCAAGTTGTATTCTGACTTTTGGAAAGGTCGTTCGCACCTCACATATCCAGGAATTTTACACAGAGGTTGAAGAAATGCTAGTGACAGTCTCTTTTCATCTTCTGGACTCTGTAGATAACGTGTCACCCTATTACATACCCATCCATTTTTAAAAAGTAGTTATTTGTAAAGACAGACTTGCAGGTTTGGCTATTTCATAAATCATGTATGATGAGGTGGCCCGGAAGCTTGTTTCGTTCCAGTGTGGAAACTCTAGACAACACGTTTTGGGAGTCAGACAGAAAGGTATGGATCTTGTTTTTTAAGTAAGTTTTCAGAATTCAGGAAGGAAGAGCAAAAAAACCCCAATTCATCCCTATAAAAAAGTTTTCCAGGTCCCCAAAACTTCCCAGCGGCAGAAAGGTGAGTTTTTTCCATGGACTGTTTGTGTTCCCCGGATATTAGGTACTGTCCAGAGAAGTGATTTCTTGATGGAAATGGTCAAGTGCCTTAATACGGTTCAGCTTGAAGACACTGATGGCCCTCTGGCTGTAAAGGGGGCACAGTGCCTGTTGAATTACAGCCACAGTGAGGGAAGCGGGTGGTATTATGTGTGTTTTGTTTTTGTCTGGGATTTAAAAGCTAGATGCTAGTGTCGTAGTAATGCGATTTTAGAAGTATTCATTTAGAGAATACTGGATTTAGAAAGTAAGCTTCTTGGTACTGTACATTTTTTCTTTGCTTCCTGCCCCCCTCTGGAACAGAACAGATTATGAGACATTTTTAGAATATACAAGAAAAGCAAAAGAGGACTACATTCCTGGGTTAGCATTTTGGTTCCGAGTGGATAGAACCCTGTAAAGCTCAAACTTAACACAAACTTATTTTTGGTATTGTCACACTGAGGAAGAATGGAGAGAAAGTACATTTTATTTTAGAGGCATTCCTCTGAATGTTTAAGCTAAAGCTGTCAACACTTATTTTTCTGTGATTGGTTCCCATGAAGATAATTGAAAGAATTTGTTGAAATTTAATGGTACTACAGAATTTACATAGTGTGTGTTTTTTTTTTTTTTTTTTTAATATATTGAAGTTCTTTGATGCCAGGTAGTTGAAACCATCTCTTGTGGTTATTTTTGTGTAAATAGTCAGTCTACTTCATAAGTCATGGCCAAGGTTCAGCCAGACACTAGCTACTCTTTAGCATTTTCTTCTCTTGTTTTTAAAAATGTAGGCTAGGATTTTGCATTGCCTTTTTGGTTTTAGGGATTCCCTTATATATATATTTTCTTCACATCGAATGTATACACACTAGTGACGAGTCCTAGAAACTAGGCATCTAGTCTTTTTTGGAAGGGTCCCCCTTGGCTTTTTTTAAAATTTTTCTTAAAGATAGGGTCTTGGTGTGTAGTGGAGACTGGCTTCCAACTCCTGGTTTCCTGCCTCTGTTTCCCTAGTGCTAGAATCATAGGCATGGTTTATTCACTTTTCAAGGGCCAGGAGTTTTTCTTCCCTTGTCCCTAGGCACTTCAGCCTGTGTTAGATTTCAGTCTGTAAATTTGTTATTAACTAAAGTTCTAGGGGCCGGGAATATAGCTTCGTAGGTAGAGTGAGTTGCAGGAAGTTCTGAATGGGAGTCCCAGCTCTGCACCAGCGGCTTGGTGGCTCATGCCTATAATCCCAGCTCTTGGGTGGCCAGAGTATCAGAAGCTCCGGGGTCATCTTCACCTACACAGTAAGTTGGAGGCCAGCCTGGGCTACATGAGAAGCAGTTGGCTTCAGATTACTTACATGGAATTTGTTTAAAGACCTTGTTAGGTCTCACACTTAGGACAGATGGCTAACTGGTGTGCCTGTCAAAGCGGATGCTGGCCACCTGGCACTCTCAGCATCGCTGATACCTGGTATAGCGTCCTGGCTCCTTTCTGGACTTCTCACCCAGTCCTTACCCTCAGCCTCTCTAACCCCTGAGCTTCACTGCTCTTCCCTAGCTGCTTTTCCTGGGTAACCCAACCATTTTGGCTACTTGGTCTCTTTCTGTCTCCTGGCTCACTCCCAGCCTTTTGGGTCTGGTTCCTCTCTCAGGGCCCCATCACCTCCCTCACTGGCCAGGTTTAGTCTGGACCCTTTCACATACATGCCTCTGGCTTTTTTCTCCCTCGAATCTACAATAAACCCTTTCCACAGCCGTTACCTAGGAGCACTCATGTCTTCTTTTTTTAATTCAGTCCTGACAAGCAGTTTTTTTTTTTTTTTTTTTTTTTTTTTTTTAATTCAAGTTGGCATTTCAGGTTTTTTCTTTCCTTGAAACACCCTTACCTGGGGCCCTTTAAAGGGTTCTGGTAGTTATTCTGAGTGAAGTGTCAGTGACTGATAGAGACCACTGATAGGATGTCACAAAGGTTCACCGTGAAGTTAAATTAATTGATTAGCAAGATTTCTTTGGATGGTATGGGGTAGGGCAGGGCAAGTGGGTAGGTATTTTTCTTTCTGTGATTTATCTGTGATTTTTCCATAGATGCCTCCACTAGAGTAGTTTCAGGATACTTCAGTAAGAATTATCTTAAATAACCAAAACGTTATATTAAAACAATTTTTTCTCTGGTTTTAGAAGATTAAACTCAAGGGTCTCACACATACTGTAGCACCAGTAACTGTAACACTGACCCCTTAAATAAAAACTTTTGAATCACTTTATTGGTGACAGATCTAAATACTTGAGGTTTGATTTGATTATTTCATTTACTTACCTATGTAAAGATTTACTTTTTTGTTTTTGTTTTTGTTTTTCTAGACAGGGTTTCTCTGTGTAGCTTTGCGCCTTTCCTGGAACTCACTTGGTAGTCTAGGCTGGTCTTGAACTCACAGAGATCTGCCTGCCTCTGCCTCCCGGGTGCTGGGATTAAAGGCGTGCGCCACCTCCGTCCAGCAAGAGTTACTTATTTTTATTTTATGTATTTTATTTTATGAGTGAGTGTTTTGCCCACATGTTTGTGTGGATGTGCATCTAGTGTGTGTTCTTGATGTCTGAGGAGTCCAGAAGAGGGCATCGGATCTCCTGGAATTATAGAGTTACAGGTGCTTGGAAGATGCCATGTGGGCACTTAAAATTGAACCCGGGTCTCCTAGAAGAGTAGTTGCCAGTGCTCTTAACCACCGAGCTACCTCTCCAGCCCCAATTTGACTATTTTAAATGACTATTTAATCTGGAGTATGGGGGCTGGGGAGATAGCGGCGTGGGTAGAGTGCTTGCCACACAAAGGCCCTGTTTGCTCCCCAGCACTCAGTGTGAAAAACTGAAGGCTGGGAGTGGTGTCTGTCACAAGATGAGGCAGAGACAAGTGGCTCAAGGGAGCTCCTCAACCAGCCATCCTGGTCTGCTCAGCCAGCTCCAGACCAGTCTGAGACCGTCGGCTTAAACCAGGTGGTTGGCACCTGAAAGGCGGCACTGCCGTTGACCTCTGACCTCTACATGATCGTGTATGCACGCACACCTGCACGCACACGTGCACACAGTGGGAAAATGGTCATTTCAAATGCTTGGGATCATACTTTTGTGCCACTTACTGTTAACACTTTCCCCATTTTGTCTTGCTAGGGGAGGGGGTGGGATTCTCCATTGTTTTTAGCACCAGAATTGTTGCTTCTCTCTCTCTCTCTCTCTCTCTCTCTCTCTCTCTCTCTCTCTCTCTCTCTCTCTCTCTCTCTCTCTCTCTCTCCCTCTCTCCTCTCCCTCATCCCCCTCCCCTCCCCTTTCTTCTTGAGGCAGGGTGGCCTCTCTACATAGTCCTCGCTGTCTTCACAGAGATCCTTCTGCCTCCCAAGTGAGTGCTGGGATTAGATTCGTGTGCTGTCACACCCGGCTAGGATTGCTTCTTTTTGTTTCCTTGAACCCTCTCTGGATCCTCCTGCCTCTACCTCCCAAATGTTAGGGCTACTGACAGCTTTAGGATAGTGTCTTCTTCAGGTGTCTTCTGTTCTTTTGTGCTGTAGTTAGACCTGTCCATTCACTTGGTCTCCTGGAGTCTTCAAAGGGAAGAGTAGTAGGCTGAGGGGTCACGGTGGTGATATTCTGGAGACTTTTTCAGATCAGTGTTCTTGTGTGTGTCATGTTCTCTAACATGGTTCTTTGAGTTTTCTTCTGGTCTACTCGTGATGTCTTTTTCTAGTATGGTTTTATTTTTTTCAGTCACCTGATTTTCTAAGTTTTAAAAGCCTTTAGTAACATCTCCTTTAAAGAAAGCATGTCTAATGTTTTTAAGAACTCTACTGCAGTAACTCTTGAAAAGTGGTGATTAGGCGTGGTTATTTAGAGAAAAGATGGTAAGTTGGCAGACCTCAAATTGACACTATAGCCTGGGCAGTTCTTGAATCTGAGGTCTATTCTTGAATTGGTGATCCTCCCCTCCCTCCTCCCCAGGATTGAGATGACAGGGCGTGCTGCCAAACTTAGCTTGGAAGTTTAAAAGATGGAAGTGACTTCGTGTGCTTTTCACACTGTGTCCAAAGATGAGTTCCCTTTGAAATGACTCTTTGGAATACAGTACTTACCAAGATGTATAACTGTTTCCTTAGGAACAAAATTTCCTCTCTCTATGTAATTATTGTATAACCTACTCTACTCTCAAGTCTATTCAGCATGTTTTCAGAACTTCAAGATGTAAAAGTTTGTAGTAATTGAAAATCTAATAAAAGAAGTTTGAATTTTATGATACTAATACGATATACTAATTATATTCCCTTTTCTAATACTAAATTATATCCCCCTTGATGTTTTTGAAGGATTTGAATTTTCATCTCTTTTTTTTAAGCCAAGTATGAAATTTATAGCCTATATGAAAAATAAGCTGGAGAGATTGCAGCCTGTTAGTGTACTGCACTTTTGCAATGTAACCTTGTGTATACACTGCAGTGTTATGATGTAGCATGAACTAACACACATACAGACTTAAAAAAAGAAAACAGGATATTTCTCTTCTTGTTTCATGAACATTAGAGTTACAGTACAACTAATAGGGGCTGGGAGATGGCTCAGAGGGTCAAGTGCTGGCTGAACCAGTGGAGGATCTCAGTTCGGATAACCAGAGCGCTCCGAAAGCTGGGTCTGGGCAAGGCCCTTCTGGAATTTTAATGCTCCTGAACCAAGATGGCTGCTGGAGACAGGAGAATCCCAGGAAGCTTCCAGGCTAACTAGCCTGGTGTGTGCCCCAATGAATAACACAAGACCTTGTCTCAAGAAAGGTGAGAAGGGGTCCACCTGATAAAGGTGTTTGCCACCAAGCCTGAGTTTGATCACAGGGACCTACGTGACAGGACAGAGCCAACTCCAGCAAGTGGTGCTCTGGCCTACAGTGAAGTGGTGTGTGTCAGTGTTGTGTCCTCTGGGGGAGCGGGGAGGTACATGTAGTGAAATCTGAGTGGTAGAAAGCAAGCCCTGATATCTGAGGTTGGTCCTGGGACTACACAAGCTGGCCCAATCACATTCGCGTGTGGATGCCCATACACACACACACACACACACACACACACACACACACACGCACACACGCACACACGCACGCGCACACGCACACGCACACGCACACACACGAGACAGGGACAGCAAACATTACAATAGCACTGTCTTTCCTCTCAGTGTTCTGATGGTGCTGGGGATTTGACCCAGGGCCTGGTGCCTGTTAAACAAGCAGCACTCCGCAGCCAAACTGCATAGCCATCCCTAAAGTGAATTCATTTTAAACTTAGTAAGTTGTACTTGGTTCACTTGCTTTGTTAGAGAAGTTGTTCGGTTGTTGTCAACAGAAACAGATGTAGTGTAGAAATTTGGCTTCTACAGTTGACTGTCTCACCTTGACCTGTGTCCGTGATTCAGTAAACATTCTAAGTAAGCACTACACTTAATGCAGGTAAACTCATTCCCAAGAGAATGAACACTGGTCTTGAAGGTAGTGCTGGAAAAACTCTTTTCATGTTTAAAGCTTAGACATCCAGCATGTAAATATAGAGTATAGTTCATCTTATATTTCATGAGGGAAGAGATAGTGGGCATGATGAAAACTGGTCCTGAGACAGTGAAAAAAATCTTACACGTTTGCACTTACATCACTTTAGAAACGTTTTTTGCTTGTGTGTTTGTTTTTTGTTTTGTGTATGTGGTGAGGTTGTTATCCAGGGCCTTGGCAGCCTACCTGCATGATCTGAGCTACATCCCTAGCCCTAGGAAGGGTCGGTGGGGGGACATATGTCCCTGACAACTTGGGAGGCCGATTCAGGGGGACTGCTGATTTCAGCAGTTGGAGGCCAGTCTGCAACACAGTGAACTCCTTCCTTTCAAAGAACAACAAACTGTATTGAGAGGAATTTTATTTATAACAGAATTTAACTGAGATTAGGAGGTTGAGGAACACCTTAGCATATAAACTGTAGAAAATGATGAGTTAAAATTTTAATTGCAGAGTTATTTTTGGTGACCATGTGAAGATAACCTGTACCTGTCCACTCCTGGCTTTTTGAGAAAGACTACAGATTGAAGGCTTACATGCCTGCACCTGGTGGTCACTGTCACGGGATCCCTTTCTTGGGACTGAACTTGGGGCCATGTGTCTGCTGTATTCTTAAGGGTTCTACCTCTAAGCGACAGCCCTTGCCCTAGCTCCATTTCCTTTCTTTTGTGTTTAAAGGTCCACGGGTAACAGTGTTCTGACTGCACTCCTGCATGCGCAGCATGTGCATGCCTAGCATGTGCATGCCTATCATGTGCATGCCTGGTGCCCTGCGGCATCAGAGGAGGAGGGCGTCCAATTCCCTGTGAGCCAGCGTGTGGCTGCTAGGAACCAAACCTGGTGCCCAGCGGCATCAGGAGGAGGGCATCAGATTCCCTGTGAGCCAGCGCGTGGCTGCTAGGAATCGAACCTGGGTCTTCTGTAAAACATGGGCCTTAATTGCCGAGCTATCTCCAAACCCCTCGTTCCGGTTTCTTAAATACAGTGTTAAATAGTTTTATACCATCAAACAAACAAACAAACCCCAAATCCTCCCAGCACTCAGGAGGTGGATCTCTGTGAATTTGAGGCCTTCCTGGTCTACAGAGCAAGTTCCAGGACAGCCAGGGCTACACAGAGAAACTCTGTCTTGAGAAACAAAACAACCAGAAATTACATGAATTTTAGTTGATCATTGAATAGGGTTTGAGATTTCTGAGATTAAAACAGGTTCGACTGGTATTTATATTCCCAGTTAGTCCAAATATGGAACCCGTGTGTCAGCCCCTTTGCTGATGTTTCAGATTTTTTTTTTTTAAATTTTAAGGGACATTCAGTCTACATAGGAGACAGATCTCCAGATAATTCCAGTGTGATTGGATACTGACTTTAGAGGAAATAGAGGGAGGAGACTAGGGACTAGGGAGGGAGTCTCAGATTGGGAGTCACAGACTATTGCCCTAGTTACAGTTCTGCTGCTGTGATAAACACCATCACCGAAGGCAGCTTAGAGAGGAAAGGGTTGATTTCAATTTACAGTTGTAGTCTGTCACTAAGGGAAGAAAATGGAGGCAGGGATTGAAGCAGAGCCCATTGTGGATGCTGTTCCTCATGGCTTGCTCAGTTTGCTTTCTTACACATTCCAAGACCGCCTGCTCAGGGGTGCTACCACCCACAGTGGGCTAGGCCCTCCCACATAAATCATCAATTAATAAAAACCAACAAAACAAAACCCTACAGGCTTGCTTATAGGCTGATCTTATGGGGGCTTTTTCTCAATTTAGGCTCTCCTCTGGTGACTCTAGTTTGTGTCAAGTTGGCAAAAAAAAAAAAAAAAAACCTAACCAACAGAAACTATCTATGGTTTTGACTTACAGCCTTGCCTTTTTTGACTCCCAGTTGGGAGAGCTAAACTAAATGTTTTGAATTCTTAGACCTCTTTGTTTCCTGGGCAAAACAGACCTCTGCTTGTGGTCTGCCCCCTAACTTGTTATAAGACTTAAGGGCTGTTCTGTGACTTAGGTTAGAAAATGTTGTTGACTGGTGCTTGACATTCCCTCTTCCTCCATCTCCCCTTCCAGTGCTGGGGATCAAAGTCTGGCCTTGAGCATGCTAGGCCAGTGCTCTACCACTTAGCCCAGCTTCCATCATTGTCGTTATTCCTGACCCTCCTGGACTGGATAAGTAACTGAATGAGGCAGATATCCACTAATTATCTGTGCCTTTTCACTGCGCTTGCATTGTGTGAAGTGTGCATAAAGCACCCCCACCCCCGTTTTGTAATCCCAGACCATCTGGGCCGGGGAATCTGGAAACCTGAAGTCTGTTTGGTTTCCTTTCCCTAATGTAAGCCCAGAGTCTGTGATTGTTTTCATACTTTCTCTTCTCTAGAACACTGCTCGCTCTCCTGAGATAGATAGTCGGCCCCCAAACTTCCGAAGTCAGTGATTGACAGCTGTGCTGTACTAAGAGCCAGGTGTAGTTGGCACCAGTGAGGCTTGTTTGCTTATGCCTTCTGGTTCTAGAAGAAAGCTCGCCAATGTCCGGCCTCTTCTGCCCTTGTAATCAGTTCTTCCCACATTTGGATTTTCTATTTCTTCTTCGTGGTGCTTTTTTTTTTTTTTTTTTTTTTTTTTTTTTTTTAGGGGAAGAAAGTAATCCTTGCTACCTTCAAGGCCAGAATCTTCACACAAGGTGATTAGGCCAGGATTCTACAACCTTAAAAAGTTATTTAAGACAACATCTTCTATATTTATTTGTGTGGGGTGTGCAGCACATGGCCCCTGAATGAAAGCAGGCCAGAGGACAGCTTGTGGGAGTGGTGCTTTTCTTCCATTATGTGGTTCTGGGGATCAAACTTGGAGGACCAGGTCTTGGGTGGCAAGCGCTTTTACCCACTGTTTATTTCTGAGACAGGGTCTCAGGTAGCCCAGGCTGGTTTCCAGCTCTGTGTAGCTGAGGAGGTCCCTGAACATGTGCTCCTTCTGCCTCCACTTCTGGAGATTGGGATTGCACCTGTTCTCCACCATTCTTGGCTTTTGCCATGCTGGGGATAGGCAAATCTCCCAATGGAGCAGAATCTCTAGCCCTGCTCCTGTAAGTAACAATGAGTAATGAAAAAAGGCTATGCATGTGAAAGAGCAAGGAGAGGTATATGGGAGGTTTGTAGGGAGGAAAAGGAAAGGGGGAGATGATGTAATTGTATTATACTCTCAAATAATTGTAAAAGTTAATGTAATTTGTGTGTGTGGTGGGGAGGGGCATATGGTGTAATCTGGCTGGCCACCAAGCTCCCCGGATCCACCTGTGCTAAGGTTACAGGCACATCCGGCCATTGGGTCCTAGATATTTGAACTCGCATGCTCATGCTTTCATAGCAAGCAGTGCTATGCCCTGAGACATCTTTCCAGTCCTCAGTTTTTTTCTATTTCCATATTTCTTTTTTAGAATTTTTATTTATTTATATTTTATATTCGAATGCTTTGCGTGTATGTCTGCACGCCAGAAGAGGCATCAGATCCTATTATAGATGGTCATGAGCCACCATACGGTTGCTGGGAATTAAACTTAGGACCTCTGGAAGAGCAGCCAGTGCTCTTAACACCTGAGCCATCTCTCCAGCCCCTATTTCCATATTTCTTAATTTTTTTTTTTTTTTTTTTTTTTTACAATGCTGAGGATTGAACCCAGGGCATTAACATACCAGAGTTCCTTTCATGGAACTGCGTTCTTAGCTCCTCCTCTTTGTCTTATTTGAGACAGTGAAGTGCAGGCTAGTCCCAAACTCCTTGATTCAAGTGGTCCTCTGCTTCAGGCTCTCAAGTGTTTTAGGATCCAGGTGCTCTGTGCTTCTGTGCTTGGAGATACTTGAGCACAGCGAACTGTGTCGAAACAGACCGGAAACAAACATTTTAGACAGGATACACAGGAAGCCTATATGAGAAGGCTTATTCTTCTGAAAATAAGCGGTTTTACTCAACCGCAAATAAAAATTGTGTCAAAATAAGTGATGATGGACATTATGTATAACAAGGAACATGAAAATTATTGGCACAGGGTGGTAAAAAGCTGGGATTGATATTAGAAGCAGTAGTGGGCTTTAAAGACAATAATAATACTATAAATAGGATTTTTAAAAGATGTGTGTGTAGAAAGGAGTGGAAAAACTGGAGACACCAAAATCATTGGGGGGGGGGTCTTGGAATTACTAAAAATGTTTACAGTTATTTCTGTGTGTGCATGTACATGTGCATCATGGTGAACATTTAGAGGTCAGATTACAATTTGTGAAAATGGTTCTCTTCACCTTGTGAGTCCCAGGGTATCAGGTTTGCAAACAACCGTCTCACTGGCCTGAAATTATTGGAACTTGTGAAATTTGGTGCCAGTCTTGGGTGAAGATTAAAAGATACATTTAATATGCATATATGTATATATACACACACATACATACATATATGAGTATTTTGACTTGGGTTTATGTCTACACCACATGCATGCAATGACTCAAACGATAAATAAAAAAACACAACTAAGATTTTATTATCACTATAGCTTATGGGAGAAAGGAAAAAAGATGGCTGGATTGAGTTTAAGGCATGAGTATGGTAGAAATATGCCTTTTAAACAAAATACAAATAGTCTATATTTAGGAAAGTATAGGTTACCAAAAAATAAAAAATGGGCCTGGAAACATAGCTCAGCAGTTAAGGGTGCTTGCTCCTTTTCTAGAGTTGAGTTTCAAGTTCAACATTGACTGTAACTCCAACCCCAGGGAATCTGACACCCTCTTCTGGCCTCCTCAGGTGTATACATTCATGCACGCACTCTTGCACGCACACACTCAAAATAAAATCTTAGCATCTGGGGAAAGTGTCTCCATGATAAAGACTCTTGCCTGGTGTGTGTGACACTCCTTAGTACTGAAAGGAATTTAAAAAAAAAATCCACTCAAAATTCTACTTATGGTAATTGCTCTATGTTAGGTACTGTGCTAAGGGAGACAGATGCATAAATATACAAAGATGTGTGTGCATGTGTGTAACTAAAAGTTATGATAGTTATGGTGAAGAAAAAATTAGAGGATGCTGTGTGGGAATGAATTTGTGACTTGGGCCCAGTAGAGAAATGCTGTTTGCGATCCAAAGGATTGGAAGAGCCAGGCTTAGTGATGAGAGCCTATATTCAGGGGTCTGCGTTGGCTTTGAGAAACTGGAAGTTGGTATGCCATTTGCACATTTTTAGTGTTTTTAATACTTTGCCTTTATCATATTACTGATAGCGTCTTAATTATTACCTTGTGAGTTTGAATAACTAGTCTTTATTTCCCCTTGCTCCATTTTCTCTGATGTGTACAGAAAAATCTAAAGTGAAAGTAGCCATTACTGTCAGCTGTTACTAATAGTTTTCTCAGCTACTTAAAAAGTGGGTCATGATGTGTGTGTGTGTGTGTGTGTGTGTGAAAAAATACATAGTTGCATGCTTATATAAAAATGAATTGCTTTTCCAATTTTGTAATCTTTGCACTAGGATCATTAAAACAGTGTCTTTATTTACCCCCACTCCTGCCCCCGTAAATACAGTATTCATTTGTCTCCTCTGGCAATCCTTAAGTGAGCCACTTTCCCCAGACTTCCTAGGAGGTACAGACAAAAGGACATACCAGGGCAGGCGAGACACGGGAGAAAGAAAGGACTATAGGAGGGGAAGTGGAGACAGCTGCCTCTTTCTCATGGAGAGGAGGATGCCAAGGGCTAACATAAGGCAAAAGAGCCCATGGCCTCTGAGAAGGCAGAGTCCAGACAGAGGAGAAGAGCTGCTGTTTGAGGTTCCCCAAACAGTCCCCACACCAGCCCTGTGGAGCCCCCTTCCCAGTGAACATGTGTTGATGTCCCTTGAAATGGTGGTGCTTGCTGGTTTGGAAGCTGTGGCTAAGGGATGAGTTGAGGCCAGAGGACACGGGACCGTCAACTGCCCAGGCTCTCACTGTGTCTCTGATCAGGTCAGTAGCACTGCAGACACCACGGAGCCTGAAGAGGTGAACTAGGAGCAGGCATTATTGTATTTTAGGGGGTGAGGAACCAAGGCAGGAGAGCTGTTCCTAGGGCAAAGAAAAAGAAGCCAAGGCTACTCTGAAACAGTTTCACTTTGTAACTCTGGCTGTCTTAGAACTTGCTATTATAGACCAGGCTGGCCCAGGAGTCACAGAGGCCCACCTTACTCTGTTGTCATAGTTCTGTGATTAAAGAAGTGACCACCCCACACTTGGCCCTTATTTTTAAATGTGTGTGTCTGTATATTCTATGTTGAGTCCAGGTACCTTTCGTAGGCTACCAGTGTTGGATAGTCTTGGAACTAGAGTTAGTTGTAAGTGACTTGATTGTAGTAGGTAGCTGGGGACCAAACTCAAGTCCTCTGGAAAGATCTCTTAACCACTGTTCCATCTCCTCAACTCTGCTGTATTAGGACTTAAAAACCTGGTTCTTAGACAGTTATAATATTCCGGCAAGTTGTTACCTGCATGCAGTAAATAAAAGTGATCCAATAGCAAAAAGTTTGGCAGATGCTGAATTTATTTTTATTTACTTTTAGATTGTTTTCTTGTTTTACTATAATAAGTGACAAGATCAGTGTTTTTGTGCATACAGAATACCATGTACTAAAAAAAGTAATGTAACTTACGTTCTACAGAACTGTGCCAACGAATTTGCATTTCTTCTTTTTGCCTCTCCTTTGTTTCTTTAAAATTGAGACAAGGTCTCACTATGTTACCCTGGCTGGCCTAATTTTCTGTGTAGACCAGGCTGGCCTTGAACTCTGCCTGCCTCTGCCTACTGAGTGCTGGGATTAGGACATGCACATTAAAAAGAGGGGAGGGAGGGAAGGGAAGGAGGAACAAAAGAAAAGAAATGGAACCTTAGTTGCTGCTCTTCCAGAGGACCTCGGTTAGGTTCCCAGCACCCACATGGCCGTTCACAACCATCTGTGACTCCAATTCAGGCCTCATCAGGCACAAAGCACACATAGTGCACACATGTACTTGCATGTGAAAACTCTCACACGTGAAGTAACAATTAAAGCTTTAAAGTACAGACCTGTACTCATGTTTTCATACTATTGTAAATTCAGGTCATATTTCATTTTGTCTTACTTTGTATTTTATGTAAAATATGGATTAAGGACACTTTTCCGTATTGTATATGTTTGTATAATACATGAAAAATCTTACAGCATCTGGTTGTTGTATCCCTCTTAGTAGGCTTACAGAGTATGTTTACATTGTATTTCATTGTGAGTTGCCAGCTCTTAAGTTCCTTCTTAAGAAAGAGATCTGGACTAAGAAGTAACCTTTTCACTGTGATGGAGAGGACTTTTCTCGTTGTTCGTACCTTTGAGGGCTCAGTAAACAGTGCCCCCATTCCCACTCAAGTCAAGCCACTGGAGAGGAAAGAAAGCAGGCCGTTGGAGATCCACGCCAGTCATGGTCATTTCCGAGGAAAATCAGCGTTGGAGGTCGTCTTGTGCAGTGCAGTCTTGTCTTCTAATGTTGACCATGAAACTCCCCGTGGTGGGGATGATTGTGTCTTTGGAATATGTTCCCTTGCCTCATTTGTTACTATACAGTTCTTTCTGCCGGACTCCTTGCAGAGTGGTACACAGAATGAGAAAGACAGTTTATTTCACTTTAGTGGTTTTCTTTCTTTCCTTTTTCCCCCCTTCCTTTCCTTTTTCTTTTTTGGTTTTTCGAGACAGGGTTTCTCTTTGTAGTCCTAGCAGTCCTGGAACTCACTTTGTAGACCAAGCTGGCCTTGAACTCACAGAAATCCACCTGTCTCTGTCTCCCAGTGCTGGGATTAAAGGTACACACACCTGGCCAGTTTCACTTTAGTTTTATACAACATTATGAGGTCCACCCTAAAGATTGGCCGCTTGCGTTTGGCTGGGACCCTGAGGACCCATGAGAGCAGCAGAGGACTGGTCAGCTGGGAGGATGCAGCCCATTAGCTCTGTTAGAAAGTTGCTGTCTATCAGGGCATTGGTAGTTATTAAAGACAGCTGGACAGTGTGGTGAGCTGCACATGCTGGGACTTTGCATGGGCCTGTTTTAGGTTTGCTGGCATCTCACCTAACCAGCACAGTATCTCTGACATGCTCTGTTGTATGCTTTGTCCTATTCTGGATCCTTGTGGAATGTCTGTCCTTCCCAATCTTAAAGTTCCTCTGACTGAACTCAGTCTGAGTTATCTTGTACAGGATGAATGAGGTGGTGAGAGGCACTGTCTTACAGCCCATTGGTCTCTCTGGCAGTTGCTGGTGCTTCATCAACAGCTATCTGATAAGCCAGTACTTGTAGATATAGCGGTCTTATTAAATGAATAAGAGCCAAATTGCAGAGTTAAAAGCCCAAGAGGTCAGAGCAGTAGCTGAGAGCTGAGATTAAAACCCTTTTTTATCCTTCGCTGCAACTGCCGTTCTTTCCTCAGAAAGAGACCTACTTCCTGTGTGTCTGTCTTTTTATTGACTTTCTGTTCTGCCTTCTCGTTGGTTGTAAACCCAACCACATGACCTCCTCGTCACTGCCTGTCTATACAGACCTCTAGGTCTCTATGGCTGGTATTGAGATTAAAGGCATGTGTCTCCATGCTGGTGGTGTCCTTGAACACACACAGACCTGCCTGTCATGTGATCAGGATTAAGGGTGTGTGCTACCCCTGCCAGACTTGTGCTATGGCTTGCTATTAGCTCTGACCCCCAGGCAATTTTATTTATTAACATACGAATAAAATCCCATTTCAGTACAAATGAAATATCACCATAAGTACTCTCTTGAGTCTGACTGCTCTGTTCCCTTTTGTTGGACTGAGCCTCAAAGATGCCTCCTTCATTACTGATTAGAGAATTTCAAACCTCTTTAAGGTTGAATTGGTCCTTTGGCTTCCAGGAGTTAGAGTTGGGTACCACCTGGATACATCATTGATTCTTTATTCTCTCACAGCTGTATATGTAAACACAGCTAGTTTTACCTCTTGAACTAAAAATGTAGCTGCTTGATAGTGCCAGTACTAGTCTTTTCCACAGATTGTAGCTCCTTTATTAGAAGTGGCTAACTTGCTGTGCTGGAGAGAGGGAAGATTTTTGCTGAGACACACATAAAACATGCTCTGAGTATATAGTCCTCCGGTAGGCTCTTGTAATTCCTTTTTTAGAGAAACAAGGCCAACTGAGCGCTTCCCCTGCTAACTTGTGGTCTAGACCGTGTTGTGGATTCATTGGGAACTGGGCTGGCTAAGGTTGGTTACAGTCACTTGGTACTCTCCGGATTCACTTTTTCCCTAAAATACCCAATCCCGTGTGGCATTGTTATCTGGTCAGTTATACTACCCTCATTGTTCTTTTGGGTCTGTTTTACTTGAACTTTAAAACCAAAAACCAAAAACTTCCCTCTGGTAATTCCTGATCATGCTTTTGTGATAAGGGTTTTACTAGGAGGTTATCAAAAATACTGGGCTACTCTGTTGCTTGCTCTGTTTTTGTTGGCTTCATCTATCTTGTTTATTTCTGATAAACCCCAGAAACTTTGGCACAGAATTTTTTTTTTCCATTCACCTACTTTCCTATGTGTGTTACCCAGGTTTTCATAAAATGTAACCCTGAACTCCATAGTAAAGACCTTGTTTTGCTGACATTTCTGGGTGACTCATAACATGAGAACAGTTGGGACAGTCACATTTAGCCTTCTGCTATCCACCATCAAAGGTAAACTGCTAACTCTGTCCAGCTAGCATTTTCAGACTGGTGTCCTCACCACATCCACTGTACTTCATGAAGTGCACTCTGCCTATACTGTGGTGTTTTACCTAGGAACCCATTTGTGTGCAAGAACCACACAGCTTTAATGTAATTTCATGTGGAATCAATTCCCAGGCTTCCCAAGGCTTTAACTGCTCTAGATCTTATTTGATTTCTATCAGTTACTGGTTCAATTACAGTTCTGGCTGCCCTGGATCTCACCGTGTAGTCAGATGCTGGTCTACATAAATGACAGATCCACCTGCTTCTTGCCTCTGCCTCCAGAGCACTGGGATTAAAAGGTATGTGCCATCATGCCTTGACAGAACTATCTGTGCTTTCCCCCTTTAGTTCCCTTTATCTAAATGCTCTCTTTCTAAAAACAAAAAACCCCTCATTAAATGTGGTAGTTTGAGCCTGGCAGTGATGGCGCATGCCTTTAATCCCATTACAGAGGCAGGCAGATCTTTGTGAATTCTGAGACTGCTAGGACACACAGAAACCCTGTATCAAAAAACCAGCAACAACAACTAAAGGTAGTAGTTGGGGTGGTGTTGTTGGCTCTTACTCTTTTGGGGGGCCTGTCACCCTACTTCCAAATAAATTGCATATAGAGACTTATTCTTAATTATAAATGCCCAGCCTTAGCATGGCTTGTTTCTTGCCAGCTTTTCTTAACTTTAAATTATCCTGTCTACCTTTTGCCTCTGGGCTTTTACCTTTTTCTTCTGTATATCTTACTTTTACTCTGTGGCTGGTTGTGTGGCTGGTCCCTAGCGTCCTCTCCTTGTTCTCTTGTTCTTTCTTCTTGTTCCTCCCAGATTTCTCCTATTTCTCTCTGCCTGCCACCCTACCTATCCTTTGTCCTGCCTTGATATTGGCCGTTCAGCTCTTTATTAGACAATCAGGAGTTGTAGACAGGCACAGTAACACAGCTTCACATTGTTAAACAATGCAACATAAAAGAATGTAACACATCTTTGCATCATTAAACAAATGTTCCACAGCATAAACAACTGTAACACATCTTAAAATAATATTCCACAACATTGAGGGTTGCACTTTAATCTCCACATCTATTAGTGAAGTTCCATGAATTCCGATGGTCAGCCATCTTCTTAAAAATGAGCTGATCACTTTGACCTGGCAGAGTACAGGAAGCCTTCTCTATGTAGCCCAGATCAGCTTGAATGCTGGAGGTATGAGCCACCATTGCTGGGACTCTATTGTCATTTTTACTTATTGAAAATTTTTAATTTATTTTGTGTGTATGGATGTTTTGCTTTCATGCATGCCTGCAGTATGTATATGTCTGGTACCCAAGGAGTCCAGAAAAGAGATTTGGGTCCCTGGGAAGTGGAGTTACAGTTTTGAGCCACCATGTAGGTACTGGAAATTCCAGTTCTCTGTAAAGGCATAAGTACTCAATCTCTGAGCCATCTCTCCAGCCCTGACCTTGAACTCTTGAGCTATTAGAATGCTCCATATCCCCAGTAATAGATTTATAGGCATGTGCTACCTTGTCTGGCTTGACTCTAAAGTTATTTCTTGTTTATCCATATGTAAGAACCTGTGGTAAAAAGAACAACCCTCCCTCAGATCCTTGTTTAACAATATACTAAGTACAGTTTTAGTGTTTTGTTATAAAAAGACGTTGTGTTGTGTAATATTATTTTAACTAGGCAATATTTAACAATATTACTTTAACTGTGTAAAGATGTGCTGCACTTACTTGTTTATGCTGTGTTTAATGATGTAAAGATGTGTTACATTTGTTTTACCTTACCTGCCTAAGGTGCACCAGATTGGTTTCATAAAGAGCTGAATGGCCAATAGCTAGGCGGGAGAGAGATGGGTGGGGCTGGTGGGCAGAGAGAATTAATAGAAGGAGAAATCTAGGCTTGAATGAGAGGAGGAGGAGGGGAGAATGAGGGAAAAAGAGGGACACTCCTGGAGCCAGAAACCAGGCAGTGGCTAGCCAGCTAGACAGGTGTAGGACATACAGAAAGAAAAGGTAAGAAAGCCTCAAAGCAAAACGTAGATGAGGAGAAACAGGCTAAGTTATAAGAGCTAACAAGGAAAGAGCTAAGGCCGGACATTCAAAGCTGCTAAGTCTCGATGTCATGGTTTGGGAGCTGGTTGGAGGCCTAAAAGAAAAAGCTTAGTACATATGTGTGGTGAAGGGTACTCAAAATGGCTTTGGCTAAAGATATTTCTATGTTTGAGTCAAGGTAAATTGGCTGTTTTGTTTTTTTTGTTCTTTTTAAATAGGGTTACACATCATTTTGGAATGACTGTATATCATCTGGATTGCGTGGCTGTATGTTAATTGAATTAGCCTTGCGAGGAAGGTTACAACTAGAGGCTTGTGGGATGAGAAGAAAAAGTCTTTTAACAAGAAAGGTAAGAGGACTTCTGATAATACCCCTCCCCCTTTTGCAAGAATTTGTTCTGTATAAATGATGATATTTCTAATAGCTTTAAAATGTTTAAATAGTTTAAAATTGTCTTTACTGGACGGCATTCTGGGTTTTTCTGGATCTTTGCATATGTGAAAAAGGATGTCAGTCACTTAGGATCGATGACCACCGCATCTTAGGAAGATGCCCCGTTTTATTTGCTTCTGAAGACCTTGAGAGAACTTGAGAAAATTCAGAAGTTTCATGCAAATTAATTACTCATAGGACACCCATCTTTTTGGAAGACTGCAATTGCTTTTTCTGTCTCTTCTCCACAGTGAAGGTGTAGGTAGGCACTTCTGTTGGTAGAACAGAAATATATACACTTGTTTTGGATTTTTAACTTGAGTCTCAATCTCAACTATTCAAGACTGTTTCTCTTCCAGTCTGTTCTACACTTCGGGCATGTTATTTTAAAACCTGATTTTTCAAAACCATTTTTTCTTTAGTAATTGTATTATAAATCCAAAAGTTAGGCCAGAACCAAACATCTTGTTGCCTTTTAGTTTTTTAAGACAAGAGTCTTCTCTTTTTCACCAAGGCTGACCTGGAATTCACTATGTAGCTCATGCTGGCCTTGACCTGGAGATCTCCTGCTTCGATCTCCAGAGCACTAAGATTACAAGCCTGTGCTTCATTCCTTACTCTGAACTTTCTGACTGATAAGCCAGAGGATGACAATTTTCTAAGAAGGCGTGCTGTTAATGTGTTAATGAAAGTTACGTGCAGGTAGTAATATTGCTGGATTGGAGTGAATTCAGCTAAGAGTGAGTGCTCCCTAGTATGTGTGAAGGCCTGTGTTTGAGCTTACTACTGGGTAGGTGGAGTAACGTGGATGTATTTGTTTGAGACAGTCTTGCTGTGTAGCTTATGCAGGCTTTGAATTTAGATTTTCTGACAGTCCCTGAATTGCTGAGATTAGAAACAGGCTGACACCATAGAAACGCTCTTATAGCACCTCTGCGGTAAAGCCAGCCCTTTGCCGTTAAGACAAGTGAGCTAGCATTGAGAGAATTTAACAAATTGCTCTTTTGGATAACTATATCATAAAACAGGTTACAATTTTGTTTGTCTGCAACCATAGTAACTTCAGGAGAAAAACAACCTGAGGAAGCTGTCATTGTAGTTATCAATAGAATGCATACACAGCTTAGTAATTTAGGACTTAGAACTTTTCCTTAGAGTCCTAAGTAAAAAGATTGTGCTAACAGGAGTCAGTTTTGTGCTGTGCATGAGCAAGAGCCATCGACTGGTGATAGTCTGTCCTTTATTCATTTTGCATCCAGTGTTTAAATACGTCATGAACCGTGCTAGACTCTGGGAAACAGTTGAGCAACTTACTCAGTTTAGTTCTGAGGGATGTGAAGAAAGTAAGGTTGTTGGAAAATATTCTATATGATTTAGTAAGTTAAATTTTAAAAGTAATTGCTGATTTACTTAAGACAGTCATAGTTAGAAGTCCAGAAGTAGCTGTTTTTCCCCATTCGTTACTTCTGTTCTTGAAAGCCAACTTTTTTAGGTGTTTTTTTTTTTTTTGTTTTTTTTTTTTGAGACAGTGTCTCTTGTCCCATCTGTCCTGGAGCCTAGTATGTAGACTAGGCTGGCCTCAAACTCACAGAGATCCTCCTGAGTGCTGGGATTAAAGGCGTCTTACACCACTCTGTTTTTAGTTCATTTTAAAGCCACTTTAACAAATGACAGCCAGAGTGACTTTCAGCCAGAAAGAAGTTTCTCAGTTTTGGAGACCAGAGTTAGGAGACGTGGTTGATTTGTCTTCTCAAAGGCTTTAAGGGAGACTCTGTTTATAGCCCCTCCTTCGGCTTTTGGTTGTTTTCCTCTTGTTCTGTAGGTCCTGGCCGCACCTGCCCACATTGTCCTCACTGGCCGAGCCCCCCCCCCCCATGTCACTGCTGCACACCTGACCTCGGGCCTCTCTGTTCTAAGGTTGCGGCTCCAGTGGGGTTTCTTGTATGAATCTAATGTTTTTCTCTTAAAGCCCTGAGGGCTTTGGGAACTCTTTTATCTATATAATACATTCCTCAGAGGTCTTGTTTTATCTTCTTTCCATCTTTTCTGTCTTGGATGTAGCAAGAATTTATTGAAAAGAGCATATTTATTTCAAAGCCACACATACCTTGAAATTATTTTTCTTTTTTTGCCTTTTCAAGACAGGGTTTATCTCTGTAACTCTGGATGTCCTGGAACTCACTCTTTGTTCAGGCTGGCCTCAGAAACTCGGAGATCCACCTGTCCACCTGTCTCTGCCTCCCAGGTGCTGGGATTAAAGGCATGTAGCACCACTGCCTGGCTGTTATTGAAATTTTAAAGGAATTTAGAATTTGTTTGAATCTTGGATTCGTTTTGAGCAGGGGCAATGAAATGTAGTAAGATTTGCCTCCTGAAGAGCTCAGTATGGAGCACTGGACTGAGAGGGCCCAGAGTGTTGCCCTCATGCACTCGCAGACTCACAGCAGCTGGGGTTATCTGTACAAGATGAAGCCAGTCAGCATCCCAGCACAGAGTGGAGAGGTCTCATGAGGCTCCACCCCCAGTTAAGGAGCAACTGATGGCTGCAGGGGGAGGTTGGTGTGTATGTGTGACCACTGGTAGGGTGCCAGTACTGTGGTGGATGGCCTCACACCATGTGCAAGAACTTCTCCTGATGATCCTTTCTCTCCCATGAACTTTGGTCTAACTAAGTACTATGGAATGAACAGTCTGAATATTTCTGGGATCTGCACTGTCCAGCATAGCAATCATGCCACTATTGAAATTTGAGCTGTACTATAAAAACATACTGGATTTTTCAAAAAAAGTATTGGTAGAAACACTAAATAGCTCAGCTTTCAAACAAATATCTATTATGGGCCAATTTTTGGCTATCTTGGGTTAAATCCAATATTCAAAAATTAATTTCACTTTTTTCATTTCCTTAAGGTTAGATTTATGGTTATATATTTTTCATGTATAATCCTGAAGAATAAGATCTTATATATTTTAGCTGGGCGGTGGTGGCGCACGCCTTTAGTCCCAGCACTCGGGAGGCAGAGCCAGGCGGATCTCTGTGAGTTCGAGGCCAGCCTGGGCTACCAAGTGAGCTCCAGGAAAGGCGCAAAGCTACACAGAGAAACCCTGTCTCGAAAAACCAAAAAAAAAAAAAAAAAAAAAAGATCTTATATATTTTAATCTTTTGTGAGATTCAGCAAAAAAAAAAAAAAAAAAAAAAGAAGGGCACCTTTTTGAAGAAAAGTATGAGAGAACATTTGTATTTAACATTTTTAATAGCCACTCTAAGATACTGTAGTAGATTGAATTTTGGTACTACAAAATTTCAACTAGAAATGTGTTTCTTAGGAGATAACTGAGTGAAGCCCATGGGAATCTAAGGTGGCTGGGAAGTGTGGCAGTGTGGGCTGCTTTCCTACTCAGCCCCCAGGATTTTCCACTCTTATTCTTGAGGCTTATTCTTTTTTTGTGTCTGGTGTTTTGTTTGCATGCATGTCTATGCACCACATGCATGCTGTAATTACAGAGGCCAGAAGAAGGTGTTGGATTCCCTGGAACTGGAGTTACAGCTGATTGTGAGCTGGTGCTGGGAATCAACCCAAGTCCTGGAAGAGCAGCCAGTGTGCTGAACTCTTGGCCCCTTCCCATCCTCACCCTCTTCTGCTGGAGATAGAGTAATTTTACATAATCATTAAGGCTCTGCTAGCAGTGACATTAAAAAAAACAAAAAAACTGTACTTCCCCTTCATATCTTTATTAATCTATGCTCAAGGGAGCCGGTTCTTAATTTTGCTCTTTTGCTCCAGTTTGTCAATGTTTCCTTAATGACATTTTTTTGAGAAAATTCATTTTGTTACTCATGTAAAATGCCTTTACTATGTGAACTCTTCCATAGAGTTCTGTTTCTGGGTCTAAGATAATGTTTTAATGAATGAATTTCTGCCTTAAATAACTCAAGGTTCAGCATCAACTAGAATTACTATAATTGTAAAGTCTCAGCATGAAATATTTGCATACTTGTTTGTTTTTCATCTAATGAGTTTATGAGGGAAAAAGGTATCATTGGATCATTTCTGACCGCTTATGTTTTAGGTGATCTGTAAATCGGATGCTCCAACAGGGGATGTTCTTCTTGATGAAGCTCTAAAGCATGTTAAGGAGACACAGCCTCCAGAGACGGTCCAAAACTGGATTGAGTTACTTAGTGGTAAGCTGATGTATTGAAATGTAAACATCGAGTTCTGCTTAGAGAATTTTTTTTTTTTTTAAATTATGAAAAATGGTGGCAGGGATGATAATTTAAAAAAATTCTTAGCTCCTTTTATGTAAGAGAGCAGATACTAAATAAGATGGAATAGTCTTCCTTCAAGCTTTCATCTTTTGTTTGTTTGTTTTGAGTCAAGGTCTCCTCACTTCTATAGCCCTGGCTGAACTACAACTCAGATCCACCTGCCTCTGCCTCCTGAGTGCTGCAGTTAGAGGCCTGTCCCCAATCCTTTGTCAGAATTATTGGCACAGTTTACTATGTTTAGAGTGAACCATGCTGTGAGGATGTCATCATAAACTATAAGCTATCTCTTGATCTTACGTATACCAGGGCTCATTGGGCTTAGTCAGTGTCCTGGATCACTGGATTTCCTTTGACAGTGCATATACCCAAACCAGTATTGTCCTATGGGGTTGGGTTGCTAGGTTAAGGTGGTTGTACTTAACTAGTTAACATTGTATGGCTGCTGACTGAACTTGGTTTTCAGCTTGAGCTGCTGTTGTGTACCTCTCACTGGAGTGAGCTTTGAAGAGATTCTATAAGCTTTCTCCCAAAGTATTGAAATACAGTAGGATGTCCATTGGATTAGGTCAGAATTCATGAGGCAGATATTTAAACAATATCCCATGTTTTTAGATTGGCTATAAATGTCAGAATTTTGTGTTTAGCAGATCTTATTATTAGGAATATATTAGTGTAGGGGTAAGGTACCTGCCCTTAACCCCTACCTAGGGTTCCATAAGGAGCGAGGGAACAGTGAAAGATTGCTATAATAATTTCATACACACAGGCCAGTGCTCTTCATTCTTCTGCCCTTTGTTTCTTCTCCATTCTTAGTCCTTCTACATCCTTACTCCTCTGTTCCTGCTGTTACAAAATCTCAGGCACGCGCGCCTGTGTGTGTGTGTGTGTGTGTGTGTGTATACCACACACACATATTCATTAGCAACTTGTTAGTAATTTAAAACAAGCTTCCAAAGTCATATCTTTGGAACACAGGCATTCTTTCTTTGAAGAGGCCATAGAAGTCACACGTGGTAAAGACTTGGTCAGCTTAGTGACTGACAACAGCTCTAGGTTGTAAAAGTTTTGGCTGTCTCTTAAAGGGATAGCTACAAGGATTAAAAAAGGGAAGAAAATGAACCAATGAGAGGTCTGAGGAAGAGGCAAAGAATATGTGATTAATAATATAAAGAGCTGGTCTACTAAACCTAAAGCCTTGCAGTAAAACTGGTGGAGAAGTATATGCAAAGTGTTCATTGTGGAGCAAGCTTAAGGCAACATAGGTGCCATTGATCTCTTGAATATAAGATATGCAATGTAGAAGATAGAACAAGGCCAGGCACCTGCACTATCACTTCTAGTTCACTATAATTCTTTGAAGGGCTTAGGTACCTGCAATTCCACTTTGTGAAAGTTCCATGAGGACACTTTGTTTGGCCAGTTTGTCTTATCAGTGGCTAAGGATGGAGAACAAGACTTCTAAGTGTCTACAGTCCACATGGAACAATACATACAGTTATGAAGCATATTTTAGTATGTTTCTATTCATCAAAATTACACAGTTAAATAAAACATCTTGACTATCCACACTTATGTGTGCCCATAAGATTGAGATGTAATCATGAGATTACATGTATACATTACATGGAAATGCATGGTAAATGGGGAGATATAGCTGTTCTTAAGGAAGGAATGCAGGTCTTAGGGAAGAAATGAAGTAGCACATGAGAGAAATACAAGGAGCAACTGGTCATTCATAGTCAATAACCTCATGGCCTTGCCAGATGGGGCTTCCCATCAAAGAGTCACTCATTTGGTGGGTTGACATATGAACACCAGTTATCACTGCTGTATACTATTATGGCCCTGGACATACTAGGAAAGAGTTGTCATGTTAACATGAAAGAAGGGGATCCAGCTTGGGAGCAGAAAACAAAACCCATTGCTAGTGTGGGAACAGTGGTTCTGGTCAGATCTTAGTAATGGAGTTCCATGCATAAGGCCCAGGGGAAAAACAGTCACCTGCTTCCTGTTGAGCATATGGACCAGATTTCAGCTGGTTGGTTAATAACTAAGTTTTTTAAATTGTTTGTTTATTTTAGTGTGTATGGGAGGGGTGAGTGTGCCCTGGCCCAGGGTAGAGGTTAGAGGACAACATGCAATAGCCCTCTCCTTCACCATGTGAGCCCCAGGTGTATTGAGATTGTCATTGGCTGCAAGTGGCTTTCTCACAGAGCCGTCCATTCTATGGATTGAAGTATGTAGGTCTGTGGCCAGTTTGGTGGTGAGAACATTTTTTTCTTTTCTTTTGAAATTTCAATTGTTTCAAAGTTTTCCTCATCAGAGGTCTGATCCTTAAGGATCTAGAATGTGCAAAACTCTGGATTTGATGCCTGCCCTGCCTAGCATTGTAGGTGTGCTGTCTGATTGCAGTGGTGCATAGTACTGACCTAGTAGGCACTGTGAACTTAAAGGAAACATTGCAGATTGAAGTGATGTTAAAATATTTTCAAAGACCTCTACGTGTCTAATAACTTACTACTTAGGGCTCTCTAAAAGTTTGGTGGTTCAGAAAAAAAATCTGAGGAAACGTAGATGTTGAAGGGAAACTTTTGATTAGACCTTTAAAAGGTAAAATTTGTACACACAAAAGGAAGTATGCCTTTTCAGAAGGATTAGAGTGGGCCAGTGAGAAGGCTCAGCATACAAGCAGGTGGTGCTGCCAAGCCTGGCTGCCCGAGTTTAGTGTTCGGGAATAGATGGATGGCCAAGATGTCTGGAGGGTGAGGCCTGTCCTGTCCGACAGACTGTTAGAACACAGTTGGGTTGCACTGTAGTTCTGTGAAAATATTAGTGTATTCAGACAGTAATACCTAACTAGCTAGTGTTGCTAGGAGATAGTATGTCTTTGATAACTTAGAGATTAGTGTAGGTATAGTTAGTTGTAAAATTCAAATATAGATTTTTAAGTATTTATGTAAATGGTTATCATCTTATGTTGTATTAATTTGAATTCTCCCAAGTCAGCTAATATATCTTGTTGGATTGTAGCTTAGGGTTGTCTGCCTTCTTGACAGTGGCATTAGGAAACAGTAAATTCCAAAACCCCAGCTGTCAGGTGATAAGGTAAAGTTGGAAGTCCTAAGACCTTGGTCATCACTGCTGTGCGCTTGTGCTGTTTCTTCCGTTCTTAGATGCTTGTTCTTTCTGGAAGTCTGGATGTAGCTCCTTTCTTAGAAATAACCCTTACTATTAAATCATATCTAATGCCTCATTTTGTTCTTAGGGCCCCATTCCCAATTTATTCTAAGCCAGTAAATTATGAAGGTTTCTCTCACTTAATTGTAATTTCTAGAAGATTAGAATTAAGTCTTAATGTTTATATTCTTGATTTTATATATATAAAATATATATATTATATATATAATATATATATATGTATGTATGTATGTATGTATGTATATATTACTGTGATTCCCAAGAACATTGTAAATACTACCTTATCAAGTAACTTGCTTTTTTGTGTGTGTATGAGCGCACTTGAGCCTGCATGCACTTGGCAGACACTGATTTATTGTGACTTTTTATTTGAAATGCTTTTCTTGAAATGCATAAAATGGTCTTAATTATTAGTAATTCATAGTACCAGCCTTTTATCATATACTTTAAACTCCTTTTCCAAAGTAAATTATAAAATTGTAATGACTCTTCTCTGGGCCAGTGAGAGGTTCAGAGGTTAAGGGTACTTACTGCCAGGTCTGACGACCTAAACTTGAGTTTGATTCCACATGATGGAAAGAAAGAACTGACTCCTGCAAGCTGCCCTGACCTCCACATTTGAGTCATGTACATGTGCACACAAATACATACCAAATAATGTAATAAAAGGCTGTCCCAGATAATTTATTCTTCCTAAGAAATAGTTTTGTGCACATTTCCTTTAAATTATGTAGATGTTGTACTAGCTCTCTTTAAAAATCCTTGTCTGCTGATTTTCTCATCTTCGGCTATTTCCATTTCCCATTAGTTTTGGGGTACATTTTGTTCTTTGCAAATCTAATGTTTTGTTACTGTTTTAAAATTGAACACTCAGCATTGTGAATATTAGATTGTTAAGTGCTTTAACTTGGCCATCTTTGTCCAAAGAGTGTTTTGATTTTTAGGGTACCTGCCTAGCATGTGGGAGGTCCTGAATTCCATCTCAGTATTGTCTCCCTTCCCCCAGGGGGAAAAGTGTTGGCTTTTGCTTTGGTAGACAGACATTTAAGTTACTTGTGGATCATGCTTTAAAGCTTGGATAGTATAGGTCTAGAGTAGTTTTCACTTGAGACTAGTTCAGCCTTGTTCTAAAGTGTGGTCTTTTTGGGTCCCTTTATGTCCTGGACACTCAGGCCTTTCCCCTCAGCTTAGTTTGGTATTCAGGTTTTTCTCACCTCTCTGAAAACTCCTGGCACTTTTTGGTATTTGTCTTTTTGCTTAGCTTCACAGTTTCTCACTTCGACTTGGGTGGCTTAGTTTTCTGAGACTTGAGACTATAGTGCAGGTCTGTGGACTGTCTGTACTCTGCCTCGTATCGTTCAGCTGCTTTAGCTATTTTGACCGTTGACCCGAGACTTGGGCAGGGTGACTGAGTCAGGGTGGCTGCTGTGCTGTGCTTGGAATCCTCACTTCTGCTCTGTTCCCTAGGATATGCCTCTAGGTAGTGTACTTGGCAGTTCTGTGTCTCACTATCTGAGCGAGAGTCAAAGATTTGGAATGCTTTATGAGCAGTATCTGCAAACAGTCACTTTAAATTAATTTTCCACACATTTCTAATGACAGCAAGGATTGCTTTGCTGTTCAGGATAGTCTTTTAGTTTTTTCTCTCTTTTTTCTTTTTTTCTTTTCTTTTTCTTTCTCAAGACCAGGTTTCTTTGTGTTAACAGTCCTGGATCTCACTTTGTAGACCAGGCTGGTCTCAAGCTCACTGAGATCCACCTGCCTCTGCCTCCTAAGTGCTGGGATCAAAGGTGTGCACCACTGCCTCCCGGCTAGTTTTGAATTTTTATTTTATAATTGTGTCCCTGTATGGGTACCAAGTGCCCGCAAAGGTCCTAAGGCATTGTTTCCCAGGAAATTGGAGTTACAGGTGGCTGTGAGGACCTGATGTGGGTGCTGGGATCACTCTGGTCCTCTGTGGGAGCATCATGTGCTCTTAACCATTGCGCTCTTGTCAAGGGTATTCTTTACTGTTAGGTGATACAATCAGAATAGTTTCTGTGGCCATCTAAATAGAAATACATTCCAGGTGCCACAGTTCATTAGTCCTTCCTGTGATGCTAACAGTGTTCTGTGCTAGCTAGTGAGTAACTAATGACCAGCCACTTAGGGTTTTTGGTACTTAAAAATGTGTCTTGTAAAGTTGAGGAACTGAAAATTTAAGTATATTTTCAGTTAATAGCTCCATCTTAGTGGTTTCAGTAATGTAGCTTAGAGTCTTTACACTGAAGAAAGGTGCTTGAGGTTGATTTTAATGTGTTGTAGTTTAGAAAAGTACTTTAGTATTTTTTTTTCCGAAACTATAAAAAATAGTTGTGTATTCATTGGTGATCATTTGGAAAATACAGTTAGACTTGTTACATATAATCTGAAAGGTAAACAAAGTTACACATATTTTTGTTTCTTACCAAATTTTGTACAAGAGAATAAATGGTTCATTCATTCTCTCTCTCCCTCCCTCCCTCCCCTTAAACTCTGTGTAACCCTGGCTCTCCTGGAACTCGCCTTGTCGACCAGCTGTAGATTAAAGGCCTGTGACACCATGCTGGGGTGAAAAATAAATGATTTTAATGGGAAATGCTTAGTTTAACTAAATATTTGCCTCAAAAGTAAGGGCCTATAGATTACAGACTTAAGAACTGAAAACAATGCCAGGTGGTGGTGGCGGCAGTGGCAGCGGCAGCTCACGCCTTTAATCCCAACACTCAGGAGGTAGAGGCAGGCGGATCTCTGAGGTTGTGCCCAGCCTGGTGTATGGAATGAGTTCCTGGACAGCAAAGATGACGACACAGAGAAACCTTGTCTCCAAAACAAAACAAAACAAAACCCAAAACAATGTTTTCTCTTCAGGGGTCAGCTTTATGTAACTTTTCATCCTTGTCCATACAAACTTTATAGACGGTCTTAGTGGCAGTTTCAGGAATAGCTTATAATCAAGAGCTTTATTTTTATTTTCCTTTCATCTGTTGAAGATTGGTGGGGAAAAATTTGCTGCTTTTTATATTGTAGAGGTTTTGGTGTTTTTTGTTTGTTTTTTCTTTTTGTAGTATTGAGGGTTGAACCTAGGCCTTTGTGATGCTTTGTATACCTGTAGCCCAGATGCTTCCCACTTGCCATCCTCCTGCCTCCACCTGGTGAGTGTGTTCCCCCCACATTACATTCCGCCTTACTGACTGCTTTTTGATAACAGCCAGAGCAGGCAGGAACAAAACTTAGTGTGTGGTTGAGTACTTTCTTAGATTAAGGGCGGCTGTGGTTTGAAGACTGCTGTGCCTGAGAAAGCGTTGGCTGCTGGCCTTGAACCCAGCGCTTGGACTGCCTGATCTAGTGGGGAAGGGGCAGGAATAAAGTTCCTTTGCTTATCTGATGGTTCATTTGTTGTTATTGTTGCAGTTCAGCAAATAATACCCACCATTTCTAACTTTGGAATGTTCTTCTTTAGGTGAGACGTGGAATCCATTAAAATTGCACTATCAGTTAAGAAATGTACGGGAACGATTAGCTAAAAACCTGGTAGAAAAGGGTGTACTGACGACAGAGAAACAGAACTTCCTCCTGTTTGACATGACGACACATCCTCTCACCAATAACAACATTAAGCAGCGCCTCATCAAGAAGGTACAAGAAGCTGTTCTTGACAAATGGGTAAATGACCCTCACCGAATGGACAAGCGCTTGCTGGCCCTCATTTACCTAGCCCATGCCTCGGATGTTTTGGAGAATGCCTTTGCCCCTCTTCTGGACGAGCAGTATGATTTAGCCACCAAGAGAGTACGGCAGCTTCTCGACCTAGACCCAGAAGTGGAGTGTCTGAAGGCCAATACCAATGAAGTTTTATGGGCCGTGGTAGCTGCGTTTACCAAGTAACTGTCAGAATGGAATGTTTCCTTTTTCTCATGAGAACCAGTAGTTTTTCTTCTATTGACTTCTGGTTTTCTGTAGTTTGTACTTTCCCACTCTAATAATTGGCTTTTGTTCTACAAAACGGTGGGTGGCGATTTCTTTTTGTGTGTGCGCAGGATTCTGCTGGTACGAGAGGCCTTCCTCTTTCTGTTGGTAAGCAACCTTACTGCCATATTGGCACTCCATTCCCTCCTGCCATCCTCACTGTTACCTTTGGGGTTTCTGGTGCACTTGGACTCCAGGGTCCCTCCAGTCACCTCATGCACAGCTTTGGATTACCTCAGCTTGAGTTGTCCCACACGTGCACATTCACCTGGCATTTTGCCTATGATTCAGACAAGTCACAACAAGGCCTTCAACGCACCAAAGGTAAATATCTGTATCTATTAGGACATTTTCTACATAGACCTCAGTTGAGATGTATACTTAGCAAAATTATTTTTCAATTGAAACAGCACAGTAAATAGGTAATATAAAATGCCCCTGGATTTTGCTTCCTGTGTAACTCTGTTATAATTTTAGCTATAAATCATAAAGGTCCAGTTGTTTCACAGAGCCAGTTTGAGATGGGCTGCATTCCATTTATGCTGTATATAGTTGGAATTATATATGAATCGCCCCGTCTTCTGGCCACCTTTGCCTCGTCTCAGTACTTTGCAAAATTGAATTAGTTGTGCACCTGGTGCCCCTCACTCGCTTCAGTCACTGTTATTTGATGGCACATGGACCTCCCATCATTGAGGAGAGGAAGATGTGTGGTCGTTCAGGGCTCTTCGGAGCTGTGCCCCTTGTGATACTCTGCCTGTACATCTCTTTTGGGACTTTTTTTCCTTTAACTCTCCCTGTTTTTATGATTTCTGTAGGAAAGAGGCTTGCGACCAGTACTAATCTTGAGTACTTTTTTCCCCCCTATCTTCAAGTAAATTAATGTCTGCTCCAAAATATCATTTATCTACTCATCCTTTCTTGAGGAAAAGAAAATCAGATATCAGTTCTAGCAGATGTTGCATGTAAATTGGTAGCAAGTAACGACTGCAACTCAGATGATTAAGAAATTTGTAAGAAAGCTCTACTATGTTTTAATTTTATATACAATTATGATAATTAGCACATTGTAAGACTACAAACCTCTGCTTTTTAATGTTGATTTTATTCTTTATCACTGTTTATGTACCATTGGTTTCATAATGTAAATACTATACATTGAACAAATTAAATGTCAAATTTTTTATTACCATAGTTCATGTTAATAGTGGGGCTTTCAGGTGTCTAGAAACTTTTGGTTAACATTTGATGCAAAAATACTAGATGCGTATAACTTTAGAGTTGAATTTTAAGGGACTTCCTAATATGTATACTATCTTTTTATCTGAAGTAATAAATAAACTATGATCTTGAAAGTGCCTGAATCAGAGTGAGCATGTCATTTGATTTTTGTGTCATTTTCTTTGCTTCAAGGGAAGTTTTACTTAGTATGGCATAGTAACATTTCAGCTGCATGGTTGGCAAACTGTCTTAAAAGAGCCGGCTAGGAAACGCTTTAAACTTGGCAAGCCGCACATGGTGTTTGTTGCGGAAACTCAGTTCTGCTGAATGAAAGCTGTCGCTGACAGTACAAATACACGGCAGGAAACTATTAGAGAGACAGGCAGCTGGCTGTGGGTAATAGTTTGCCATCCCCTTTATGATGATGCATGGGCAGAGACCTAGAATAACCTGTTTGTTTCTGTTGTTTTCAAACATGGATACTGAAAACTGACACTAGTACACTGAAATTTAAAAAATAAATTAAAATTTAATTTTGTTATTTTATGTGTATGTGTTTTTCCTGCATGTGTGTATGTGTACTTGAGAGTGCTTGGTGTCTGCCAGAGTTCATCCGGTGTGAGCCTCCATGTGGTGCAGGGAACTGATCGAGGGCAGGACCTCTGCAGGAGCAGTGAGTGCTCTTAGCCGCTGAGCCATCTCTCCAGCCCCTGACTGTTTTGTTTGGTGAAAATTGACTGTTTTTCTTTTGAAGAGTTTAGAAGTAAACTAGCAGAAGGAATAGGTATCTCTAATGTACTTGCTTCATCAGTAACAGATAATCCTAAGCACAGTCGTTAGTGGTCTGGCCTGTACCTCTATGTGTATCTCAGGATGGAGTTTATTTACACTTGGCTCGGCCTGTGAGTGGCTCCAGATCCAGAAGGGAACCTTCTCCCATCAAAGACTGATGCTTATAAGTCTCTCTTCTATTTATTTATTTTACTACTACTACTACTACTATTACTTTTTGTTTGTTTTTCAAGAGAAGGTTTCTCCGTGTAACAGTCCTGACTGTCCCTGGAACTCTCTTTGTAGACCAGGCTGACCTTGAACTCACTGAGATCCACCTGCCTCTGCCTCAAGTACAGGGATTAAAGGGATGTGTCACCACTGCCCAGCTTTTATCGTATCTTTTTTTTTTTTTAATCTATGTATTTGACTGTCCTAGAACTTACTATATAGACCAGGCTGGCCTTGAACTCAGAGACCTGCCCACCTCTGCTTCCCAAATGCTGGGATTAAAGGAGTGCAACACCAGGCCTGGCACTTACAACCCTTTTAAAAGCAAGAATGATGCTTCTCTAATGGAAATAATTATTCCTGCTGCTCATGTAACAAAAGCTGTTAGCCCAAGATGCCAAAGGCAGTGGAATTTTGTAAGACCTGTGTGAATGTCTGTTATGTCTAAGAATGAACAGTTACTGTTTCCTTTTGGCTTTTTCATGCAGTGTTTAATTGATGAGCTTTCTGAACAAAACCTGAGCCGGTGCAGTGGTCTTAACAGATGCTGTGTAAGGACATTCTCTGCCTGTGACGTCCTTGTGACATCTTATCTCTAGTGCTCAGAAGATGATCGTCCCAGCCTCTAGTAGCTACTCAAACTTGGGATCCCAAAGTGACTGAGCAAACAGGGATGGCATCCAATTCCAGTTTTTCCTTACTTGGGCACTAGGAGGAGGAGGCTGTTTTTCTCTGAGAGACAGATCCAGAGCAGCAGGTAGCTGCAAAAAGTTCTCAAGGCAATATAAAGGACATGCTGGTGTAATTTATCTAAATTATAGGGATTTGGGAAATTGGCCGTTTTTTAGAAGAACCATAAATATGTTATCGGGCCAAGAATGTCACTGCTCTGCTGAGGTAGGATTGACTGGGACTTTGTGATTTATTCTATCATTTAGGCCTTTTTGTTACTTGTGAACTGGTTGGTAAATAATTTTTTAAGTGATTTACATATTTTTATTTTATGTGCATTGATTTACCTGCATGTATGTCTGTGTGACGGTATTGGATCTTCTGGGCCTGTTGTTACAATTGTGAGATGCTATGTGTGTACCAGGGATTGAACCCAGGTCCTCTGGAAGAGCAGCCAGTGCTCTTAACTGGTGAACCATCTCTCCAGCTCCAGGTGGGTATATAATTATAAGTGCCTTAACTTTTCATCACTCACCCTCCAAAAGAAATATGGGACTAGTGAGTAGTGTCCCTCAGCCTGTTGGTCATAGGATTCATGTCTGCCGGGCATGGCCAGTCTTGCCCAGTAGCCTGGGAAGTATGAGTCTTAAGTTTATGTGAGATCGTTACGAAGTTCATTTGATTCCCAACCGTGGCCTTTCCATTGTGTGTTATGATAGAGCTGTTGCCGTTAAAGCACTCTATTCTCTTTTCATCTTGTTGACTAGGACAAACTTTGTAGTTCAGCCTAGCTCCCCGAGTCCTGGAGTTCTAAGCCCATCTTGAGTAAACTTGTTAGAGCTGTCATGTTTGAGCAGCACTGGAAAAGTGATGGTATTGTTAACGTTGCGTGCTGTTTTTCAGGGAGGTGTGAATGGTAACACTGTTTTTAATTGTGCACACATTTGCAGTCTAATCTTAGATTTCACTGTTTATTTATACTCAGAATAGTGGGTACACTCCAAGTATCACCGACATGCAGTTAGCTTGTTTTGATGAGTAAACATTGTCTTTGAGTGGCTCCATTGTTTTGCTTAGCTTCTATCAGATATTCAGATTCTTACATTTGGTTATTAGATAGAGTCTTGTGAATACATCTTTATGTCTCTGATTTTTATAGGGGAAATTCACAGAAATAGACTGTGGAAGAATAAACATTAAAAATAGAACACATCAGGTCCGGCTGGTTTCTAAGATCCTTGCTGATGTCATACCTGGATGTTGGCCTCTGCACTCAGTAGAAGGCATCATCAGTCTTGGCCTTTTGCAGAACTAGCGAGTTTTAGTTGTTAGGGGGTTAGCTATTGTTTGGTATCTTTTGGTGATTTATTATTTTTTTTCTGTGAATTTTGGTTTGTTTTTCACCCATATTTTGTAATGAGCCTTGTTATGTATTCATTCACCAGGATATAAGCTTGTGTTTGTGATACAGTTGGTTTTCTCTTTTTTTTTTTGTGTGTGTGTGTGTGTGTGTGTGTGTGTGTGGCCCTGGCTATCCTGGAACTTGCTCTGTAGACCTGGTTGGGCCCGAACTCAGAGAGATCCGCCTGCCTCTGCCTTCCGAGTGCTAAGATTAAAGGCGTGCGCCGCCACCAGCAGCAGTTTTCTCAGTCTTTACAGTTGGTGTGGTGTTTTCTTTTTGCTTTACTATCAGGAAAGTATACAGTCCTTGATTATGGAGTCAGTGGAGTGGTTTTTCCCCCTCTTTTTATAACTTAACAAAGTTTATGTTATGTATATCTTGTATATGGGTGTTTTGCTTGCATGTGTGTCTGTACCATGTATGCCTGGTGCCACAAGGCCAAAAGAGCACCTTGATCCTCCTGGGACGTGGAGCTGCTGATGGTTGTGAGTCACCATGTAGGTGCAGTGAATTGAACTTGGGTCCTTAAAGAGCAGTGTCTATTGTTAATTGCTGGAGATGTTAATTGGTGTATTAAAGATATTTGCTTGGTGGTTAGCTATCCTTGTCAGGAGGTATGATTAACAAATGGAAAAACCAAATATGGGTTATGAACATACCTATGTCCAAGTATTTTATTAAAATTAAGGTTAAAATACACAAAAATTGGTTAACATAGTGCAGATACACTTAAAAACTGTCATTTGGGTCATGAGACAGCCCTGGAAGAAGCTGCTCAGGGCTTCCTCCAATCCCAGTCTTCCTGATGCTTGACACATGCCCAGATCCGGGTATGTCTTTGATTTTCCTTTTTCCACTCGGTAGATCTTTTGTTTCTTTAAATCTATAGGTTCGTCCCCGAATGTTTCCCATTTTTCTCTCGAAAAACAGTTGTTCATGAAACTGAAGTATTTGTCCTGTGGAGATTTCCAGTTTAGATTTTCCTGGTCACATCTGCATGGTGTAACTTAACATGCTTTGATTTTTGTATCTCTTGGGAACTGGGAATTGGCTCTGAAGGTGTCAGGGTTTGGCTTCTTTGTGTTGGTGAGACTGTTTCGTTAGTGGTGGTGTGTATGTACTTCATGAGGAGGCACATCCATGCTACCTTTGTGTGTTATCGACCAGGTAATGCGTTCTCATCCTGTGGACTTGTGGTAGTCTGCCCCCACTTCCCTTCTCCCTGTGGGAAGACTGTCGAAACACTCTGGGCTCAGATAAAGGCTTGCCTCTGTTCTCCTTTCCTTTGCTTTGGAGACAGGGCTGCCCTGAACAGTGTGAAGCCTGGGTTGTCCTCGAACTCCTGCCTCAGCATTCTGAATGCTGTCCTTACAGCCTTGAGTCACTGTCCGCAGATAATCCTGGGGTTTGGGGTTGTGGAGTGATGGTATTTTAAATCTTACATTTCTTTTTTAGCTAGAATGTTTGTTTCAGGATGATCATCTCCATGACCTTCCAGCACACTTCACAGAGAGGTAGGGCACACTCTTCGAGTTTCCTTGTTTCCTGATTCTCCCTAAAGAATTTGTGGTAACAAGCTGGAGCGATGACTCAACTCTTCAGAGTGCTTCCTGCGGGTGCAGAGGACCAGAGTTGGGTTCACAGAACCCATGTTGGGCGCTTGCTTACAACCATCTGTAACTCAGGCTTTGGGGGATCCAATGCCCTCTTGCTACCTTCACACCCGTGCACATAAAAACCAGTTTTGGGAAGTGAGCTAGCTGCGTACCTATTTATGTCCCTGTAACTGGCAAGCACTTTTTGTATTTGTGGGGTGTAATGTTGTTTCGATCTGTGTATACATTGTAGAGAGTAAATGAACCTAAGCACCTTCAGCAGCTTATTGGGGTGAGAATGGTGAATGATTCAGTGGCTTTGAAATACCTTTTTTCTGGTACTGGGGATTGAACCCAGGTCCTTGTGCATGCTAAACATGTGCTCTCCCCCTGTGCTACCTCTGCAGCTCTAGAACTGTGAACGCTAATCACAGTGCAATAGACCCACTCCTGGAACTTTATATCCTTTTATTAATCATGTCTATTCTTATCCCAGTCTTCTAACTGCTTTGCTATGTTCTGTTCTAGTAAATTAGTTTTTTGAAGCCACATATAAGTGAAATCACAACTATTTTTCAGTGCCTGGTTATTTTTCATAGTATGGTACAACAGACATGTGTTGTATTACAATTATCCTCATTAATACTCAAGTTTCCTATCTTTGGACAGGTAAGTTCTCTTCAAAGATTTTTTTAAAAAACATTTTCTGTCTGGGTATGATTGTGCATGCCTTCTGTTCCAGCACTCAGGAAGAATGAGGCCATTCTACACAGTGAGTTCTAGGACAGCCAGAGTTACATAGTGAGACCCTGGCTTAAAAAAATCAAAATACAGTTCTGTTTCTATTTGAGTGAGAAAGGGGAGGGAGAGGGAGAGAACACCTAGGTGTCTGCACCCCACTGTGTGTGGAGATCAGAGTACAGCTTTCAGGGGTTGCTTTTCTTCTTACACCTTGGGGGTCTTGGGATCAAACTCAGGTCAGCAGGCTGCCACCCACAGCGCCATCTCTCCAGCCTGGATCTTGAGTTTTTACTGTTTAGTTCCAGTTGTCTTTTGATGACCTCTTAGTGTGGCAACAGAGTCTAGGTTTACTTTGTACATTCTTACCCCATATATGGAATCATCAGTGTCTCCAAAAAGCCATGAATTCTTTTTCCATGAAATAGTACTTCAAGGCCACACTCTGCACTCTTCCGTACTTAACTGTGATTACTGCTTTTAGAGGAAAAAAAAATGCATATGTGTTTTTATGTATAAAAATACAACTAACTTTTTGAGTTTGGCATGATGAGGTTCCGGAGATAATGGTGGTGGCTATACACTTATGTAACACTTAATGTTACTGAACTGCACTCTCCTAGTGATGGGATTGGTACATTTTATGTGTATTTTATTACATTGACCAACAATTTTAAAAGTACTTCCTGACTTCCTGTTGATAATTGAGATTCATGTGTAGAGTTGTAGGACTTTTCTTAGAATCTGATTGTCAAGATCAGTGGTGTTCAAATGAAAGCATTATATGTTCATTTGCTGGTTCTCTTGACACTCGTGACATTCTTAGAGCAGAGATTGTTTACTGGCAGTCTTGGGGATTGAACCTGGGACCTTGTATATGCTAGTCGAGGGCTGTAGACCACGTTGTACTGCACAGCTGCACTCCCCCTTCACTTCTGTGGGTGCTCATCGGCCTTGGAAGAGCAGCCCTGACTGTTCTCTCTTCAAGTGCTCACCCTAACTGCTCATCACCTTCTCTTTCTCATCTCTCCTAGGGCCTCCTGCAGAGGGGTTGGGAGAATGCAGTCCCAAGCTTTTCTGTGCCGGGTGGCTTGTGGCCTTTTACTTGGAAGTCACTTTGGTTAAAATTCTAAAGTTATTATTATTATTATTATTATTATTACTACTACTACTATTACTATTATTTTGAGTAACTTATGAACATTCTGGCATAAAGCATTCTTGTCAAACCCTGGCAATTAGTGATATTCTGTCCCTTGTAAATACGTTCTTGTCTGGGGGCCTTCTGGCTAGTTCTCCCAGTGACAAGCACAGAATTTTTGATTCTGGCTATACATGATAAATTCTTCTAAGTGCTGTCTCAGCCTTCTTTTTTTCTCCTCTATTTCAGGCAGGTTATTTAGTATTCTGCAGCCCTACCTTGCATCTCCTGTTTGTTTGTTTGGTTGGTTTTTGTTTTTTTTTGCATGTAGGTATGTGCATTTATGTGTGCAGGTGCACATGTGTGTGAAGGACAGGTTGACGGAGGGTGTCTTCCAGTCGTTCTCCACCATCTTTGTTGAGGCAAGGTCTTCCACTTGAACGCAGAGCTTGCCAGTTTGGCTGGTGTAAGCTGTGCCTGTGACTTTCCCTCGGGTTCTTCGCTGTCTATTTTGTGTTGGTTTTTAGACATTCCCCTCTTTTGCATTGTTTCCTTTTGTTTATTCATTGGGAATGGGCACTTCTGAATGACTCTCCTGACGTTTTTTTTTTTTCTGAGCTGTAGAGGTTTGCTATTTTTTTAAATGTGCGTATGTTTGTAATCCTCAGGAACATCTATTGCCTTTGGTCTCCTTGGTCTGAAGCTCACCTCTTTCTTACGTTGGGATTGGCAAGCCAGTGAGCCCTGGGACCTTCCTATTTCCACCTCTTCAGAGCTGTGGTTACAAGTATAGGACCATCCTTGGCTTCTGAACCCACATAAGTGCAAGCAATTTGGACTGCCCCAGCTCCCCAGTTTTTCTGTTTTTTTGTATTTCTCTGTGTAGCCCTGGCTGTCCTGGAACTCTGCTCTGTAGGTGGCTGGCTTTGAACTCAAGAGATCCGCCTGCCTCCTGAATGCTGGGATTAAAGGCGTGCACCACCACCGCCTGACCTTCCCAGTTTCTGACATAGGATGCCACCATGTAGCCCAGGCTGGCCTTGGACTTGCAGTGATCCTCTTTTCTTTGTCTCCTGAGTGCTGGGGTTACAGGCTGTCATCATGTCTGGCTGCCTCCCAAGGAAACATTGGACTTTAGAACTTTATTTTCATATGGTTATTCAGTCATACTTAAAAAAAATTTTTTTTTATCATGTTTCTCAGTGTATTTGTGTGCATTTTGAGGTTTGGAGTCACAGACCTTTTCCTGGGCACATCGCTCGTGTGTGGTCCTGTTCTCTGCAAGGATTGTATCTGCTCCTCCTGCTTCTTAGGATTTTGCACAGGATTTGATGTACATTATATTCTTATTTCCACATGAATTCTTCTTGTGGAATAGAGATGTAAATCCAGGTGCCTTTTCTCTGGCTCTTTTCTCTTTTGGTAGAGTGGTTCTAAGCTCTCTGGGTCTGTTTTTACCTGAACTCTTCCTCTTTTTGGTCTTTTTGAGACAGGATCTTGTGTACCTCAGGCTGACCCACACACTGCATATACTCCAGAATGACCTTAAACTCCTGATCCCTTTGCCTCCGCTGCCTGTCACCACACCCAGTTGGTTTGAATCTGAGGCCCATATTCTGAAGGCTTGGCTGCCAGTGTGGCCCTGTTGAGAGGCGCGGGGACCTTCAGGAGGGTGGCATACTCCTGAAGGAATTTGGGGGCCTGTCCTCTCTCTTACCTTTTGCTTCCTAGCTACTGTGTGGTAGACAGTCATCCTTGTCCATGCTGTATGTGCTGCCACAGTCCGAAGGTGACAGAGCCAAGTGACGAGGGACAAGATGTCTGAAACTGTGAGTCAAATGTTTATCAGTTGTGTTTATCTGTTTTGCTTATTTTTTTCCATACCACTCATATGTTCATATGGCCTAGTTTAATTTAGTGAAATCAGAGTTCTAAGCCTGCCATGTGCCCGAGACTTGTCAGCAGTAGATTCTGTGTGGTTTGTTTAGCGTTGTTGAATTCATCCCTTTGGCCAAGAGAGGAGGATCTGCACACCAGCTGATTGAATCAGCAGTGCTCATCACCTGGTCTGGGGAGGCAGGATCAGGAACAGCACATGCGGATTGATGGCGGGTGGCTGTAGCCTTTCTGGGCGAGGTCATAGGCTGGACCTTCTATTTCGGGATCTTACCTGGTGGCGTCCCTCAGACGAGCTCATTCCTTGGCTGTAACTAACTGCTCTGACCAACCACTTGATGCTTGGGAAAAAGGAAAGTTACACCCCCCATAGCTTCCCCTCCCCCACTGTCCTGAGGCATGACGAGGATTCCAATTGAGCACAACCTGTTTCTAGTCTAGACCTTTCTCCAAGTGAAGAGTGTTGGTGGCGTTTTTCAGAACCCTCCCTTTCTTCTGCCACCAGTGTCTTTTTTTATTTAGAGAGAAAAGTGACCTGTATCATTGTTCTTTAGTTTGGTCTCAGCTCTTACTATATATGTTGATAGAACTTTCCAAATTCATAAGATGGGCTGGTGTTTATTTCCATATTATATCACAACCAGAGTTCCTCTCGTTTATTTCAGCGGGCTTCAGAGGGAGTTACACTGTTAAGCACTCTCTCTGCTAAGGCAACCAGAACCTTACTTTGAGAATGTATATTCTCAAGTCCTGTGTAGGACTTGTTTTGTAAAGCTGCAGACCCTCAATAAAGATGGTTTTTATTTCACCCTGTGAAAGTGTGAGGGGGAAGATAGGATTTCCTTTTAGGAAAAAAAATGCCTTTCCTGAACAATGAGAGGAAAAACTGGCAAAGAATTGCTGAGTAGCAAAGAGTCTAGTGGACATTGGAGATCAGGAATTTATGGTGGTGTCTTTCATTGTGGGTTTGGGATTTGTCTGCAGTAACGGGCGTAGGTGCCAAGATTCTGGCCATTTGGAAGGCTCTGGGATGGCCGGCAAGACAGGCCAGTGCAGCAGGGTCTTGAGCCCGGGGGTTCTAGTGTTAGTATATCTGTGTCTGTGGAGAGGAAGTGTGAATGGATCGGCCTTGAAGGGGAGAAAGAGGCAGTTACTAGGGTTGTTAAAGGCAATATGTAGTGGGAAGAAGTGACCAGGAATTTGAGCCAGCCAGATCCAGATGTCAACAGATGTTAGAGGTGCCCTGCTTTGAGGCCGTCCAGATCCCGTGTGTAGCCATGGAAGAGCGCAGCTAGCCAAGGGCTCTTGCCTCTGCTCCTCTTCCCAGTGTAGCTGATAAGAAGGTAATAGCACATTTAAAAAGAGACCTGGTATTGCTCACTGCACAATCACAAGGCCAAGTCAAGTAGTAAGCAGTGTTTATTTTTTGAAAATTACTTAAAAAAATTGTTTACAGAGATGTGGATTTACATAACTTGGCGACAACATTTTTTAAATGTACAGGCCATTTCATATTATTGCACTTACTCTTCAATATATAAGGCATTTTATTTTACATAAATAAAGAATACTGTATAATGTACAACAGGTGTGGTGCCAATTAAGTCGACCATACAACGCATTATGTGTGGGAGGGTGGAAATGGACCCCAACCTACTTGAGCCGTTTTCTCACAACTACGGTTTATATGTCAGGACACATTTTACCCTCATAGCTTACTTTGAATGACTGACCACTTGAAAGAAAAAAGGTTTCCAACAACACCATTAGTGTTCACTGCAGGAAGTGTGGGGGCTTCATTAGACTAATTAGCAGTACTGGTCATGCCTTGAACACTGAAGACAAATAAATAGCTTTCTACCTCAGGGTCGACGGTAAGCTAGCGTTTGCTTCATCCCTTACATTCCCACTGTTAGCCAGGAAGACTTTCTGGAAAGGTCGAGTCCCAATGCCTGGTGACCCGACGTAGTGTGGTAAGCCAGAGGTCGTCCTTGTATTCTTTAGCTAGGAGCTTTGGGAACACTCAGAAAGAGACCACCCCATTGGCCCAGAAAGTCCCATCTGGTCAGAAAGGACTGGACTTTTCTTACTAACAGACATGACTGTAAAGGAGTGGAGGCCAAACCAAAACAAAAAAAAAAAAGGTTTTCGTGCTGACTTCAAATGATCATTGAGTAAGAAAGCAGAAACTGACCCCAGAGACTGGAACAACAACGTAGCATGCACCTTGCACTTATAGACTCCTACTGTAACTGTAATGAAAAGTAGATGCTAAATCAGGCTTTTCTAGCTAACTCCCGGACTGTAGTTTTCTTTGTGTAACCTGCTGAAAAGGAGCCAGCTGTTCTGTGCCCATCTGAGGACCCTCTTTGGGTTTACTCTACAGATGGCCAGCAAGGATGGGCTCAGGAAAAATGTACAGAGGCAACAGCAAGCACCTCGGTGATGCCTCCCTAGACCCGGCTGGGGGTTCAAGAAACAGAATCGTAGCATCATGCATGTGGGATTGGCAAATGCAGTTTCCATCCAAACCCTCAAGACCCAACACTGGGTGGCACCACCTGAGGATTGGGTGGTAAACACTGGATAGACCTTTTCCTTGAGAGGGACTCACCCTGTTTTTCCATTTTCCTCCTTGCTTGGTAAGTGAAGCTGGTGAGGCTTTGGGATTTAAGAAAGTAAGGGCCAGTGCAAAGGGAAAAAGCCAGCTTTGTGAGGAAGGAGGACTCCGGAGAGAGAGGCTCCAAGCAGCCAGACAGCTTTCATAAGCAACTTGAGTCAGAATGGTCTGTGGGAGCCTGGTTTTGGCAAGAGGAAGAATTTGCAAAATGGTAAAAACCAAAATAGCAAAAAGTTGAGCCGCTGCAGAGCTCTGTCAGGGAAGAAAGCTGGACTACAAACTCCATGCTTCTTCAGGTCTGGTGGGGGAAAGGAGAAAAACCATCAAGGAAATCTCCCCAAGAGGACGCTTAGAAGCGCCTCCTCAGTTTGGACCACAGAATGCCTACGCTTGCAACTGAAGGGTTTAACTCTCAAAATTGCCTTTGAGGTGGTGGTGCATGTGTGTGGGAACAGAAACACGTTGACGGTTTTGCCTGCTCTTGGGTTGACCAGTCTTGTATTCAAACATACACTCAAGTTTGAGAACTAGATGCAAGGTGCTTTCAGGCTAGACCTTCCTCCTCCCGTGCAGGGAGGCTCACAACTATTTATTGCAATTCATCAGAACTGTCACTCTGTAGCAGCCTTATGACCTACACTCTCAGAAACACAAAATGATCGGAACTTCCTAGTCCACATCATACATTACGTTCATTAAAAAATAGCACTTTTTAACATTGTCATCTTTTTCACTGTTGCGTAATTCCTGAGCTCTGCCTAACAACTAGGTCATAAATTCATTTTCTTTAAGTCTCTTTTTTTTTCAGGGTAACATACACAGACCCATAACTCTGCCTTCCACTGCAGGTACATACCTAAAAGCACTGTGTCATTGACTTACAAAATTATATAAATCTACATTCATACATCATTTTAGCCGGGGCATTTGTGTTACCCTTCTGGTCCCTACTCACCAGGACTGATGCTGGGGAGTGGTAAGAGGGGAGGGATGCAAAGGTGTAGCCAGGTGGTCCAGAAGAAGAGCAGAGCTCTTGATATCACGGCAAATGTAAGGGGGCGGGGCGGGGCAGGGCGGGGCGGGGCAGGCACTGAACAGAAATGACACTCCCCAGCCTTGGTGGTCCCGGAAGGAGGTTTCCGGAGTCCAGGCTTCATGTCAAGTACAATCGGGGACATCTGTAGAAGCTGTTGGTTGAGTCAAGAACCCATCATTAAAAGAAGTCATTCTGATTGGTTAAAAGAAGTGAATCTGGGGGAGGAGATCGTTGCTAAAACTCACGAATTCCTGTGCTTTCTAATCACTAGCTGCACAGGCCCTTCTGGAACGGACTTCATAATATTCCAGGCATCAAAGTGCACCAGCCCAACCAAAGGTTTCCCATTGATAGCGAGGATTTCATCGCCAGCTTCTATTGTCCCAGCTTGTTCCGCTGCGCCACCTGTCAGAACAAATGCCGAAGAAACTTGTAGCGCCTGCATCCTTAAAAAAGGTAACTGAAGATTTAAGCGGTAAATACGATGTTCCTATAGTCTTAGGAGAGGAAGCTTCATTTTTTTTTTTTTGAGAGAGAGAGTCTCACTATAAGTTAAACAATACAAAGTAACTGTAGAGCACGTCCCTCCCCATATACACAAGCCCACAACTCACAAAGGGAAGATAATGTATTTATTCAAATGGAGTATCCAGACTAAAAAAACCACAAATCACTTTTTTTTTGCTACCAGACCACCGCCATCATGGGTCACATGCAGGTTCCAGGGAAGGGCCTGTCTCAGAGGGTTCTGCCCTACTCCAGGGCATCCCCACCCGGCTGACATTGATGTCTAACTACGTGAAGGAACAGATTTACGAACTGGCCAAGAAGGTCACAAATTGGTGTGATCCTGAGGGACTTAGGATGCTGCACAAATCCTTAAATCCAAAAGACTTGCCTTTGTTCTTCCCTAGGGGTGTCTACACTTTAATTAAGAAAGGATTTCTTGTTCACAAGCATCTTGAGGCACAGGATAAGGATGCTAACTTCTGCCTGATTTGGATAGAGAATAGCATTTACTATAAGACTAAGTGGGTCCTCCCACTCAAATATGAATCATTCCCAGCCTCTGGGATACTGGCATAAATATGTCTTATGTCCTCAAACAGTAAAATCACTAAACTAAAAACAAACAAACCAGTAACGCAGAGTTGGTCAAAGGAAACCAGGCACTATATAAAGCGCCAACATCCCACAAGCTCGGGATTAACCAGGAGCCCCGGAGCTGTCTGGCTCTGGGCACTGGTGGTTGGTTGGTCACCCGTTCATCGGGTCATGGGGACCGTGGGGTAGCTTAACCCATGGCTCGCCTCCACGCAGAGCAGCCCACACGCCTGTGTTACTGCTGTGTGGAGGTTCGAGCCCATTCACGGGCTTCCAAGAGACGAGCTTAAACTCCATTTCCTCCCGCTACGGACAGACCTAAATCACTCTGCGGAAGAAATGGCAGCGTTCAGAGAGAAAACTTCTGAAGGAAGAGGAACGATGGACTTCCTCAGAAACCTCAGATCTCAAAAGACTGAGCAGATGTACAGTTCTGAAAGCTCCTTTAGGTCTTTAGAGCTGGCAGATGGTTCAGTGGGTAAAGGTGACAGACTGGGAAAGTTGTGCCCTGGCCTCCGTGAGCACCACACACGTGATAATAAAGATGTTACTGAAAGGTGCTGGAGAGATGGCTGAGCAGGTAAGATGCCGCTGATGCTCTGCAGAGGCCGTAAGTTCGGACGACTACTTCCCAGCACCCATGTCTGGTGGCTTTAAAGCCACTAATGACTGGAGCTTCAGGGGTTCCAACTTCATCTGCTGGCCTCTCTGCACTTGTATGGTGCACACGTGTGTACACACACACACACACACACACACACACACACACACACACACACACCACACCCTTCAGTGCCTTGTCTGGAGCTGGTACTCAGGAAGGGACCTGAGATGACGGGAATCCAGGAGGTAGGTGTATATAATGCTATCTCACTTTGGTTTAAGGCACAGACTGAATGTAATGATCAATTTCAGGTTGCTGGTGGAAGTTTCAGAAGGTGGGAAAGCCAGAGATGGTTTTAAAGATGGGGAGGTCCAAGATGAAGATGCCAGCAGATGTGGTCTGTAATGACTGTGCCCGGCTGCTAGCCTGCCTTTAGTTTCTAATGGGTTCTCAGTGTGAGTTTAGCTGGCATCAGATGGCCTCACACATCTTGCCTTCTTCCTCTGGGAGCTGTTCCTTGAGAGTACTCCTACAGTTGACCGGCTTCATGCTTCCCTGCTTGGTCTCTGTTCTTCCTCTGTCAGTGGATGTGTGTGTGTGTGTGGGGGGGGTTCCTCCAGCCTAGCACTGCTAAGCCTCATAGTACATAGAACAGGGCTGACTCCAGATTCACGCTTGTTTTCTGCTTGTGCGTGGGACCATAAACAGAGACAGCCTGTCTCTGATGCTATTGGGAGCTGTCAAGCAAGCTGTCTTGCTTCTGGTTCCCTGTCGGGGCACAAGCCCCAGTCCTTCCCATCACTAGATGCCTACATCTGGCAGCCCACTGAACCAGGAGGTGCTCGGCTCCTGCCCTTGGTGAACTTGTAAGCTCCAGCTCTGATTGCACATTTCTGAGCCACACAGGGCGGCAGCTCACCACTAGGGGCTTCGTTTCTACTTTCCATGGAAATTTGATTTTGTTTTCAGACAGGGTCTTGCTTTGTAGTTCCGGCTGGCCTAGAACTCCCTGTCTGTAGTCCAGGCTGGCCTCAGACTTACCACAGCGCCCTCTGTCTCCTGAGTGCTGGGACTGCGGGCGTGAGCCACTGTCCAGCTGGAGATGTTTTACAACTGTTCTAAGATGGGATGAATTTACTGCTCGTGTGTGTTTGGCCACGGCTGAGAACAGAACTAGAACAAAATGTGACAGGTTCAGGGGAAGGAGCAGGGATGGCCTTGGTGTGGGAAGGTGGGTCTCTCAGAGATGGTCCTGTGACTGGATGATGATGGAAGTTCTGTATCCACGGAGAAATTCTAGAAAGGAGCAGCCCAACAACTTGGGCCAGCATTCCCTGCTTAATTTTGTCCTGTGGCTTCTGTGGGCTGCACAAACTGGCAGTTTTGGCCTTCTGCCTCTCTTCCCTATATTATTATTATTATTATTATTATTATTATTATTATTATTATTATTGACAGGGTTTCTCTGTGTAGCCTTGGCTGTCCTGGGACTCTCTCTGTAGTCTAGGTTGGCCTTGAACTCAGAGATTCGCAGGTGTGTGTTCATATTAATACTTTGTGTCTGGAGTGGAGAGAGGTTTCAGCGTAGATATGTAATTACAGAAGGAGATCACAAGTTCAGAAACTTGACCAAATTAGATCAGGGAGGCAGAGGCAGGTGGATCTCTGAGTTCCAGGCCAGCCAGGGCCTACATAGTGAGACCCTTTCTGTCTGGGGAAAAAAAAAAAGCAAATACATACATCTTAAGGAAGGAACAACCAACCTCATGACTTGATAGCTTACTTATATCTAACTATAAATGAGTGTCTGGTCTATTTGTAAGTATTTATATGCTGATGTCAGCCATACAATTATATAATTTCTGATTGTTCAGAATGAATGCAAGTGTGAGGGCCAGAGTTTAGATTTCCAGAACTCACATAAGAGCCAGGCACGTGTGCAAATAAATCACCTGTAATCCCAGCAATCTGGAGGCAGATCTCAACGGGCAAGCACAGGGCTGAGTCAAAGGTCCTGTCTCAGTCAATAAAGTGGAAAGCAATGGAGGAGGATACCTGATACCAGCTTTGGGCCTTCACGTGTGCACACACAAGCATGCATATACATATGCATACCATACACACGTGTGCACACACAAAGACAACAACCCAGAAACAAAAAGCAGATCCCCCCCCCCCAGCCCAAACGATTTCCCAAGATCATAAAATGAAAATTTCAAGTTCACGAAGAAACCGTTCAACACTGTTTATCTCCCTTCTTTTTTTTTTTTTTTTTTTTTTTTGCAGCCTAGTATTTGAAGTCACTGGAAATCTTGGTTGATATTAGGTGCTCTTACCTGACGATAGTGCTTACCCTGGTACCTCCCTGGACCTTGGGAATTTTAATACGTGCAAAAGACAACTCCATGTCATAGAGCATTGAAAGCACCACAGATGAGAGCCCACTCCCTATGGCGGGACACCTTGCACAGCCTTGATGCAGGGGGAGGGGCTTGGACCTGCCTCTACTGAATGTACCAGGCCCTGCTGACTCCCCATGGGAGGCCTTACCTTGGGGGGGGGCGTTTGGGGGGTTAGGGGCAAGGCGGGAGGAGAGAGGGGAGGGGGATCTGTGGTTGATATGGAAAATGAATAGAAAATATCTTAGGCTGGGAGGTGGTGGCGCACGCCTTTAATCCCAGCACTCGGGAGGCAGAGGCAGGCGAATCTCTGAGTTCGAGGCCAGCCTGGACTACCAAGTGAGTCCCAGGAAAGGCACAAAGCTACACAGAGAAACCCTGTCTCGAAAAACCAAAAAAAAAAAAAAAAAAAAGCATCAGAGACATTAGGGACAGCTCAGTTCCTATACAGAGGGGTGGGTTTTCATGGAGCTATACTTACCTTTGTACACCCTCTTAATTACCAGGGGCCCGTCTCCAGACACGGATGATTTGCCTCCGTCCAGACTCAGTCCCAGGCCGGCTGAGGTTTTCAGCACTTCAACGCACAGAGCATCGTGAGCAGCTCCGTTTCTCCCTGTAGCAAGGACGTTCGTCATGATAAAGATAACGGGCCGTTCCACATGCCACCCGTCCAATGCCCCCCAAACGCACTGCCTGGGGTACCACGGACTCTGGTTACTCCTGAGTCTTGTCGGCTGGGAACTGTTTACAATCTTTGATCCCAGCATCAGGGTTGAGGCCCCTGCCTGGCTGTGCCCTGCTGGACCCGCATCCTCTGCTTTCTGTGGATTCCCGCAAGAGCAGAGAATGCTTTCTCTCCCGGGCCGAAATGCCCAGGGGACACTGCTCTCTCATCAAGCCTCACATTCTGGTAGCACACATCCCGGTGAGGATGGAAGTCCCTACTCAGTGAATCAAATTCGATTTCCTGCCAACCGTGGCTGCCATAGCAACAGAATGCCACCATCTGCTATTGGAAGCGGAGGCATTGAAGTGCCCAGGCTCATGAGAGACTGTCATAATTCATTGGGAAGCTCCCTGGAGCCGGGTGGGGCTTCCTTCCTTGCCCTGTGCCCTTCGAGCTTCCATGAGAGGAAACCCTGTGTCCCTGGGGCATGGTTGCCTCCCTCACACTGGCGTCCTTCATTGGCATCTGGCTCTTGTGGGGGGGAGAGGTGTTTCCATGGTGATATCAGCTCTGTGGCTTGTTTGGAAAGGCCAGGCTGGGGACTGAATAGGAATTGTACACTTGCCTTTTAGTTCCCGTAAGTCTGTACTACGGAGCTGAGTGGAAAGGTGTACTTAGCTGCTTGGAAGGGAGGAGAGGAACCACGAATGAATGAAACTGCCTACCTAATACAATCCTTAGGACTACAGTCAGACCCACATCACTGCCAGTTCCTAATACAGTCCTTAGGACTACAGCCAGACCCACATCACTGCCAGTTCCTAATACAGTCCTTAGGACTACAGTCAGACCCACGTCACTGCCAGTTCCTTATTGCAGTTTAGAGCCAGTCCGCATGGTCTAATTTGCTAAATACTGGGAGTGATATATATATTTGTGGTTTTGAGACAGGGTCTCTCTATGTAGTAGTCTTGGTTATCCTGGAACTTCCTCTGCAGACCAGGCTGGCCTGGCCAGAGATTTACCTACCTCTGCCTTCTAAATACTGAGATTTACGGCATGCGCCACTGTGAGTGGTATAATTTTTTAATGGTATAATTTTAAAAGGGGGAAAGGAGCCAGGCGGTGGTGGTACACGCCTTTAATCCCAGCACTCGGAAGGCAGAGGCAGACGGATCGCTGAGTTCAAGGCCAGCCTGGTCTACACAGAGAAACCCTATCTCGAAAAAACAAAAAAATGTGTGGGGGGGGGAGTAGGCTTTCACAGTGGTCACCAACTGGGGCTCTCTCCTGCAATCCCCTGACTGCATTGTAGTGTACTCATGCCTGGTCCCCACTCCCCAGAACTTTTGGTTCAGCTGAGCAGGGGCATTCCTGGTCATCGGGGTTTAACAGCTGTCCAGGTGCCTCCACTGTACAGACGGGCCCACATCAGATAGATGGCTGCCTGTCAGTCTGGAAGGAGGTCGCAACGGAATACGGAAGAGCGGTAAGCAGAAGCCCTCAAGGTGCTGCAGAGTCTGGTTCAGGCCAGATGCACAGACATGTACAGGAATCCTGCATTGAAACGACAGAGGGGACTCACGAATGCGGCTCACATTCTGGAAGCCGTCAGGATTGAGCGCTCAGTGTTTCCATGGACAAGCTGAGTTCCCACTGAATAATACACCAAGCCGTTTAGATGGTGCCTGCCTGGACAGAGGTGAGCATGACCATGGCTGATGACTGGGGTGTCTCCCTAGACTGGGAAGGACCACAGCTATGAAGAGTGTCGATGACCTCACAGGACAAGAAGATTGAGGACACTGTGCTCTGCAGAGGCACCTGGACAAAAGAGTTTCTGTGTATCTAACAGAATCAAACTCAGCATTTTCAGAAAAGCCTTTATGGCTAGCTCAGGCCACATCTATGCCAAACTAAGCAGAGGCATTTGGCCACTCCTGACTGTCAGGATGGATGCTAAGAAGAAACAAAGGCCCGCCTGCCTTGAACTGGGGGCTACCTGTCCTCCAGACGGACAGCAGGAAAAAATGCTGAGGGAGTCGGCAGGGCTTGTCTGAGGCGTGGAACAGAACTAGCGTGGAACTTGGTGTGGACAGTGCAAGGAAAGTCTATTCTGAGCCAGTGTGGATGATACAAGGGGAGGCCATTCTGAGGCCCTCCTAAGCCCTTGGCACATAAAGACTGCAGTCTCTACTTGCAAACACAGAAACATGTTTACCCCTTTATCTTCTTATATTCTGCTGAAAACAGGAGACAGTGCCAACTGGTGTTTCTCAAGGAGACAGCGTGTTCAGAAATCTCTCCTTCAACACTGAATCCCCTGTTGTAAGGGCTCTTTTATTCACTCCTATTTTATCTTGCTAGTCCAGGCTAGTCGGCTTTATCAGGAGCTGCTCACGCCCTGCTCACTATCAGTGGATGACTTACCAGCCCCAGGCTCCAGCGGCAAGGTCTTTCTGGGGAGTGGACCCTTTCCATGGGCAGAGGGAGGCTCCTGCCTGAGGGCGGGCCTGGGACACGCATTCCCTTTCCTGATGATCACGAGGGCCTGTTTGTGCAGCTGTGCCTGGTGCAGAACTTTCACGACCTCGCTGTGGGCTAAACCAGCCAAGGAAGTGCCATTGATGGAGAGAAGGAAATCCCCTCGGCTCACAGTCCCTTCCTGAGAAGCCACACCCTGAGAAAACACCCTGTGGACCTAGGACAGAAAGGGAAAGAACAAATCCATTCACAACCTTGGCAACCGAGAGTGAGAGAGGAGCAGCAAATCTATGGTGAAGGGGCTTCCTCATGCTAACTTTCAGGGCCGAATTACAAATCGCCACCACAGCAGCATCTACCCGTATTCCCATGGGGCAACAGGCATAGAGACAGATAAGACTCGGGCTTGCCCAGTAAAAATGGCCTCAAGGTCGCCAAGTGATACAGAATGTTACTGTTATGCACTTGACTTTCATTTCTAGTGCTTAAACATAAATGACTACACTATAGATAACCGTGCTGACATACATTGCATCCGGCCTACACACATGTTAGCTATGTGTAAAAACACCAATCTTTGACAGTGGCAACACTGTGTGCCATTCTCTCATGCTCCCGTTTTCATGTTGGTGAAAGGGACCAAAATTCAGTGATCTGATTGGAATTTGTGTCCTGATCAAATTCTGGGGCTTATCGCGGAACCCCGAGAGCCTCGTAACGCGACCTCTTACCATGACTGGTTTTGGCTCCACGTCTGACCCTCCTGCCACACTGAATCCCAGACCTGAGCCTTCTTTTTTATTCAAGACTATGAAGCAAGTGTCTTCTTTATTCTAGTGAAGAAAAACAAGACCGTTTACTGTGTATTCCTTGTACCCAGAGTGAGAAACTTGGATCTAAGTCTCATGAAGGAGGTGCTTGACACGGTCTCCATTTAACCCAGAAATGGCAGAGGAGCCCCCAGCTTAGCCTTCTTATATCCGTCCCAGGTGAGCTTATGTGCAAGGTTTTGAGGATCCACCCTGCAGCTGTGGAACCCGGGAAACATGAATGAGGATGGAGGCAGGAGCTTTCCTAGGTCTCCAAGTCTTCAAGCCATTGAAGGAAGATTGCCGCCTCCCTAGATTTGACCACATTACACTGCTCTGTTGCATAGGGAATTCTTCATGCCATACTTCTCTAAGTCTATTAGTTTTATATAGTATTATTTTGAGGTAGGGTCCATGTAGCCCAGGCTGGCCTCAAAACTTGTTATGTTCCCAAAGGTGATTGTTTACTTCTGATCTTCTTTGAAAATTGGAAATAGATTTTTAAATATGGCATATTTTGATTATAGTATGATCTTGTTTCCATCTTCCAAGGACTAGGATTGCAATGTGCCACCATATTGTGGAATATCCCTTTACAATGAGTGAATATCTGTCACTGTAATTAGTTTAATAAAAAAGCTAAATGTCCAGTATCTAATCAGGATTTTCTAATCAGGGCAGAAGGGGAGAAGGGTAGAGTCAGGAGGAGATGCCTGGAGACACAGAGCAAGATGGGAAGTAGGTAGATGAGGTAAACGAGCCTCAGGGTAGCATGGATTAACAGAAATGGATTGATTTAAATTATAAGAGCTAGCTAAAAAGCCTAAGCTATCGGCCGAGCATTTATAATTAATATTAAGTCTCTGTGTGGTTATTTGGGAGCTGGCTGGCAGGACAGAGCTGACTGCTGGAATACAGAGAAAGTCTGCCTACAACATACCTGGGTGCATGTGATCCTGGAGATCAAACCCAGGCCATTGTGCATGCTAGGCAGGCACTCTACCAATTGCGCTAAACTCCCTAAGTCCACAATTATTAGCAAACCTGGGTTTCAACAACAAAAAGATAAATGCCAAGAGGCAAGCAAGATAAAGGCACACTGCAGCCATGTTTTAGACACCAATGTTCCCATATTTGGGTTATTGAATTTCAGGTGCAATTGATTGGCCAGCAGTCATAAAACAAGGTAGGTGAAAATTGTCACCCATACAAGATTAGAATATTATTAGTGTTCTAGGGTTAAATAACGTTAGACTGTCTTGCTTCAAACATCAGTCAAGAGATACCTTGAGATAGATTACATATAAGTAGGCTAAGTATTGTGAAATTTGAAATTTGAATTTTAGACATGATTCATTAACATTTGAAGACTCTACAATGCTTGGTTTTTCATGAAGTAATCCTCAATGACTTCAAGATGTTCTCAGGCATACCAATACAAGAGAAAGCTACCAATAACCTTTAAGGATTGGGTGAAAAGGAACAGAAAACCATTTATGGATTCAGTTGATCATGAAATCTGATGGAGGAGTGTTTAGTTCTATTGTAAGTCATGAAGACTTGGGCATCTTCAACCACCCAGACCAGGGGATAGAAAGGTGACCTTGGCCTCTAGGCTTTCTAAACAAACACAGAAGCACAAGGCTTAGTGAATGATGGTCTTTGCACAGTTTCTGGAAGGTAGTCTGATGCTGGGATACAAACGCTCTTCAATGTCCGTCCTTCCTAGAACAGGGACAGTGTATTTTAAGCAGAAGCATTTGGGTAAACAAGTATACTAGCAGCTGATGCTCAGGGCACATTTTGCCTGAGAAACTTGGGACGGCATTGAGAAGCCAGATGAACAGCGCCCTCCCTCCAAAGCTTGGGTGTGTGGTAGCCAGAAAAGCAGGCTGAAGTTTGGCCTCACTCATCTTTCATGGTACACCAGAAGGCCACAGGACATTGGTTTGTGCAGTTCCGGTTTGAGTGCCTGCACACCACACTCTCTGTGAGAAAAGCACAAAGACAGCAGGGAAAGGCGAGCTCTGCCTTCTCTTCTGAACTCAGCTGAAATCAAAGGAGGGACAGGGGAAGAAAACTACGTTTTGATGGAAGCAGGGATGGTCCTCGACACCAAACTGTACACTTGTTCCGGGGGTCAGACCCACGGCCGGGCCTGGCATTCGGTCTGCACCGACGCCACTGCTTTGCTTCTGCCTTCCGAGAATGCATCTCATGTCTGGGTCTGGTTGAGGCTTTCCTGTGTCCTTGCACATTTTGATCTGTTATGACACCTTTGGAGTCAAGAAGGCCCGGCAAGAATGAGACGATGTCTCAGAGTGAGACTGTGGCCCTGTCACACATGCCTGGCATCAAAGGAGGTGGCAAGCTGATGAATAGTCCCTTTCACTCAAAGTGAAAGCATTCGCTTCCACTAAGGCTCTTGACTGTACGGACCTGAACCAAGTAGGCTGACATCGGAATGGAGTGGGAACTAAGCTATTTATCACCCCTGTGCCCACCCACCCCCAATCTCCTCACCATCCTGGCCCATTAGATGGTAAGGCTGCAACTTAACTGAGAAGTCCCAGATGATACCAGGTGTGTGAGTAATTGCTGTAATAATGATTGCAGATGATTCGAGTCACCCAGTATGTTATCAGTCATTCCTGTTTGCCTTTTTCTCTACAAATACTCATCTGTCGAGGTTCAGTTTCTTACTACCCCAAGAGGCATTCTAGATGGGAACTCACGTTCTCTTTGGTGACTGTTCACGGTCACATACGGTTCATTTAAATTCTTTGTCTTTGTCCTGTTAACCTGGGGGTTAGCAGCTCTTACTTAAATCAACTTCAGGGCACAAGTGGGTCTCTAACAGTGTGAGCCTCTTACCAGCAGGTGGCTCCCCTTACTAGTCTATGTCCACACTGCAAAGGACAGAGGTACCCGGTCATTGAGCATTTCCTCGGCTGGTGAGCAGCTGCTGCAGGGGACTTGACATTTCCCATCGCAGCAAGGTCCAGTCCCTCCAGGTAGTGGCAGACAGACCAGCACCTGCCCCCACCCACCAGTGGTGCTCCTGCCGCCGCCGCCGCATCCCTGGATTTTGTGTGTCCACTCACCTCTGATTTGTTGTGTGTCCACTCACCTCTGATTGTGCCTTCGCTTCCTGAATGAGAGTGGAAATGGTAGATTTTGACCCCACTAATGACAAAATGGCCTGTAATTTCTGCTGGTCCCCCGCTGAGGCAAGAAGTTGATCCAAACTAAGTGAAAAATACATTTGAAGAAGGTTAGATATATGTATAAAAAAAAGGAACCTCGCCATTTCCTAAGGACTCATCTGTGGGTGTTTTCTGACTTTCCAGCCTCCTGTTGGGGGTAACTCCCCCTCCAGAGTCACCATAGAATCCTGCATGAATATCCTTCACTGACAGTGGAGGATGTGAGTTTGGGGATCCCTCTAGCATATTAAGGGACCAGTGCCAGAGTTTAGCAGACAACTTCTGATATGTTTACTTCAAACGTTCAATTTCCCACTTAGCTCCAGCCGCTTTTAGAGATCCAGAGAGTCCCTGAGGCACAGCCTGCTGGTCCCCACCTTGCTTGGTATCATGTCCTCAGCTCCACACATTAGCAGGCATATATGGCTTCCGGGGCTTTTTATGCTTCCAGGACTGATAATGAATGCAATGTGGCTGGGTGGTGGTGGGGCACGCCTTTAATCCCAGTACTCAGGAGGCAGACAGATCTCTGTGCACTTGAGGCCATCCTGGTCTACAGAGCGAGTGAGGACAGCCAGAGCTGTTACCCAGAGAAACCCATTTTCGAAAAACAAAAACAACAACCACCCCCCCCCCCAAAAAAAAAAGAAAGAAAAGAATAGAAAAGAACAAAGAAAATGCAGTGTGGTCTGGACTGGATCCTGGAATAGAAAAGAACATTGGTGGAATCGATCCAGCCGAAGCTGAAGTCCATGGCTTTGCATATGGTTGGTTGTGGAGGGTTAAATCCTTATTTCTCACTAATGGACTAGGGTTGTGTAAGATGTTGATTAGGAAGAGCTGGGGAGATATAGCATGGGGACACCCTTATTACTTTTGCATCTTTTTTTTTATAAACCTAAAAGTATTCTCAGTGGAAGCAGGCCGGTTCACGTAAGAGGGGAGGGTACTCACCTCACCGACCAGCTTCTTCCGGAAGGCAGGGCCCGCACATCATCCCCTTCCTTGGCTCCAGCGGGTACTGCAGGCTCACTGGTTGGAGAGCTGTTTCCTCCTGGGTAGACTCTGGTCCTTCCGTTTGCAGGACATGGAAGGGAGGCAGCTCCGTCAAGGCCTGGATGGCCTCGAGCTGGGGAGCCGGCTGGAGACGGAGCCGGGGAACCGGGTGACCTCCTGGGGATGATTTCCAGCTGGGTTCTGAAGAGCACGGTGCCTGGACCAGCAGAGTAGTCCTCCCCACCACACAGCTTGTCCAGATCGGGCATGCTCAAGGCTCGCAGCTCCTGGAGCTTGGATCGGGACACAGGGGACGGCTGGGCGTGGCGCACCGAGGACTTGTTCCTCTTCGCGGGTGAGGCCGGGGTCAGTGTGGGGGTGGGAATCCCCACGGGGACAAGTGATTTCTTTGGGTCTGAACTGGGGCCCTTGTTGCTCGGCTCTGGTGGACTCTGCCTGGAGACAGTCAGCGTCATACTGGACGGGGACTTGGTCATCTGCGGGAGAAGGTTGCTGGCGTCGCTCTGGCTCTCACTGCAGGAACTCAGGCTTCTTCTCAGGGACCTGGCTGTCGTCACATCGCTGGGGTGGCTGAGGCTCCCTGAAGGGATGCTGCCAGATGACCGTCTGCTAATGGGAGGCTTGGAGCTCACAGCTAAGAATGGGGATGTTGTCGACTTGGCTGCAGGCCGGTCAGAATTGGCCAGGTTCTCAAAAGACTTGATCCTCTGCTTCACAGAGAAAAACGAGGTAGATTCATGGGGCCAATTCTGCTCATGGTAGTAATGTCTCCTGGCGGCTTTGACTTTGTCTGGGATGGGGCAGCTCTCTGTCTCAGGGGCGGCACCCCCATCCCCGCCATCCGTGGGCGGCAGGTTCTTTGATGTTTCCAGCAGAGGCTTCACACTGTACATACCCTGTCCATTCGTCATGCCTTTGGCTGTCTTGGCCTCAGAGAGACTGACACTCGTCCCAGGGACCTGGGGGTCCTGAGGTGAGAGACTTGGGCTGTGTGGGGAAGGACCTTCTCGTCCAAAGTGGCTTGAGAACTGAGCTGGCATGGAGTAAGTCCTGGTGGCTGGCCTGGGTGTGAAGTAGGGCTGTTCCTCTCCCCCAGGGCCTATGGGTACACCATTCTTGGGCACCCCTAGGGAGGCTGGCATCTGGCTCGATCGGCCCTGGGAGGAATCTGGCGTTTTAGCAGGCAGCTGCGGGGAGGAGGCTGGTTTGGCCATGCCGAAGGACCAGCGCATTTCCCGCTCCACCTGGGAGGTGTGAGAGGGGGGAGGAGGTGGGTGTTTTGGGGATGATCCTGCTGACTGCCGGGGGCTGATTCCACTCTTTTCCTGACAGCCGCTCTGGGTCAAGAACCCTCCCTGTCTGTCACCGTTAGGTGGCTTGTCACCGCATGCATTCTTTGGCATTCTTTCAGAAGGAATATCAACTATTTTCAGTGGGTTCATCTTTTCGAGGGCATCGTTAGTGATTTTTTCACTTCCTTTCTCACCGATCCCCCGGGGCTGGGCTGCTTCTGACACCACCACGTCCACGTCCACGTGGCTGGGCGTGAACTGCTTGCTCTGTCTGACCCCCGCCAAGGCCACGCTGCTCCTTGGTGCTGTGGGACTGGCTGACCCAGAGTCACCCCGGGGCACCTTGCCCTCTGCTCCACACCCAGGGGACCTGGCGGTGGTTGGACGGCTTGTGTCAGATTCCGGGGAGACAGCCATGTGGAACCTACCGCTTGCACTTTGCTCAGGGAGAGTCCTGGGGGAGGTCAGGGGTAAAGTCAAGGTTCGGATGCTGGTGTCTGATGCCGAGGTCCGCGGTGACCCAGAGGCAGCCAGGGGTGGCTTGCCCTCAGATATGCCCTGGGGAGGCTTGGGGGTATCCACAGGAGTGTTGTTCGGCTCTTCTTGGTCGGCTCTGTGGAGCCGGTGTGATGCCGCCTTGGAAAGCATTTTATGGGAGGCCTGAGGGGAAATCAAGGTCTTCCTGTGATCGGTCCCACTAACCTTCCCAGAGCTGGCCACAGGGGCCTCAGGACCCACCTTGCTTTTACCATTCAGTTTCTTCAGCTTCGGGCCGTACTTGGGTTTCTGACAGTTACTTAGTGTTTCCGCTGGGCTTTTCTCGGGCAGGTCTTTGTTTTCCGGACTCTTGTGCAGCGGAGGAGGACTCTTAGGCACAGCCACCCCCTTGCTGTGGCTGGTGCAGCCCGGACCTGTAGCCGGCCCCGATGACTGTTCCTTCTCGGATTTGCTTTGCGAATGTGTCCCCTGGCTGTTTTTATTTATTTCTTTAAACCAGGCCATGATGGGCTTCCTGGAGGTGGCTTTTGGTTTCTGTAGTAAGTCATCCAGGTTGCGGTTCTCGGCGATGTGTAGGTTTGCCAAAACAGCCTCTCCATTCTTGGGGCCCTCGGCACCCAGGGTGTACACACTGTGCATCATGCCAGCAGCAACTGCTTCTTGGTTTGGGGCTCCCCCATCCAGCAGGTCACATTCCAAGCCATTTACCATGGTTGGGCTCCTAAGCGCAGATGGCAGGTTGTGACCACGGCTGGTCGTTTCAGAAGACTGGCTGTCTCCCATGAGTGGGCTCTTGTTGGTGGGGGCCATGGTTTCTTCTGTGCTTAAGGACCTGTGGCTCTGTGAAGCATTTATGCCCACCCGCGTCTTGTGCTCCTGAGAGCTCACATCCGGGAAGGACAATGGCTGGGAAGAGCTTGGGATGGCAGTGTGGGAGGCGCCGGGCAAGAAGCAGGCTTTTTCACAGGAGTCTCCCACCGGCTCCCTCAGAGCACTGTGCTGGAGTGGTAGAACTCGACGGAGTGCAGCCTGGGCAGGGGGATGATGGGCAGTCGCCAGGGTGGCAGGGCAGCCACCTGTGGAGCAAATTTCTATCTGCTCATCCTCGGACTCACTAGTCCCTGCCTTAGGAGAGGACCCACGAGAATGGGGAGGTGACCAGCTCTTCCCGGCAGCTGCTTGCGAGGCTTCGGCAAGAGACTCAGGGTCTGAAGATGAGTCTTCGGCGTCACCATACATGGATAAGAGAGACGGCTCTGTGCTGTCCCCCCGGCCCGACAGGGAGATACTGGCTTCATGGAAATTGCTAAAATTTCTGGAGTAGTTGTTCAAAAAGTTCTTGTTCACAGCAAAATGTTTGTCAGGATGGACGGAATCCAAAACGGAAGGCTGGGGGGCCCACTGTGGGGGCGGGGGTGAGCCCGTGCCCCCAGTCTTCGCTGGGGAGGATGTCTGGTCCCTCCTGACGGACTGAGCAGGGTGGGAACTGCCATCCCCAGCCCCTTCCGGTGGCTGGTCCTTAAAAATGCCTGGGTGAGGCCTGTGCTCTGCTTTCTGAGAAGACTGTGACCTGGCCTCAGAGGCTGCCCTGATGAAGGTGTCAATGTCTGTCACAGGGCTCTCTGTGCTCCCTGACGGGGTCCTGTCATTGGTCACTGGCAGAGAGGGGCTGGCATCTGACGTCTTCCCAGACACGCAAGCTGTACCTTCAAGCTGAGCACCATCCTTGAAGCTTTTAGGTGGGCAGCGTCCCGTTGTTTCCAAGGCCTCGGTGGGCCCTCGGCTCCTTTCTTGGGACGTAGGAGAGACATGAGGGATGGCCGTAGCTGGTCTTGCTCCTGTGCTCGCGGGGACAGCTGCCCTCTTGGTGTTGAGAGAGCTGTCCCCAGGGGCAGCCCGAGTCCTGCTGAAGTCAGGAGGGGCCAAGGCCTTGTCCCTGGGACCAGCCGTGTTCTGCTCTCTGGCTGGTCTCACTTTAGATATGCCCTGGGACTCAGGCTCCGTGGTCCTGGGAGACACAGGCTGGCCGACTTGCTGCTCTGTGACTGTGGAGGTCTCGTTGCCGTCAGGGTGAGCTTCCCTGTTCTTCCCTGGGGAAGGGTGAGCTGAGGAGCCATCCCATCCTGTATAGGGTGGTAGAGGAGGATGAAAAGGGAAGGGTAAGCAAACAGAAACCCTCTAGGGTTCTAAAAAAGTATAAATAACCTCAGTGTTGTTTCTCAGACATTCCACAGCCTACATATATCACCTTCTGGTTTTTCTGGTTTTTGTCTTTCAAATGGCAGAGTGCTCAAAGCTAACAGCCACCACCCTGCTTTAATGGTCTTAAAATACCTCGGACAAAGAGGAAGCATGGACATTTAAACGTGCCCATTTCTCTGTTTGCTTTCAGACAGGAGACACCAGAAATCCCCTGCTTGGATTTCTTGACCCGAGCACCTCTGTTGGCAGAGGCTCTGGGAAGAGAGATGCCGTTGGTCTCACTCCTTAGACTAGACTGGGCAGAACTGTCCTGCCCTGTCCTGTCCCTGCAAGTGTCTGATCACGAGTGACTTTAGCCTCAGACGGCACCAACAGCCGAACATCCAAACCCCAGAGGCTTACTTTTTCCATCCGCTTTTTGAGATGGTCTCTCTGTACAGCCCCGTTGACCCCCGTGACTCAGCCTCCAAGACAGGCCTGTGCCCGCACACTTAGCCAGAAGGCTTGCTTTTTTTAGCACAGGCGACGGCGCTCAGGGGAATGGCAGAATGTTCCAGGTGGGGTCCCCGCTGACATGGAGCTCCAGCTCTGCCTTTGACGTGACTTGGAGAAGCGGGAGATTGAAAAGCCAGGAAAACCCCCAGCAAGTGGAGGGAGCTTGAGAGGGGCCCAGGAGGGATAGTTTGGTCCAAGCGGTGAGGAGGACAACAGGTCAAAAGCAGAGAGGCACAGGAAGCTCTGAGGTGCAGGGACAGGGAGCGGAGGGGGAAGCCATGTCCCTGAGCGGCTCTGAGAGCCACTCTGTCCTGGGGGTGTCCCCTCGGAGAGCCTTGCGAGCGCACTCTCCTGGGCTAATCTCCCTTTGACATGTATCATCTTGAGGTGGGGGAACAGGCTCAGACCCATGAGAAGTCTTGGCCTGAGAAGTGTTTACCTGAAATGTTCATCTCACATCTCCCCTATGAAATCAATTGTTTTTTTTTGGTTATTTGAGACAGTGTCTGTCTGTGTAGCCCTGGCTGTCCTAGAACTCTCTCTGTAGACCAGGCTGGCCTTGAACTCAGAGATCCTCCAATCTCAGCCTCCAGAGTGCTGGGATTAAAGGCGTGTGCCACCACTGCCCGGCTATCAGTTGGTTTTTGGGACAAAGTCTGGTTCAGATTGGCCTTGAATTTGCTGTGTAGCCAAGGGCAACCTTGAACTTCTGGTCTTGTCACTACCCCCCTCTGAAATGCTGAGATTACAGGTCTGCACCTCTGTGCCCAGTTTATGTGGCACAGGGGTTGGGGATGTGTGTGTCAGACCCAGAGCCTTGCACATGCTAGGCAAGCTCCTTTCCCAACCAATTCAGCGCCATACCGAATGATTGGATTTAACTACAATGCTTCTTTTCCTTTTTGGTGGTACTAAGCATTTGAACCTAGCAAGCTCTCCACCACTCTCTTTGCTTTAAGACATGGTCTCACTATGTAGCCTTGGCTAGCCAGGCTAGCCTTACACTCAAGAGATCTGTTTCTGTCTCCTGAGCGCTGGGATTAAATCTTGGTAGCACTGATGTAGCTAGCCCAGTCTCTCTTAAAAAAAATTTTAAAAATTAGCCGGGCGGTGGTGGCACACACCTTTAACCCTAGCACTCGGGAGGCAGGCGGATCTCTGTGAGTTTGAGGCTAGCCTGGTCTACAGAGTGAGTTCCAGGACAGGCTCCAAAGCTACACAGAGAAACCCTGTCTTGAAAAAACAAAAACAAAAATTTAAAAATGACATCTATTTATTTATTTATTTATTTATTTATTTATTTATTTTGTGTGTGTGTGTGTGTGTGTGTGTGTGTGTGTGTGTGTGTGTGTAGACTATGGTGTACACGTGCAGGTCAGAGAACAGCTTGCAGGCGCTGCTTCTCTTCTACCATGGAAGTCCTGGGGATTGAACTCAGGTCGCCAGCTTTGCACCATCCATACCTGTGCCTGTGAACTCTTAAGTATAATGTCCTTACTTCTGCTGACATCAAATACAGGGGAAAGCAGCGGTGTGACAAGAGGAAGTGACTCAAAGGCTAGTGTGGTGTGTGTGTGTGTGTGTGTGCGCGCGCGCATGTGTAGAGGGTGGTTCAGAGGACAACTTGGGGGATGCTCACCTTTCACTATGTGGGCTCAGGGATCTAACCCACGAGCCATGTCTCTGGCTGTAAAAGGCCATGTGACAGTTTCAGATTTGCTTACTAAACATTCCCCAACAGGTAATTTTTTTTTACGCAGTTTTTGTTGGTGAGCTGAGTTACTGCCAAGTGTGTATCGTCAGATGCTTTTGTTTATTTTGAGACGGGTTCTCACGTATGCCAGGCTAACCTTGAACTCACTACATATCAGAGGATGACCCTGAATTCCTGAGCCTCCTTCCGACTGTTCAAATTCCCGAAGTGTAAGCCACCACAACCAATCCGTGTGATGCTGGGGATCCAAGCCGAGGCTTCACGCACCCACAAAAGCACTCCACCAACTCAGCCCCAGCCCCAGCCCCTCATTTTATTTGAGGGAGATGACATTATCCGGAGGCAACCCTTGGACTGCCTTTCAAAATAAGGCTTCATTTGGAAGCCCCCCCAAAGGTCCACTGAAGGGCCCATCCCCAGCGTGGAGGTCTTCTGGGATGAGGGCGTGGCTTCCCCCTAGAGCAGGCTCGGTCACCAGGGCTCAGCCGGACCTGCCATGCCACACCTGTCATGCAGGAGCCCTGCTGACGTGGTAGCTGCTTGAACATCACTTTCTGTGGGCATCTGAGGCTAAGAAGTGTGTTAGGTACCACACTGAGAAGAGAAACAGCACATGACTCTGACTGATACCGAACCTGTTGTTCACACAACAGGACCAAGAGGACACACAGAAGGGCAGCAATGGAGATTTCCTCGGGGGGCTCTGGCAACTTGAAAATTTCCTTCTCCGTTGGGTCAAAAACTCCTAATTTTCATAATAAAGACAACTGCATTTCATTATGGGGCTAGCAACAATTCCAGTGTCTACACTCCCTACATCTCTTCTTGCTTTTCTCACAGCAGCTGAGGTGAGCCCTTGGAGGGTTTTGCCCCTGCTCCTGGTTTTAAGATTGGCCAACTAAGAGACCCAGTCACTGTCTGGGCTGTAGGTCAGCCCTCACGGACAGCAGAGCTATAGTCGGGTCCTGCATACAACGACAAATCAGTCTTTCTTCTTTTTTGAAAACCATCTCAGGAAAATTGTGTGTGCCTGTACATAACTTACTGAATACATGTTAGGCATGTACATTCTGTTTTTGTTGTTATTTTTTCAAGACAGGGTTTCTATGTATAATAGTCCTGGCTGTCCTGGATCTCGCTCTGTAGACCAGGCTGGCCTCGAACTCACAGAGATGCACTTGCCTCTGCCTCCCGAGTGCTGGGATTAAAGGTGTGGGCCACCACCGCCTGGTGGCATGTACATTCTTTTGTGACTTTTTCCTTAGGAAATAATTACATATGCTCATACACACAATGCATACTGTTTTACTGGACAGTGCTTTGAACGGTACACACCGACAAACCTCCCAGATGCCTCAGAGTCGTGAGGCCGGCAACTGAGGATTAGCGTGACTTGCTGGGAGTTGCTGCTTCTTTTGTAGCTTGGGTTCGAACCTGGCCTGGGTATGATGTCCACGTGCTTCTTGCCTTGTATCATTTTTAGACATGTTCTAAGAATCAGGACTTCAAACACTTAGTTATTTTTTATGTGTGTGTATGTGTGGGCCCCTGGTGCCGTGGCTCATGTGTGGAGGTCAGAGGACATTCTGTAAGGAGTCAGTCCCCTCCTATCATATGAGTCCCAGGAGTTGAATCCAAATCTTCAGGCTTGGCAGCAGGCATCTTTACTTGCCCAGCCATCTCATGGGCCCAAAAATCAGATTTTTTTTTAAGGTAAAGAGTTCCTTCTTTTATCAATTATGTGTTTTGGGATCTTTCCCTTAAACAAAAAAAGTTAAGATTTTTTAAAGAATATTTTTCCTGTACACTGGAAAGGAGTTAAGCTATTTATGATAAAATTAGAAGGAAGAAGGGCCATGCCTAACAGTCAAGGTCTCTGCTGGCCCCTTTAACTGAAAAAGAGAATGGAAACACCACAAAAAAGACAGACAGAAGCCCTAAAAATTATAGGAGTCATTTAATTTAATATGCGGGTCAGACACTTCAGGTATACCTCCAAAGCCCTAGAGGGCGCCAGAGCATTATCACACCAACTCTCTCAGGCTCCTTGCGTTGAGAACTCAATGATAACCAGCACAGTACATTTCCAGGTGACTTATATGTTAATTAAATATAGCACATGTATTGTTACATATTAAACACCATCAGTTCCTGGCACTTGTATTTACTGGCTGCTCCTTTCTCTAAAGCTTATTACTTGGTGGGAATTCCAGAGAGGACAGACAAACACCTGCAGAGGGCTGAAAGCACAGACGGAATAGAGGGAGAAGTACCAGGGAACACAGAACAGATGTCCTTTTTTTGGCCCTGGGGCTGGGAGACTAAATGCCTCTCCGGTCCAAAGAGCTTGCCTGTCTAAACACCTCCTTAAGGCACAAACCCCTCAGGACTAGGAAAATTAGCCTGTCTAGAATAATTCCTTGAGTGGATAGATTTTCTGCACGGTTTCAAATTAGGAGGAGATTGGTTTTGGTGATAAAAGAAAGTAATCTTTTGCTTCTTCAATTTGGAGGGCAATGTAGGATCCCAGGAGAAGGTCCGGACAGTTGTTCTACAGATCGTGAACTCTTAGGATGTACGTAGGCACTGACTGGTCTCAAATGAAGGCTATTTTGAAAGGTGACATCTGGAACTGCCTCCATGGACCTTCATCTTCCACAAATGGAACCCCATTTAAGTTAATATGCTTAGCAGTAAAGTCAAATTGCTAATGAAAATTGTCCTTTTAACATTTATTCAATAGCAAGTGATTGTGAACTGAACTGCAAGATGGAGCAGGAACCATGGTAATGGACTCATCACTGACTAAGAGGAGGAGCTACTGAGTGCTTTGGGGGTCCGCATTTTTTTCTGTGAGTAGTCAACAGTGGGTAGGTAGAAGATAGGTGTGGTGGTGTGTGCCTGGGATTCATGCACCCAGGACTCACTGCACAGTGCGCTCACAAGTTCCAGGCCAGCACAGGCAATAAAATGAGACTTTGTCACAAAAAAACACATGAGGTGGATAGTCTACACTTCCAAATTTTAAATCTGGAGGACATCCCTGAACTGGTGAGATGGCTCTGTGGGTAGAGTCCCCTGCTGTCTGCCTTCAGACCTGAGTTCAATCCCCAGGAGAGAACTGGCTATGGGAAATTGTCCTGTGACCTTGGCACGAGCACACACACACACACACACACACACACACACACACACACACACACACACGAACATATCTACACATACACACACACACACACAAAGTAAATAAAACGTAATAAAAATTTTATGGGACTGCATTGATTGACAAGGGAGCTATCCAATTTTTCTATTACCACAGACCACCAACACTTCAGGGGCTATCAGGCCATTACAGTAATTACCAGCCACTAGAAGTTTCCCCTTCCACTGAGGAAGCAGGGACGTCACTTAATTCAGCTTGACTTAAAAAAAAAAAAAAGAATCTCAAGATGTAGGTGGCTGTGATTTCTGCTTCCACACTGTCAGTCCGTCTCTCGTCATGCTTAGGTAGTTTTCCCTACATTATTATTTATTTACTTCTTACTTTTCCTTGTGGAGGTTTTTAACTGCCATTTCTCAGTGCCCTTGATCTCATACAAGTAGACTATGGAGATTCTGATGTGGAGGGGAATCCATTCCTTATGTCTCATCTGTGTCCCAAAGTGAAGACCAAACATGGATTCACTCAACGTGGAATACACATGAGGGGGTGGGGGGTCGGGGGGTGGTTAGGCACAGTGATCAAGGACAGCGATTCCATGAGGTCAACATCTAAATATTGATTTCCGTCATCAGTTTTTCTTCCCTCCTCAAAATCATCTTCTTGCAATACTTATCCCTGACTCTCAATGGCACCAACAATAACAGTCTTACCAGTCTCAGGGTGTGGCTCACACTCTGGTGCAGCTCCCTGCAGGCTCTCTGTGGGGAGTCCAGTGTTTGGGTGGCATGGGGTACGGGCTGGTCCACAGTTGGTGGGGACATATCTGTCCCCCGGGGTGGGATTTCCCCAAAGTTCCTGGCACAATGAGAAGCAGAAGCCACGTTAATAGCTTTCCAGGGTTTCTGCATCCTAAGACAGTAGAGGAAGATCAGTGTGGGAGCGGGCACCTAAGTCAGCATCATGAGAGGAAGAGTGGTGTGGGAGCAGGCACCTAAATCAGCATCGTCAGGAGAGGAAGAGCAGGCGGGGAGCGGGTACCTAAGTCAGCATCGTCAGGAGAGGAAGATCAGTGTGGGAGCGGGTACCTAAGTCAGCATCATCAGGAGAGGAAGAGCGGTGTGGGAGCGGGCACCTAAGTCAGCATCATCAGGAGAGGAAGAGCAGGCGGGGAGCGGGTACCTAAGTCAGCATCATCAGGAGAGGAAGATCAGTGTGGGAGCGGGCACCTAAGTCAGCATCGTCAGGAGAGGAAGAGCGGTGTGGGAGCGGGTACCTAAGTCAGCATCGTCAGGAGAGGAAGAGCGGTGTGGGAGCGGGCGCCTAAGTCAGCATCGTCAGGAGAGGAAGAGCGGTGTGGGAGCGGGCGCCTAAGTCAGCATCATCAGGAGAGGAAGAGCGGTGTGGGAGCGGGTACCTAAGTCAGCATCAGGAAGAGCAGTGTGGGAGCGGGTACCTAAGTCAGCATCGTCAGGAGAGGAAGAGCGGTGTGGGAGCGGGTACCTAAGTCAGCATCATCAGGAGAGGAAGAGCGGTGTGGGAGCGGGCACCTAAGTCAGCATCATCAGGAGAGGAAGAGCGGTGTGGGAGCGGGTACCTAAGTCAGCATCATCAGGAGAGGAAGAGCGGTGTGGGAGCGGGCACCTAAGTCAGCATCATCAGGAGAGGAAGAGCGGTGTGGGAGCGGGTACCTAAGTCAGCATCATCAGGAGAGGAAGAGCGGTGTGGGAGCGGGCACCTAAGTCAGCATCGTCAGGAGAGGAAGATCAGGCCAGGAGCTGGTAGATCCAGGCTCTGGCTTCTCATCCCTAAGCCTCAGGTTTTTCAACTCCCAAATGGGGATAAAAAGACTTGCCAAATCTCAGAAGTTTTAAAGAAAAGATGGTGAAATGAGAATAGCAATAAAGACAGCAGGTAAGGTTTATATAGGTGGGAGGCACCGCCTAACATTTTGTAAGGATAGCCAAGACTGTAAAATCAATTCCTCAGTTTGATGGTGAGGGAGAGGGCAAATTGAGAGAAATGAAACCCGCATGTGATATTCTTAGATTTCCTTTAGGTCAAGGGTCAATGACTTTATCTTCTTTTCTTCTATGGAATACTCAGCATAAAAACAAATTTAAAACTCACTAAAAAGCCCAATCATATTTACTCGAAATTAATCCACTGAGTTGGTGCATCACATAAAGTGGCCCAAAGGTGGCAGGGGGGTGGGGTGGCGTCGGGGGCTGTGAGGTGTAACGTGTCTTTCACAACTCTTGTTAAACTCATCTCGTAAGTGTCCGTCATCGGCTAAGGAAGGCCCAGTGTCTAGCTCGGTTTCCGTTTCCTGGTAAGAGAGAAATGAAACGCACAGGCAGCAGAAGAGGGTGGAGCTGGGCAGAGCGGGAGTGGGGAGTGCCCGTCACTTGCGTATTTTAAAACAGTCAATTTTCGGTTCTATAAGGATTTTAGCTCAATACAAAGTTCTAACTAGGACTGAGGACAAGGTTAAGAGTGCTTGCCACGTACACACAAGGATCTGTAAGTTCAGATCCCAGCATCCATGTCGAAATGAGAGGTGGCCCTGCCTGCCGCCCTGGCATCAGGGCTGCGGGGTGGGTCACTGGCGCTCACCGGTTGCCACCTTAGCTGAAAATCAGCATGCTCTGGATTAGGGAAAGGACCCAGTCTCAAGGGAAGAAGACAGGCGGCCACAGACGACGGGGAGGATCTGAAGCCCTCCTCTAACCTACGTATGTGCCCACAGGAGTGCATACCTACACACACACACACACACACACACACACACACACACACACCTACACACACCTACACACACACACACACACCACCACCACCACCACCAACAACAACAACAACAACAACAACTACCACATCATAAAATTTTTTTTAAAATGCTGACTAGAAACAATAGAAAACACTAGAAGAGAAGACATTGGCTTCTCATATCTGAGAACGTCTTACAGTGAGTGAGACGCTCTACGTTCTTTTTCATAAAGTCAAACTTTAGAACCAAAATTTTTATGAGAAAAACATTTTACATAAAAAAATATTACCCCAAAGAGCCCCAACCCCCGTTTTTAAAAAAATTATTTATTTTTGGGTTTTCAAGACAGGGTTTCTCTGTGTCGCCCTCGCTGTCCCGGAACTTGCTCTGCAGACCAGGCTAACTTTGAACTCAAGAGTTCTGCCTGCCTATTCTTCCTGGTGCTGGGATTAAAGGCGTTTGCTACCACCGCCCCACCCATTTAAAAGGCTTCATTTATTTTTATTTTGTGTGTATGAGTGTTTGCCAGATGCATGTCTGTGCACTTCACACCCTTGGAAGCTAGACGAGGGCGGTGGATCCCCTGGGACTGAAGTTACATGCCAGTGCTGGGAACTGAACCTGGGTCCTCTGGCAGAGTATCCAGTGCTCTTAACCATCGAGTCATCCCTCCAGCCACTCAAAAGTTCTTTTATTTATTTTTTTAAGATTTATTTATTTAATGTCTATGCATGTACAACGTTATGCCAGAGAAGGCATCAGATTCCACTGTAGGTGGTTGGCTGTGAGCTACCCTGTGGGTGCTGGGACTTGAACTCAGGACCTCTGGAAGAGCAGCCAGTGCTCTTAACCACTGAGCCACCTCTCCAGCCCGACTCAAAAGTTCTTACTGCAAATATTTCAGACTTAGAAAGTCTCAGGCTGGGATGGCTCCGTGGGTACCAGCACTTGCCTTTAAGCAACGACCTCAGTTTGATCCCTGGAGTCTGCAGAGAGAGAGGAGAGAGGACTGAGCCCCTCAAGCTGGCCCCTGACTGCTACACATGGCACATGTGTGATTGAGTGAGAGCAAGAGGGAGATGAGCCAGAGACACAGAGACAGCATATGCACACATCAGATACAATGAGAAAGTATGCACTCCCCCTGCCTTGGTGTACACCTGTGACACAGTGTGTCTGTGTTAGCCGAGGATCTCAGTTGTAGCCTTGTCTAATCCGGACTGCTAGCATGACAGATATGTGACACCATATTTGGCGAGAACTCTTTTGAATAGATACGAGTAATTATGAATAAAAATCCTGATCTGGCCTTCTACAGCTGTTTAAAACCTGAGGGTGAGCTAGTGTGTGGGGAGGGATAGGGTGCTGGGGACCGAACCCAGGACTGTGGATCTGCACATGTGCAAGGCCAGCACTGTGTCACGGAGCTACGCCTTCCTGCCCAGATGGTATTTTCTAAAAGGAAAGAACATCCCCACTAATGGCATGGATCATAAAGCATGCGCTGCTTGGAGGTCAATACAATTTTTAAAAAGCATATATATGCTCTACATGTACGCCTGCATGCCAGAAGAGGGCACCAGATCCTATTATAGATGGTTGTGAGCCACCATGTGGTAGCTGGGAATTGAACTCAGGACCTCTGGAAGAGTAGCCTGTGGTGGTATTGTGTTCCCCAAAATATTGTGTACCTTATTAAACTTATCTGGGGTCAGAGAACAGAAAAGCCACTAGTTAGGCAGTGATAGCACATGCCTTTAATCCTAGTATTCCAGAGGCAGAAATCCATCTGGGATCTCTGTGAGTTCAAGGCCACATTGGAAACAGCCAGGCATGGTGACTCACGCCTTTAATCCCAGGAAGCAAGCCTTTAATCCTAGGGAGTGATGGTAGAAAGCAGAAAGGTATATAAGGCGTGAGGACCAGAAACTAGAAGCATGTGGCTGGTTAAGCATGTGGCTGGCTAAGCATTCGGCTGGTTAAGCTTCCAGGCTTTGAAGCAGCACAGTTCAGCTGGAATTCATTCTGGACGAGGACTCAGAGGCTTCCAGTCTGAGGAAACAGGACCAGCTGAGGAACTGGTGAGGTGAGATAGCTGTGGCTTGTTCTGTCTCTCTGATTTTCCAGTATTCACCCCAATAACTGGCCTCGGGTTTGATTTTTTTTTTTTTTTTGTTTTTTTTTTTGTTTTTCGAGACAAGGTTTCTCTGCGTAGCTTTGCGCCTTTCCTGGAGCTCACTTGGTAGCCCAGGCTGGCCTCGAACTCACAGAGATCCGCCTGGCTCTGCCTCCCGAGTGCTGGGATTAAAGGCGTGCGCCACCACCGCCCGGCTCGGGTTTGATTTTATTAATAAGAACTTTTAAGATTCCTGCTATAGTAGCCAGTGCTCTTAACCACAGAGCTGTCTCTCCAGGCCCCGTAAATATAATTTTTGAAGAAAGGAGAAAATGTGAGTGCATAAGGTTAAGAAAGAAAAAAAAAAGACCTCTAGCTCATACAAATTTTACGACTTCGTATTTTCTGGGTCTATTTACATATCCACTTTAAATCACAATAAAGTATCTTCATTAATAAGGCCTTAAAATCATCTCAGTTTCTTTGCTCAGAAACTGAACATTTTCTTTTTCCCTTCTTGCTAGAGAAGAGATATTACTGAAAAAAATTAAATGAACAATTAGCTAATAACACACAAGCAATTAGTTATACTAATTAATTTGCATCCACTGTGGTGGATTATAAGTTTTGAATGGACACGGTCCTGTTATTTTGTGTGACAATTTCTTAGTTTCTTTCTTTCTTTTTTTTTCTTTTTTTGAGACAAGGTCTAGTTATGTAGCCAGAGCTAGCCCCACACTCATCAATTCACCTGCCTCCACCTCCTGAGTACTAGGAATTCAGGCATGTGCTGCCATGCCTGCCTTCACATGATGTGAAAGGTCTAAGTAGCTCTAATCACATGCAATCCCTTGTAGGGATCTTGAAAGCAATCAAGGACCCTTCATGACCTCATCAGCTGGACAGAATGACAGTAAACATCTGCTGGTCACACCCATCAGCCAACCAAGACAGAAAGCAACCCCCAGCCTCACAGCCCAGAGAATCAAGGCCCAGGAAGGTTTAATGACTTGTGCCAACCAGTCAGTGAAGTCGGCCCCAGGCCCAGGGCTTTACTGCCCCCACCCCACAATGCCTTCCCATCATCACTGCCGGCCCTGTGCCCTGTGGGAGTGAGCACATCCCTTTGGCTGAGTGATCTCATGACTAACAGCCTGCCACCATAGTAATGGGCACCCATTAAATGACTGTTGAAAGATAATCCAGCTGTCGCCACCCTCTCATCCAGCTTACCCTGTGCCTTACAAAGCACCCTGTAGGCGGTCACACAATATTCAAACTTAACAGAAAAGTGAGTCATTTACCTTCTCTGCAGTTCCACTCGGCTGATGATGGTCAGTGATGGCATCTTTCATGCATGGAACCTGGATTGTCAAGTCCTGACCACACGGTCCGTTGGCTGCTCCACTTGGGGCTTCAACATCAGACCTCTTGTAATGTGGGCTGATCCTGGCCACAGGCTTGTGTCTGGGCACCAGATTTTCATTCTTCTGTGGTGGGGAGGTGGGGTTTTCTGGGCTCCTCGGGCTCGGGGAGTCTGCAGGGACTCTGTATTCCAGCTTCGGTGAACTTCTTGATCCCGACAGCTCCTTTCTCCCCGAGACTCCAGGTCTACTCTTGCGGGTTTCTACAGACCCTGGCAGGCTGGCTGCCTTAGGAGGCGTACCCACTATTCCATCAGGGATGCTGTGCTCTAAGTACAGCGAGCTGCCGAGGAGAGGCACGGAGCAGGCCTTGCTGACCAGCGGTTTCTGGGGTCCTTCCTCCTGCTTGCTCGCATCGACGCTTTTGGAAGAAGCTGTCAAGGCAGGCCTCGTGTCAACCTCTAGCAGGGGCCTGCTGGGGTCTGGGAGGGCTCCTGGGAGAGAAATGCAGTCCCCCTCGCCATCAAAGTCTTCCTCATCACTGGCGTCATTGCTGTCGTAGCAGCGGACCCTCCTCTGGCGGAGGAGGGGGTTCCTGAGGACCTGTGGGCTGCCAGGGAGACTGGCTTGCCTGGCCACTGTCACTTGCTTGTGTAAGAGCCCAGAGGGCCTCTGGCTTCCAAGTGTCACAAGGCTGTTGGCCCTGGCTTTCCCTGGCTCCTTGTGAGCTGCAACAGGAGGAGAGAGAAGAGTCAGACAAAAACCAGGTTTCCAGTCTGGCCTGGCTTTATAACCTTAAAGAAATAAATCCCGGGGTTTGGTCTTCGAAGCACACCCGTTCGATCAAAAGTCTGCCTTGTCCAGACACCCCAAACAAACAAACAAACAAACACAACAAACAGTCCTGTCACTGTACATAAGCACCTCTGAATTTACACACACCAGGCAAGACCTCTGGCCCCTGGACATCCATGTAAACAACGTGGTTTTCTGTGGTCCAAACAGCAAGGGCGGCCAGCCTACTGCTTTTACTTTTATTCTGCCCTTTCTCCCATTTTTGCACACACAGATATACGTATTGCTACATTTACACATGCATATCTTTGCGTGTGTGCTGGAGAAGTGTGTGTGTGTGTGTGTGTTTGAGTGTGAATGCAGGTGAGCAGGCACACATTTATATATGAGCAGAGGTTGGAGCACACCCTTGGGTGTAAGTCCTTGCCTTCCATCTCGTTGGAGACAGGGCGTCTTGGTTTTCGCCATTGCACATGGCAGGCTGGCTGACCTGAAAATACCCAAGGATTCTCCTGCCTGCCTCCCATCTCTCTGTACTGGGATTCCCGCTGTCTGCCTTTCTGTGGCATCTAGGACCCATCATCCTTATACTCATTACCCACTCAGCCATCTTCTCATCCTTAAGAACAACAGCACAACCCAACTCCAGGTTCTTTAACTTGAATGGCGTGATTTCTAGGGATGAAGAATTTCTAGTTCAGCTTCATCTTGTCTCCCAAGTTGTTGAGGGTCTGGCCTACATGCTGAGAACTCCTCTCTACCAGGTAACAGGGACGGCATGTCCCTCACATCTGTGTTCTTATCACCTGAGGTCCCTCCCTACCTGGAGCAAAAGAGCGTGGTCCACAGCCCAAGCTACCTGTCTACCTGTCAAGGTAAAGGACATCTTTGAGGCCCAGCAGGCACGTGACTGCAAATCTTTGGCATGCTTTATGTCCACACGACAGTGCAAAGTCCAGGCTTGCCATTTGCACACCCAACTGCGGCTCCCATGAGTCCCAGCTGCCACTGTCTGCCTCGCTGAAGCCCAGACATTCCAAATGAAAAGGGGAGCCTTGACAGAAGACGTTCTCAATACAGTTAGAGGAGGATCTCATTGGAGCAGAGACTGGAGGATTTTTGAGTAGAAGGGACCTTTGGCTAACTATGGCTCTCACACTCCCACGTCTCTAACTTACTGTTTTCTGAAAAAAAGAATTAAGTTGAGAGCCGAGGGAGGGACGAGATCTGGGATTTACCTGGGATCCCCTCAGTTGTGGGTGCCTTGGATTGCTTACTCTGATTTGATGCCACGAAACTCAAGATGGCATGTGTCAACAGCATGTGAAGGGGACCTGGGCGAGCCTCCTTCACCTCTGGTACTAGAACGTGTGTGAGCCATTCACTGGTCACCACTGCTGAGAGCAGATGCAGCCTCTCTCTACTCAGCCAGGCGCACGGTTCCCAGCGCGCTCTCTCTCCTTGCTGTCCTGGGCAAGGCCTCCAGCAGGGATGGGGGAACTAGCCACTGCTTACTGCACTACCGAGTCCAGGGTCCCCCTGGGCTCTCCTGCTCACCAGGGGGTCCGAGAAGCAGGCTGCCATCATCAGAGGTGCTACAGCCGCTCCCGGGATGGTCCTCATCCTCAGAGCCAGCCACCACGAAGTCTGACAAGGAGCCCGGCCCATCGTGGGTGAAGTACTGGGAGAGCTCGGATTCAGAGAGGAGCGAGTCCTGTTGGAAAGAGAACATGCTAGAGTCTAGGGAGATACGCCAGAGCCCGAGGATGGCAACGCTAATGACTGCCGATCTTTTCAGGGGCACTTTGTTCTAATCCCTGATCACTGGGAACAGCTATGACAGTAACCGCCCGTCTCCATTATTGTAGTGTGGGTAAAGCAACAATCAATACATCAGAACATGGGCAGATACTGTTTTTAGATGGAGGGGGCACTTTTTAGCCATGATCAGGAAAACTACAATAGCAGGTTGTTTTTTTTTTTAAATTATTTACTCATTTATTTTTATTTTATGTGCATTGGTGTTTTGCTTGTTCATATGTCTGTGTGAGGGTCTCGGATCCCCTGGAACGGGAGTGATAAACAGCTGTGAGCTGCCATGTGGGTCCTGGGAACTGAACCCAGGTCCTCTGGTAGAGCAGCCAGTGCTCTTTACTGCTGAACTGTCGTCTCTCCAGACCCTATAATAGCAGTTTATCAATCATCTTAGCAAAACCCAAACCAAACCAGTGTGAGAAGGGACAGGAAAAAGAGTGAAGAACCAAGCTATGCGGCCCAGGCAACTGATGAAACACCTGGTGGTGGGCTGGGCTGGGGTGCGGTGGGGTGGGGTGGGGGGCTGCCCAGTGTGAATCCTGACCCAGTGGGACTGAGGAATGCCCCAGAGCGTCCTGACAGCTGCAGGCTCTCCCCAACCCAGGCGATCTTTATTACGTAGGGAGCAGTTGGAAAGGTCCATGGCTTTTACTTTTCTGCTCTGCCCTTTTCTTGGATGAATACTTACAAAGAGAAACACACCTTTGGGGGTTGGTTTTTCAGATGGGTGTGACAGCCACTTCCTTGTACAGAAGTGGCCAAAAGATTCATTTGCAGAAGTGCGTGCTGGGGTCTGGGACTTGACTGAGAAGCCTCTCAAAATTGGTTTGTGGTCCCCGAGTGCATTTTGACTCACCTTTTTGGCAAGAGATGGACTCTTCAAGGGGGTACCTGTGTGGGAGGGAGTCACAAAACCATTAGTCTGATGAACCTCAAGTCACAAGCAGGCTCATATATTTCACCAAAAAAAAACAAAAAACAAAGGAGGAACCAGGCATATTCAACAAAACTGTCCTTTGCCTGGGTGTCACTGATGTGTGGCATGCATAGGTAGATGCATGTATGCAGCCTACCTGGGTAGCTACCCTCTCATCTAGTCTACCTGGGTACCTGTCTACCCCCTTCTGCCCCACCTCCCTCCCTCCCTCAAGACTATGCTCACGCTGAAGGACCCTGGGTATGACTCCTCCTCCGTGACACCACCGAGTGTCTTAACTGGCTCAAACCTCAGTGTCTGTGCACACAGGGCAGTTTAATGGCGAGTGGGTCTTTGTATGTCCCCTTTTCCACTGCTCAGCAGCCCACTGCCTGCACACCACACCTGCTGTCTGCTAAGTTCTCAGTGACACTTGGTGAACGGCCAGAAGGATGAATGAACCACTGAGCCCCATCCAGGAAACCCCTAAAAGAACTAAGGAAGTGGCTGGATGTCGATCTTACTTTTTAGCTGCAGGGTGAAGAGCTCAGCCTGTGGACTTTAAATTACATGTCACAGGCAAAAGAGATTTAGGGCATGAGAATTCCGGCTTAAAAAAAAAAAAAAAAAGATCTTTGCTGACTGTTCAAGTAGAAATGTTGGGATAAGAGAACCCAGCGTTCAGGCTGAATAAAGAGCCTATTATGGCTCCGTCCACTTTAAATATATTAATTATGGATGCAAATCATCAGGGATTTCACGGTTGTCCCAAATCCCGTTCCTTGTCCTTTGACATTCAGTAACTCATATCTCCGAGTCCCTCTTTTTCCAGGGGATCAATCTGAATGTCAGAGAAGTCTCTAGCCAACTGGGCAATGTCTGTAGAGTTCCTCCTGGGTCGGCACACTAAGGAAACTGTTTTAAAACTTGATATAATGCTTTAAGTTAATAGGAATGCCGAGGACGATCGCAGCCCTTTCCTGACTGAAAATTTCCAGAGAACAAGAAAAACTCAAGAGTTTGGCTGCCTCCCGTAGCAAATGGGAGGCAGTTTGTATTGAAACTTTTAAATCCATATAAAGTACGGATTAAATCCATATAAAGAGACCTCAGCATTTGGGTGAATAATACTCTGTATACCAAATCACTCACATTTTGGTGTCAAATCTCCTCTACCTGTTAACTTCCTTCTTCAAATTATATGAAAGTCATAAAAGCAGCATGCATGATTAAGCCTTTAATGAAACACATTGAATAACTGCAGAAATCAAAAGAAGGACCCAAGAGAAGGCGCAGACTCTGGCCGACAGCACCTGCCGCTAGCCCTAGTAATTACAGAGAATCCTATGTGATGGCGTGCGGAGTTCCCGAGAGAACTGGAAAATCTCTTCTCGGTGGGGAATGAGACTGTGCCATTACCATACCTAAGCCAGGCGAGGAGTTGGCTTCTTTGCTCTCCTGGTAAGTGCTGCGTGCTATCACTTCATCCATTTCCTGCTCGGAAATCTGGTTTTCAGCAGAAAGCACAAATTAGATGTTTTTATGTATTTCTTTTCCCCCAATGAAAGTAGCTAGGACCAGGAGAGGGTCAGAGGCTGGGAACGCCTTAGAAGCAGTGACTCGGAGCACGGAAGTCCAGCTGGTTGGTGGGTTGCTTCAAACAGTGTACACACAAGACCACCAACTGGTCCCGAGTTGCACTTATATGCTATGATTACCAAATTAGCTGCATCCTCTCTAGAACACTTAGTTCTCATCCTTTTTAAAGAACTTAAGGTCAGGCCAGTGACATGGCTCAGCAGGTATGGGAGCCTGTCGCCAAGGCCGATGACCTGAGTTCAATCCCTGGGAGCCTCGTGATAGAAGATAACTGACTCCTGAAAGACGTTCTCTCACTTCTCCACAGTACCTTGGTACACACAGGCCCACACCCATACACACATGCACACATATACACAAAATAAACAAATGCAATTAAAAAATTAAGAATAGATATAAGAAAAACCTTGGGGTGGCAAGATGCCTTAGTAGGTAAAGGTGCCTGCCACAGGCCTAAGAGAATGGGTTCGAGTCTTGGGGCCAGCGTGGTAGAAGGAGAGAATCTACTACTACAAGTTGGCCTGTGATCTCTACACATGCGCCCTGGCATGTATACATACACACCGACACCAAAATAAAATGTAAATTAAAAAACTTGTTCTAACAAAAACCTATAAAAATAGGCAAGAAGAGCATGCGACTACTGTACTATTTGTCCAAATTCACTGTTTTTTTTAATTTACCTATTTTATGCATATGGATACTCTGCCTGCATGTGTGTATGTACACCATGTGCGTGCCTAATGCCCTCAAATCAGAAAAGAGCATCGGATCCCCTAGAACTGGAGTTACAGACAGTTCTGTGCATGCACGGGAACCAAACCTGGGTCCTCTGTGAGAGCAACTAGTGTTCCTAACCACTGAGCCATCTCTCCGGTCTCCTAAATTCGTTAACTTTTAACACCTCACCACATTCACGGTATTCCTTCTCTTGTTGCTAAATCATCTGCAAGTCGCAGATGCGATGACCTTTTGCTTGTAAGTTACGTCATTACAAATCTCCCGATGGCTGGGCGGTGGTGGTGGCGGCGGCGGCGGCGGCGGCGGCGGCGGCGGCGGCGGCGGCGGCGGCGGCGGCGGCGCACGCCTTTAATCCCAGCACTCGGGAGGCAGAGCCAGGTGGATCTCTGTGAGTTCGAGGCCAGCCTGGGCTACCAAGTGAGTCCCAGAAAAGGCGCAAAGCTACACAGAGAAACCCTGTCTCGAAAAACAAAAACAAAACAAAACAAAACAAAACCAAATCTCCCAATAACAATGTTGCTCTATGAAATCGCGGTGCGGTGGGGCTTCTGACTGAGCAGGACAGCCAGACCGATGGTGTAGCTTACATGCCATAGGCCAGCTTCGGATGTCACTCTAACCTCATGCCTCTGAAGTCCCACTCAAAGGTATTTATAGGCTGTAATGAGCTCCCCGAGCGTGACGCCAGCCTGTGCAGAGGCGAGGACTTTCCTCCCGACTTCCTTCTGCACTAATTGCACACAGTTAACGTAAAGGATTTACGCTCTGGTGTCACGTCATGTCACTGAACTTGTTTTAGACCTGCTGTGAATCCCTGCATCCCAGTTTCTCTGCTTTATAGGAAGACTGACTCTGGCCATCCAGGACCCAGCTGCCATGTGCCTCCAGCTGCTTTTTCCTCGGAGACAAGGCTGGCCCTGAACTCACAGAGATCCGCCTGCCTTTGCTTCCCAAGTTCTTCTGCCTTCTAAATTCTGAACCTGTACCGAGTCTTTGTCTTTCAAGATCCTAGTATCTGGATGGAGCCCAGAAACATTGAGGGGTTCTATTAGATCTATCTCACAGCTGCCTCACTCTGAGCTTCAGACTCTGTGTTGTCTGTTTATTCAGAAAGGCTACAGAAACGATTTCCCTGTCGGTCACTCGGGGCCATGCACCCCACAACTGGATATGGTGGCTTTCACCTCTTAGTTACGATGGGATGCTTACCATCAGTGAGTAATCTGTATGGAGGTAGTTTGAGACTGTGGAAGTGCCCTGCACCCACATGTGTGTTACAGGGTGTCTGTATGTACAGTATTAACTTTAATTAGTTAACATACAAAGTACCGGGTCTCATCTTGGCATCTTTCACTTTAGCATTACTTATTATTTCTGCTGAAATAATCATTACTCTGAAGTTTTTAAAAAAATGATTTTTGAATTTCTTCTCTTCTTTCTGTATTTATTAATAAAGTGGTACATCCCGGGAATTCTTTCCCCATTGTTATCCTGTTCCTTAAAAAAAGTTTCAATTTATTCTGATATACAAATATTTCTGTGGGCTGGGTGTTGGTGGCATACGCCTTTAACCCCAACACCTGGGAGGCAGAAACAGACAGATCTCTCTGAGTTCAAGGCCAGCATTGTGTACAGAGTGAGTTCCAGGATAGCCAGAGCTACACAGAGAAACCCTGTCTCAAAAAACCAAAAAGAAAAAAAAATTTCTGTGAGTGTGCACATGTGTGTCCATGTGGAGGGCAGATGTTGATACTGCATGTCTTCCTCTATGACTTTATCTTAATTTTTTAAAATAATTTATTTTTATTTTTATGTGCATTGGTGTTTTGCAGGCATGTATGTCTGTGTAAGGGCATCAGATCTTAGAATTACAGATCATGTTGTCAGCTGCCATGGGGGTCCCCTGGAATCAGTGCTCTTAACCGCTGCCCCATCTCTCCAGCCCACTTTATCTTATTTTTGAGACAGGGTCTCTCTCTGGACCCAGAGCTCAATGATTGGCTAGGCTGAGTGATGTCATTCCGGGGGCCCATCTGGTCCCACCACCCTCTCAACATTGGGTTTACAGAGGTGTGCTGCTGTACCTGGCTTTTTCATGGCTGGTGGGAATCTGAAATCAGGTCCTTGTGATTGTACAGCAGGCATCTGGCCCACCGGGTCATTTCCCAGGTTCCTAATCATTATCCTCAATTGTCACTTCATGGGAAATTTCTTTATAGAGCTTGACATATACCAAACTACGATCCTATTCCAAAAGATAATTAATAGACTCAGTTTCTGTTTCAAAGGTAAGAATGTTTTGACTGTAGGATGGTAATTTTGTATACTAAAATAATATTTAACATAAACCCTATTTGGATAAGAATGTGGATTTGTCTTAATAAATAAATACAGGGTTTCCCCTAGTAGATGAATCACAATCACACCATGGCTGTTATGTAACACTTCAGAGTGGGGCTCAGAGGAAATAAAATAACACACTCATGTACGTGGGCTGGCACATGCACACCCCTTCCACAAAGCAAAACATAACAGTGCGAGCGAGCCAGGGAAAATGTCAGCATCAATGACGGCGTTTTTCTAGAAAATAGACTTCCAATATTTGCAACTGTTTTTCTAAGTGGGAGAAAAGCCGATTTCTGTTATTCCTCACCCCCACCTTTCTTTCTACCCAACATAAGCGGGAAGCTGCTCTCCTAACGAGTTCAAGTCTTTGCCGTCTAGACCTGCAGGGTTTGAATAGCCCAGCTGGGCAGTCACTGCTCCACATCCTCAGACACAGGAGAGGAGAAAGTGCTGTGCTGTTTCTTCTGGAACCACACAAAAACTAAGACGGCGCATATATTCTGTATCAAAACGTCCTCCTGGCAACGAGTGCTGAATTAGTGGTACAAAAATACATTAAATCTAAGATGGAATCTTGACCAGAAGAAAAATACAGTATCATGTGACGGCCAAGAACATCGTGTGTACCTAGGAAGAAACATGAAAACTGGCCCAATACTCAAGTGCGGTTTCGCTGGACACATCTCCAGCAGATCCCAGGCCGTTGTACTGTGGCCGGGAAAACGAATCCATTTGTGTGTTCAGCGGTGGCCTCAGACCACCCGTCCATATGGATGATTAGGCTTTGCACTGAAATAGTGTTTTGATATGGGTCGTGTTGGCAGAATAGCTTTGGGGCTGAGATGAAGCAGATTCTGAGCAAATCGCCACCCACGTGACGCTCGGAGCCAGGTAGGCCTTGGCCATCGGCTGACATTCTAATGTGAGGGGTGGGGGCGTTAGGTCAACTACAGCATGCTGGACAGTGTCCTGCGTGAAAGGAGATGATGAGAATGTTGGAGTCTAAGTGGAGGAAGGGCCGGGAGCTGCTTGCTGGACTCACAAAGCAAAATGATGTTAAACGTGACCCAGAGAGAACCTCAGGGACGGTAGCAGAAAGATGTTTACCAAGTAGAACAGATTCTAAATCAAAATCTTAAAAAGTGTATATTTTAGGAAAGACATCTCTGAGAATGCATGTAGATCCAACAATGTGGAAAAAGAACTAAAACCAATCAACCACCACCACCAGAAACTAGTGCAGTTGTCTTTGAATCGTTCTAAAGGGATCTCTGCCCCAGGGTCATCACTGCGTTCACGCTCCCAGACCAAGACATGGAGTTTCAGCTTGTCAGCACTTACATGCAAGGGGCGGGACCAATACTACCAACGAACATCAATCAGTGTTTAAAATGATGTCATTGTGAAGATGTGATGCGGAGCAGTGATGGCACACACCTTTAATCCCAGTGCTCGGGAGGCAGAGGCAGGTGGATCTCTGTGAGTTCGAGGCCAGTCTGATTTACAGAGTGAGTTCCAGGACAGCTAGGGCTACACAGAGAAACTGTCTTGAAAAACAACAACAGCAACAACAGAAAAAGAAGGAGGAGAAGGAGGAAGAGGAGGAGGAACAGCAGCAGCTATGGCCTTCATTGGCATTAAATGGCATAAAAGTCTAACATGAACAGGAGCCTGGGACCACACATACTAATAATAAAATGATACCACATTTAATGTGCTGCATATCAGGAAAAGCTACTGTTTTGAGCCTTTTGAGTTTAAATACAATCTGGTCATGATTTTGGAAACTAATTTTTTTACATTGAGTAATATAGTCTGCAAATACTATTTTATACAGCAGGTTGAATTGAACTTGCTGAGGTATCTGTGGTTTACTTAAAACATTTGAAAGCAACTGTACAGAAGAGAGATGACCAAATAGTCTCTATGGGTCAAAAGTTGAAAAAGTGATTTCTTTTTTTCAACTTAGTGAGCTCTTAGATCTTAACGACAGAATCATCTGTTCAGATTAGAAGGGGACATCCGTTTAAAATAGTTCAGTTCTTTCATCTGTCTTAACATTATCATACCTTAACTCAACAGTTGTCTTTGGGGGGCATGGGTGACTGAAAAGTCGAACATAAGTTATTGACCACTCACAAACACAAATATGCTCCCAAATGGGTGTGATTTGTGAAGTCTTCCTAAGACTACATGGACTTCAGGCTAAGAGCCCCTCCTTAGGAGACTACAATCTCATCCATCTGTGTAGCTCTGGGATGCTGCCATCACCTTCTCCCACGGGGCAGCTCAATGAACCATTAGGTAATGAATTTCACATTATGGCAACTGCTTCATTCATGGAACCATCTCCACCCCCAAGATTTCCTATCTCAAATCTCAGAGGGTTACAGAGATGATCTAGTCTGGCATGTTCAGATTTCTTGATGTAGGTATTAAGTATCTTACCAGCAGCTAACCAACCAGCCATGGAGGTTACTCAGAGTCCTACTTTCCATGAGATCAGATTGTAAATTCACCAAATAACCTTGACAACATTTTCCAACACAATTTTCTAGAGTGAAGATGAAGTCTGTGGCCAAGATTCACTTCCTGTGTACATCACTCACTGACTGACACACACGCCCGGCTGGGGGAACTCTCTCACCGAAGCAGACAGACTCGGGTGTGACTGCTGTCACTGGCCGAACAAGCAGCCAAACCATTGTCCCATACTCAAAGCAGGGTCAAATCCCTCACCTTTGGATTAGGGTGTCGGCCGATGACCAGGCGAACGGGTCCTGGTGGGCATTTACTCAAGATGGAGTGTACTTTGCTTAAGGCTGCATGGCGCACATTCACGGAGTTCACTTCCAGGATTTGGTCGCCCCGGCTAGAGAGGGAGACACAATAACACATTGTGGCAATGGTCAGAATTTTAAAAGCTAAGACAGCTTTCTTTTAGGAGGGGGTTTAGAATATGGAATCTTTTCTGAATACTTCAAAGGAAGCATAATGGCATAAAGCAACACATTCATATAAACATCACATTTTAAATTGACCAAGGTCACTATCAGAAATAGTAAGCTTAAGTAAAACTGATAAAAAGACAACAATGAAGGGAACCACTTATTGAGCACCTACTGTATGTGAGGTCCTACACAAAGTAGTTTATATAATACCACCTCAGATAGGTTTGAGTATTCCTTTCGAACAGGAGACTCACAGAGAGCACCCAGATAGGCACACTTGGGTTATCTCAGGGCTGTGTGATTATCATACAATAGCCTCTTGACCACGGCAGGGCTGTGTGATTATCATACAATAGCCTCTTGACCACGGCCACCTTCAGTGTTCTCCCGACCATCTTGAAATGATTATTGTAATATAGTCAAAGGAGGAAACATCTGAAGCTCCAAGGTTACCTAAGAATTTGTAAAAATATTTCAAATTTGAACAAATGAGAAATTTAGGACAAGTTGCCTATTTTGACTTGAAATTATCAGGAGGGCCCAGCAGGAGAGAACAAAGACCCCTTTACATGGGGTTTGAGCAATGTTCATTTGGCTCGCCCCAGGCATATGGAACCATTCAAGAAAGAAACATCAACTTGGGATGTCATTAAAGGATTTTTTTTCCTTGGGTTCTAAAAGTATATTTTCTTTAATGTACTTTGGATGATTTGCTAAGTTTTTTTTTTTTTCATATGGAAATTCACTCTGATGATTAACGAAAAATGTAATATAATCTATTAACACAGCCTCCAGAATGGCAACCAATGAATGCTGTTTTGACAATTCTTCAACTGCCAAAGGACTTAGACGCTTATGGGGAGAAAGGTGATACTGTTTGGACAGAGTGCTTTGTGTAACATGTGCACATTTTTGTGATATTTAGGTGGGCACTAACCACTGCAATTACTGTATAAAAGAATATTAAGATTTCCTGTGTATACAGAACGCTGATTATACAACTCAACTGTCTGAGTGAAGAAATCTGATGGTCCAGTTTTAGACAACAGACAGTGGCTTCAGTCATCATCACCCAAATGGCGATGAAAACAATTGAAAAAGCTCACAAACTAATACCAGGACCTCCCACGTGCACGTGATTTCAGGGCTCTTTTGCATCCAGTCATAGCCGCAGTTCCAGGTTATAGGATGAAGTTTGCATGAGTGGATACAAAGTGAAAGAGCATATTGAAATAGCCACAGATGATCTGCACAGAGTTCTATTTTGTCAAATCTCTAACACTGGACTTCCGAGTCCAAATGCAGCAAAGCAGGTAGGTAAGCTGTTTTCACTTTGTTGTCTGTGGCTGTGATAAAATACCACGACAAAAACAACCTATGACTTAAGTAGCTCACAACTCCAGGTTGTACTCCATCACTGTGGGGAAGTCAAGGCACACGGACTTGAAGCTTCTAGTCGTATCTACAGTTGAGAGCACACACTTGGTTTGCTATCGCCGCTCTTCTATAATTCAGAATCCCTTTCCTAGAGAATGGTGCGCCGCCCTTAGTGGGCAGACTTCCCACCATAATTAGCATAAGATAAAACAATCCCCCAAAGACATGCCCGCAGGCCAACCTGGTCTAGACAATCTCGTATTGAGACTCTCAGATGATTCTAGAGTGTGCCAAGTTAACAGTTAATACCACCATGGAAACCAAGATTCGAAGTCCAAAATTCAACCAAATTTGATTCATATGAGCTTTTTTTTCATCTTTTAGATGTTATTAACTTTAGTCTTGGCTATATTATTAGAAAGAATGTCAAAGATGTCGAATTCCACAGAAAAAGTTAAGTAGAGCAGATGGGCACAATGGTGCATACCTATAATCTTAGCATTAGGGAGGTAGAGGCAGGGGGATCAGAAGATGAGGGTCATCCTTGGCTATATAGTAAGTTCAAAGCCAGCCTGGGCTGTATGTCTTTCTCTGTCCCTGTCTGTGTCTGTCTAAGTAGATATTAATGTGTGACATCACAACTCAAGACCACACCAGGACTGTACAATGACGTAACTAACCTCAGGTTGCTCTCCATCTTGGCCACCGATCCAGGGGCCAGGCTGTGAATGTAGATACCTGGAGGGCTGTTTTCCAAGGCCAAGCAGCAAGCACCAATGCCTAATCCAACTCTTGGCTCTGGGAGAGGAATGGCACAAAGACAACAGGAGCAGACGTTACACGGGAACCAGAAAACATGCGTGCGTGCGTGCGTGCGTGCACGCACGCGTGATTCACACAGTGTTAACGGATGACAGCAGGCGCGAGTTTTTGGTTTGGTCCAGACACAGAGTGTCAGTCCTGCTTTTTGAGTTATCTCATGTTCTTCTCTCTGCTTAGTCTGAGGAACTTCCTCAGCTCTGCTCTGGAACTAGCTGGAGAATGACTAATATTTCCATCCTGAATATAAAAAACCTTTCAGACTTGTTTGGCCTTCAACTAATTTCTTGGTTATTTATAATTGTGGATTTTTTTTTTACAGTAAGTACTAATGGTGAGAAAAAGTGGTAGGGTTTGCTGAGAACCTGTGATTTGTAGTTAGTAATGTTGACTTATTTTTGACTTTCTTTACCATTTTAGAAGGCTAGACTTATGGGGGCTGGAGAGATGGCTCAGCAGTTAAGAGCACCGGCTGCCCTTCCAGAGGTCCTGAGTTCAATTCCCAGCAACCACATGGTGGCTCACGACCATCTATAGTAGGATCTGATGCCCTTTTCTGGCATAAATGTGTGCATGCAGGTAGATCACTTATATACATAAAAAAAATAAATAAAAAAAAGGCTAGATTTAAACTACTCATTTTAACACAAGTCCCTGACACACTGATTCATCTTGGGAAAACTTTAAAGACTGTTATTGGTGACTTCTGCTCCCTTTTGTAAAATGATTAAACATCTCTCCGTTGACTAGTCCGGGCCGCTTAGAGGGCAGCATCTCTGCCAATGGCAGGTGGTTCCAAAGGACTGACTTAAAGAATGAGTGCTGGGCCGCTGTTCAGGGGAAAGCAGGGGCGTTAGCCGTTAGCGATACCTTTGTTGAGTGTGACTTCCATGACAATCCTGTCCTTGGGCCCAGGAGCCTTCCGCCCCAGGGAGGAGGAACCGCCTTCATCAGCGCCTCCTCCTGCGGGGGTCCCCCCACCGGTGTTGAAGCTTGGGGAGCTGGACCTGCTCATGTGCGTGGGCGTGGAGCATGGCGTGAGGCTGGGGCTGAGTAACTTCGTGCGCACTGTGAGGACAAACAACCCGCTCCGGATTTGCTGCAAGACAAGAAGGTGGGTGGAGACAGTCAGGTTGCTCTTCCGGCAAATAGGCAAAACCCGGAGAGGTAGACGGGAAGAAAAGGAAGAGGACAAAGGAGACCGGGGGACACTGTTACCTTGAAGGTGTGAATGGCCTCTTGAAACGTCAAGCCCTTTATTGGTATACCGTTTACATCTAGGATTTCATCTCCTGGTGACCAAATACAAGGAAGAACATTGAGCTTTAATTTACTGGACTCTGCTTGGCTTGAACCACAGTGGCATACCCTGCAAATATAACTCTTACGGCTTTGATCCATTTTAACTAACTTAGCTCCTAGGAATGTCCCGAAATGGGATAATACACATTAAAAAACCACTCATATTATTCAACAATAATTCTATAATCAATATTTAATTAAACAACTGTGGGGCTGGATTTGGTAGGGCACACCTGGGTTCCCAGCTTTGGATAGGCAGAGGCAGGAGGATCAAGGCTAGCTGAACTTAAAACACCGCCCAAACCAACTGACAACCAACCAACCAACCAACCAAAACCTACTACCAAAACAACAAACAAATCAGAATCCCAAGCTAAGCTAACCAATCAATCAACAAAAGCAACAACACACGCAAATACAAAAAAAAAAAAGCATAAAATATCAACCAACCAACCAACCACCACCACCACAAGCCAAAACCAACCATGGAAAACTTGAAGACCTGATTATTAACCATTGGCACCTTGGACAAGAAATATCTTATGCTCAGAGACTGAACTGAAATTTCAGGTTTTAAATTGTCTTGTTTAAAAACATAAACCTACGGGCCAGGAAGCATGGACATAGGCACACTTGGGAAGCCACTCCCCTATCTGCAGAAAGATGAGCTTCCTAAGTCCAGAGATGCAACCTGACACGGGATAGGGTTTCAATCAGTAGCAGAGAGAAAAATCTTGCTGAGGTATGACTGAGAATTGATAGCCCCACTTCCAGACATAGTTTGGATGTCCGGTCTGTTGGGGCAGGTCCCAGGGCTCCATCTGTAGGCTGGCAAGACTATAGGCTTCCGCCTCAGAGATCGCTGCAGGTTGATGCCAAAACGACAGCTGGGGCATGCTAGGTGGTGGAGAGTGCCCACTTGCTTCTCCCTAACTCAGATAACTTCTCATCTCCAACACTGTGACAATCTATAGTCAGGCCGTTCTCCATGCTGCCTTCTGGGGATGTCCGAGCAGGGGGACATCCTTTTGGCTTCTGAGAACTTGTTTCTCATTTGCACTGATGTGACATGGGCTCTGTTCTGGAATAACAGCTCATCAAACACCAAAAGATGTCCTAGTTTTCAGACAGACTCTGCCTGGCAGTGCAGGAGGGGAGAGAGACTCTGTACAACAAGACAGCTCAAACAGCAGGAAACCACACACGTTCACTCCAGACAGCCAATCTCAGAGCATGCCGTGTGTACAGAAACCCTCTAGATGAGGTATAGAAATGCAGCAATGCCCCATGCATTCTCTTTAACACAACTGCACAAGCCACACTGTAAGGGAAATGATCACCCTCTAAAAATCACCTGGCATCACCAACTATCAATGATGACTGGAGGTTGTATCTACATGGGCGCAGGACAGAAACACTGAAATAGTTACTCATGAGCTTATAATTTATAGGAGAGCTTTTAAGGCGTATCACTCAACAGGCTGGAAATCCAGCCCAACGACTTACATTTCCCATAAATGAACACATATGAAAAAATAGTATTTAGGAGAATCATCCACTATTAACCTTTCATAATGATTGATTTTCCCCCCTCTATTTTCCTTCATTCTACCAACCTCACAGTATGAATTTCAATCAAGTGAACACATGGCACATCCATTCAAAGACTGCTCTGCTAGATTTTCACACTGCTCTGAAACCAGATACCAAGAGCACCTGGGGGTTAACTTTTCCTCAGAGAGAGAGAGATAAATATTTTGCCCAAGAAGTATTATGCCTGGTCAAATCACACGGTTACATGAAGGCTTCCAGAAGCTCTGCCTAAAACCAGGACACTCCGATTCCCTGCACCAGTTTTTAAAGAAGGAAACCTGTATAACACAGTGGCCACGACACTGTGAGCGAACAGAATTGGACAATCATATCATTTCTAAAGGTAACTAGAAATATCCTGACATAACCACCTCAGGAAAGACAGATACTAGGCCAGTGAGCTGGCTCATGGGGCAGGGAGCTTGCTGCTAAGCCTAATGACATGAGTTTGAGTCCAGGGACACATATTGTGGGAATGGAGAACTGACTCCTCTGTTTGTCCTCTGACAGCCACATGTGTACTGTGAGTCAACTGTATGTACACACACACACACACACACACACACACACACACACACCAAAATAAATACATGTAACTTAAGATGAAAAAAAGAAGCATATTAAACGGGAGAGGGAAATCAGGCTTCTTGCTTTGGTGAGTGCTATGCAAAGTTACGTTCACAACTTCCTGGCACTTTCGCTTCGTAAAAGAAAACAGTCTTAATCCAGATAAATATTTTGTAAGATACGCAAACATACACAACAAGAAGGATATTTTTATTATAAGAAACTACTATGGCTGGGTGTGGTGATGCATGCATTTAATCCCAGCATACACAAGGCAGAGGCTGGCAGATCTTTGCAAGTTAGAGAGCAGCTTGGTCTACAAAGGGAAATGCAGCCAGCTAGGGTTACACAGTGAGAGGAGCAGGTTTCTAGAACATTCCTGAGTGCCGGTTTCCTCACCTATAAAAGACTTGCTCCAAAATATCTACTCTACAGGTTTGTCATACAGTCAATGAGATAACTTAAATCATAGACACGCTCTGCAAATGTTTAAAGGACCGAAAATACAAGGTGTAGTTAAACGTTTGAAAACTTCATTTGAAAAGTGTAACTTAAAACTTTGGTGATATTTTACACCCCAAATCACTTGTCTGTTGTATTTATGCTAATAACATGGTAGACCCTATGGAGAATGGAAAGGCATTCAATTAGGAGCTGACTACATAGTATCGATTTCAACAGCAAGACATTAAATAGCTATTAAAGTGCTCTGTTTAACCATCAGTGCGAAGGTAAGACTGTACTATTAAATTCTCAGGGATATTTAAGGCAGAGAACCAGAGCAAGGACCAGGTAGTCATGGTTAATAACGACAGTCTGCAAGGAAAATCAAGGCACTTCCCATATACAATCTCTTTTCACACACACCCATGAGCGCGTATACACACACACACACACACACACACACACACACACACACACACACACACACACACTCAGAAAAACAAAAACAAAAATGCTGCAAGGTGGGCATTAACATTCCAAGTTTGTTCCAAGTAGGCCAGGAAAGTGAACCTTGGGTTATGTGGTCTATGCAACATCCTGATGAGGAAGTGCAGGATTCAGCCCAGGTCTACCAGACTCTCAAGACCATGACCTCGGCTGCCATGGCATCCAGTCACATCTTGCAAGGGCACAGACTCTCAAGGACTCAGGCTGTCACTCCAGATCACCAAGAGACTCTTTGCCTACCTTCTTTGAGTCTGCCATCCTCCGCGGCTGATCCGTTTGGGAAAATGGTCTTGACAAAAATCCCCATCTGGCCTCGAATGCAGTCTCGGCCTCCAGCAATGCTAAAGCCAAGGCCCTGTTTTCAAAGTGGACAAGAACCCCGGTTGACACTACAGAATTTAACTGCGAAAACCAGCCTCACACTGTGAGCATCACACGAAGGAATGCTAGGGAAGTTATATTATCCCTCTTCAGATTTGTTAGTTCTTTAATGTAAAAATAGAAGAGCTCACCTTGCCTTTCTCTTTGTACAGCCCGATGATGGAAATAACGGATGGCCGAATGAGCCTCCATGGAGATTCCACATGGGTGGTGCTCAGAGAGCGGGTCGACTTCTTCACGATGTGGTATTCCTGAAAGCCAGCACAAGGCAAGACCAGATAGTCTCACTTACCCTGAGCTGCTGCGGGCTTGGGCATGCAAAGCGACTTTGAAAATCTCAGCTGTCTTTTGTGTTAGTGATTTCCCACTGGTCTATGTGTGGTCCGTTGGCTTTAAGGAAGTTTACTCTAAATACAACTGGAGCAGGGCCTCCTCCTGCTCTACCTTGCCATATCTGCCCCGTCACAAAGTGCTGCTTAGTGACCCCAGGCACCTACGTCGCTCTGTCCTCAACCATGTGTCACAGATCCCTCTGGAATGGAGCCAGGAACAAAGTTGACCACCCTGGGGGTGGGCTCTTCGTGGAAATCTCTCCCACCCCCACCCCCACTTCAAAATCATGCTTAAAAACCATCTCACTATTTTAAGCTTAATTTACTCATTCAAAACACTCAGCAAGCCCAGGTTTCTTATAAAGTACAAACCACAAACCCAGACAACTGTTTTTCCACATAAAATACCCCGCTGAGAGACGGCAGCCATTTCAGCTCTAAAGCCCCGTATTTGGAAAAAATCAAATACTTTCCCATAAGCCACACTTTCCTCTGCTGGCCAGCAGCTCCAACCTCAACCCCCTCTCCGGGCCCTCACCCACGATATTCATGTGTACCAGCAAAATACATACTGATAACATAATTGGGAGATTAAATGGCTACTGCTAAATCGAGTCTTTAGTTCTTTGATACTCTCTTAGAATAATAAATGTCTTCTGTGGTGCAGATATCATAGTGCAAGTGGAGGAAAAAAAATCATTTCATGTTTCATACGAGAAAAGAGCCATCACAAAGTGGTTTTTAACCTTGCTTTGCGTCTGCTTCATTCATATGTAGGAATGAGATGTCCCCCTCCCGCCAGGGGTAGTTTGCATCCCCCTGGAGGCTTAGAAGAGTTACACTGTGCGTTTTGACAGAATATCTGCCAGTAACATGGGCCGCCCGGACTCAGTCTCATTAAATAAATGATGTGGGCCTGGCAGCGTCACCACCTATTTACTGAAACCACCACAGAGCATGCCAGACACAGCCTGTGGTTTGCCAGCCCTCGAACACAGAGGTTCACGGATGATCCCCTGGGGGAACCCTTTCTCTGATCACCAGTCTTCAGCCCGGCTTCATGCTAGCTCTCTCTGCAGAAGCCAAAGGTCTGCGTGTGTTGTGTGGACGTTTAAGACCATGCGGGGTCGCTCAGCACTGTGTCCACCTGTGGTGTCTAATAATGCACTACCCGCTGACCACCAGTGGCTACAGGCTTGGATTAAGGCTCACTAAGATAAAAATGCACTCCCGGGCTGAGACACACGAAGCTGCCATCTTGGATGCTACAGGCACAAACCACTTAGACCTACACACGAAGTTTTACTGGATAACTACTACACTGGGCAGCACTTTTTAGTGGAGGAAATAAGGGCGCGCGCGTGCGTGCGTGCGTGCGTGCGTGTGTGTGTGTGTGTGTGTGTGTGTGTGTAAAACCTGGGAGAAAAAGCAAAGGACAAACTGAAGAAGGGAAATCTCTCTGGTGAGACTTTCTATCCCAGCATGAGTTTCCTGGGTGTTTCGGGGCTCTAAACATGGACCTGAGTGTGAAGGCTCAGCCATGGCCTGGCCGAAGTAAACCCTGGCTTCTCGCTCATCCTCTAACAACAAGGTTCTACAACCATCCTCGTTCATCTTTCTCTGCTCCCCTGGGTCCAGAGGGTCATTCCAAGGAGGCCACAGACCTGGCTGTTTTCTGTGGTTGGTCTAGCTGGCTTCGAACAGACCCTATTCAAATCCTTATCCCTTCACTCACCTCCATCTGCCTCGGAGTGAATTCAACAGAAAATAAAAACCTGATCAGCACCCACTTTGAGACAGGGCAAAGAGCCACAGAAAAAACCCAAAACCATAAATACCTGATCTTTGACACCATAGCTGACTCTTATCTTTCTTCAGAGAGTCTGACACGTAACCTTGAGGGAAATATCTAGCCATTTTGAGTTTCAGTCATTTCACCTGAAGAGCAGCCACAACACACTAAAAATAACGGTCCAAGACCCTCAGGCTCCTGTCACCTCTGAGTCCCCAGGTGTGATATGAGGGACATCACTGCTGCTGGAACCGCCTCTTCCGGCCCCGTTTTTCTGATAGGCCGGGGGAGGGGAGGGGGAAGTTGCGGGGGAGCAGGCGACCAGTGATTTCTTGTTTGGCTCATGGTACCAGGACTCAAAGAACCTCCAAGTTCCCTGGAGACTGAGCCTCCTTCCAAGTTGGTTGTGAGCCTGTCCCCTCGTTTCCAGTGGGCCAGGGACAAGGTAACCGAGGAGGAAGCCCTGCTCAGGTTGCAGAGTCAGAGTCCTAAGGGGAACAGGCTCTGTCATGCCAACCACCTATTTTACTCCTCTACAGCAGGTAGGACCCCGGGCATGGCGTGGGTACACATGCTCACTCCCACTCACCCACACAGTTGTTATTCTGACACATGATGCTCCCATTAAAATAAGCAATGGTGGTTTGCCACAGACTCCGAGACGCCATTGTCTCCTGGCAGTTGAGAGCGATTCTTGGTTCCAAAACACACAGCGTGAAGAGAACCAAGATGCTGAGATCTATTAAGAGATATTTTCTCCATGTTCTTCAACCCTGCAGCTGGCTTCCTTCTGATCTTTTTGGGTAGACCCCACATTCTCTCTGTGGCTCTAGCTCTCTCTCTAGGCTCAACTACTCATGGCCCTTATCAGTGGGCAACTCTTCTCAACAGGAGTCCACAGAAATCTTTGGAAAGAAATAAAATGTACACACACGGTCACAGTTGCTTCTGCTGCCTGTGGATCCGGATGTAGAACTCTCAGCTCCTTCTCTAGCACCCTGTCCGCTTGCACGCTGCCAAGTTGATAATGGACTAAACCTCTGAAACTGGTCTCGTGTATCCCAGGATGACCTCCAATTCCCTACATATTGGAGGATAACCTTGAACTTTTGACCCTCTTCTGCTTCTGCTCCTGCCTCCCAAATTCTGGGATTACAGGCATGTGCCACCACGGAACCCAGGGCCTTGTGCATGCTACATAAAAAGTTAATAGTGGGGTAGACAGGCCCGGCGGCAGACACAAGCAGACGCAGGTAGGCCTGCGGCGGGGGCCCGTGGAGATAGACGGGCCCAGCAGCGGCAGCCGACAGGGATATTCAGGCCCGGCGGCAGCCGGCAGAGACATTCAGGCCCAGCGGCGGCCCACAGAGGTAGACAGGCCCGGCGGCAGAGACAAGCAGACGCAGGTAGGCCTGCGGCGGCGGCCCGCGGAGGTAGACGGGCCCAGCAGCAGCCCGCTGAGGTAGACGGGCCCAACGGCGGCAGCCGACAGAGATATTCAGACCCGGCGGCAGCCGGCAGAGACATTCAGGCCCAGCGGCGGTCCACAGAGGTAGACAGGCCCGGTGGCGAAGACAAGCAGACGCAGGTAGGCCTGTGGCGGCGGCCTGTGGAGGAAGACGGGCCCAGCGGCAGCCCGCTGAGGTAGACGTGCAGCGGCCGACAGGGACATTCAGGCCCGGTGGCGGCCCCCAGAGGCAGACAGACCCAGCGGCAGCTGACAGGGACATACAGGCCCGGCGGCGGACCGCAGAGGTAAACAGGCCCAGGGACGGAGACAAGCAGACACAGCTTGGAACAGGGACGCCCCTAACCCCAACATCTGGGGAAGAAGCTATCTCCGTGGGTCAGAACCAGAACGAATCTGAACACTCCGTCTGAGGACAACCCAGGGCCCAGCTGCTGATCCTGTGAAACCCAACAACTTGGAGGTGTTGGTGAGACTACCCTGCTCAGCTGAAACCCATCTGGGAGAGGATTCAGATGCCTACAGTTTAAAGTCTGAAGAAACAAGATCAGCTGAGGAGTTGACAAATGAACAAAAAGTGACCTGAGAACACAGAAGAAGGCGCTACCCAGACACCAAACCAGATCACCAGAATCATAAGTATATAATTCACTGATCGAAATCAGCTGCCCCTGAAGAAATAGCCCAAAAGCACCAATTTAACCAAGAACCCCTACTAAACCAAGACTAAAAATTAGAACAAGAGAGGCACTCTCAGACACAGACACCACCTGCACCTCACAGAGGAAGAGATGAGTAGGCGCCAGTGCAAAAATACAGGCAACAACATAAAGACCTATATGGCAACATCAGAACCTAGTGATTCTACACCTGCAAGACCTAAACATACCATGACAGAAGAAACAGAAGAAATCAACCCTAAAAATGACATTAAGAAGATGATAGAGGCCCTTAAAGAAGAAATAAAACATTCCCTCAATGAGGAAATAAAAACTTTCCTTAAAGAGGAATTGAAAAACTACCTTAAAGAGGAAATAAAAACTTTCCTTAAAGAGGAAATAAAAAACTCCCTTAAAGAGGAAATAAAAACTTCCCTTAAAGAGGAAATGAAAAACTCCATTAAAGAGGAAATAAAAAACTCCCTTAAAGAAATGGAAGAAAAAACGAACAAAAAATGGGAAGAAATTAAAGAAAGCCAAGAAAAAGCAATTAAACAGATGAAAGAAACATTCCAAGATCTGAAAAATGAATTTGAGACAATAAAGAAAACACATGCTGAGGGAATGCTGGAAATAGAAATCCTGACAAAACGAACAGGAACTACAGAAACAAGCATAACCAACCGATTGCAAGAGATGGAACAGAGAATCTCTGACACTGAAGACACGATAGAGAAAATAGATTCGTCAGTCAAAGAAAACAATAAAGACAAAAAAGTCCTAACACAAAACGTCCAGGAAATTTGGGACACCATGAAAAGACCAAACCTAAGAATAATAGGGATAGAAGAAGGAGAAGAATACCAACTCAAAGGCACAGAAAATATATTCAACAAAATCATAGAAGAAAACTTTCCTAACCTAAAGAAAGAAATACCTATGAAGATACAAGAAGCTTACAGAACACCGAATAGGCTGGATCCAAAAAAAAAGTCCCCTCGCCACATAATAATCAAAACACTAAACACACACAATAAAGAAAAAATATTAAGAGCTGCAAAGGAAAAGGACCAAGTAACATATAAAGGCAAACCCATCAGAATAACACCAGACTACTCAATAGAGACTATGAAAGATAGAAGATCATGGACAAACCTCATGCAGACACTAAGAGACCATGGATGCCAACCCAGACTATTATACCCAGCAAAACTCTTAATCACCATAGGCGGAGTAAACAAAATATTCCAGGATAAAACCAGATTTAATCAATACCTGTCCACAAACCCAGCCCTACAGAAAGCACTAGAAGGGAAAATTCAACCCAAAGAAGCTAAACACATCCATGAAAAATCAAGCAATAGATAATCCTACACCAACATACACCACAGAAGGACAACACAACACAACCAAAAAATAACAGGAATTAGCAATCACTGGTCATTAATATCCATCAATATCAATGGTCTCAACTCACCTATAAAAAGACACAGGCTAACAGAATGGATTAGAAAACAGGACCCATCCATATGCTGCATACAAGAAACACACCTTAACTCCAAAGACAGACACTACCTCCGAGTAAAGGGCTGGGAAAAGGTTTTCCAAGCAAATGGACCTAAGAAACAAGCTGGTGTAGCTATCCTAATATCTAATAAAATAGACTTCAAACTAAAATCAATCAAAAGAGACCAGGATGGACATTACATATTCATCACAGGAAAAATCCACCAAGATGAAGTCTCGATTCTAAACATTTATGCTCCAAATACAAAAGCACCCACATTCATAAAAGAAACACTACTAAAGTTTAAAACACACATCAAACCCCACACATTAGTAGTGGGAGATTTTAACACACCACTCTCACCAAAAGATAGATCTACCAGACTGAAACTTAACAAAGAAATAAAGGACCTAACAGATGTTATGACTCAAATGGACCTAATAGATATCTACAGAATATTCCATCCTAACACAAAAGAATATACCTTCTTCTCAGCACCCCATGGAACCTTCTCAAAAATTGACCACATGCTTGGACACAAAACAAATCTCAACAGATACAAAAAAATTGGAATAACCTCCTGTATTTTATCAGACCACCATGCCTTAAAGTTAGAACTCAATAACAACAAAAATTATAGAAAACCCACAAACTCATGGAAACTGAATAATACCCACCTGAAACATCAATGGGTCAAGGAAGAAATAAAGACAGAAATTAAAGAGTTCCTAGAATTCAATGAAAATGAAAGTATAACATACCCAAACTTATGGGACACTATGAAAGCAGTGCTAAGAGGAAAATTCATAGCTCTAAATGCACACATAAAGAAGATGGAGCAATCCCATACCAATGAATTAACAGCACAACTGAAAGCTCTAGAACAAAAAGAAACAAACTCACCCAGGAGAAATAGACGCCAGGAAATAATCAAATTGAGGGCTGAAATCAACGAAATAGAAAACAAGAGAACAATACAAAAAATCAATGAAACAAAGAGTTGGTTCTTTGAAAAAATCAACAAGATAGACAAACCACTAGCCAAATTAACCAAAAGGCAAAGAGAGAACACCCAAATTCACAAAATCAGAAATGAAAAGGGAGACATAACAACAGACAATGAGGAAATCCAGAGAATCATCAGATCATACTTCAAAAACCTGTACTCCACAAAAATGGAAAACCAGGAAGAAATGGACAATTTTCTGGATAAATACCAAATACCAAAATTAAATCAAGACCAGATAAACCATTTAAATAGACCAATAACCCCTAAAGAAATAGAAACAGTCATCAAAAGTCTCCCAACTAAAAAAAGCCCAGGACCAGATGGTTTCAGTGCAGAATTCTACCTGACTTTCAAAGAAGAACTAATACCAATCCTCTTCAAAGTGTTCCACACAATAGAAACAGAAGGAACACTACCAAACTCTTTTTATGAGGCTACAATTACCCTGATACCCAAGCCACACAAAGATGCAACAATGAAAGAGAACTACAGACCAATCTCCCTCATGAACATTGATGCAAAAATACTCAACAAAATATTGGCAAACCGAATCCAAGAATACATCAAAACAATCATCCATCACGACCAAGTAGGATTCATCCCAGGGATGCAAGGATGGTTCAACATACGGAAATCAGTCAATGTAATACACCATATAAACAAACTGAAAGAAAAAAACCACATGATCATCTCCCTAGATGCTGAAAAAGCCTTTGACAAAATCCAACACCCCTTCATGATAAAGGTCTTAGAAAGAATAGGAATACAAGGAACATTTCTAAACATAATAAAAGCAATTTATAGCAAGCCAACAGCAAACATCAAATTAAATGGAGAGAAACTCAAAGCGATACCACTAAATTCAGGAACAAGACAAGGCTGTCCACTCTCCCCATATTTATTCAATATAGTACTAGAAGTTCTAGCTAGAGCAATAAGACAACAAAAGGAGATCAAAGGGATACAAATTGGCAAGGAAGAAGTCAAACTTTCACTATTTGCAGATGATATGATAGTATACATAAGTGACCCCAAAAACTCTACCAGGGAACTTCTACAGCTGATAAACTCCTTCAGTAAAGTGGCAGGATACAAGATCAACTCAAAAAAATCAGTAGCCCTCCTATACACAAATGATAAAAGGGCTGAGAAAGAAGTCAGAGAAACATCACCCTTTACAATAGCCACAAATAATATAAAATACCTTGGGATAACACTAACTAAACAAGTGAAAGACCTTTTTGATAAGAACTTTAAATCTCTAAAGAAAGAAATTGAAGAAGATATCAGAAAATGGAAGGATCTCCCATGCTCATGGATAGGTAGGATTAACATAGTAAAAATGGCAATCTTACCAAAAGCAATCTACAGATTCAATGCAATCCCCATCAAAATCCCAACACAATTCTTCACAGACTTGGAAAGAAAAATACTCAACTTTATATGGAAAAACAAAAGACCCAGGATAGCTAAAAGAATCCTATACGATAAAGCAACCCTTGGAGGCATCACCATCCCGGACCTCAAACTCTACTATAGAGCTATAGTAATAAAAACAGCTTGGTACTGGTATAAAAACCGACATACGGACCAATGGAATCGAATTGAAGACCCTGACATTAATCCATGCACATATGAACACCTGGTTTTTGACAAAGGAGCCAAAACTATACAATGGAACAAAGAAAGTATCTTCAACAAATGGTGCTGGCATAACTGGATGTCAATATGTAAAAGATTACAAATAGATCCATATCTGTCACCATGCACAAAACTCAAGTCCAAGTGGATCAAAGACCTAAACATAAATCCAGTTACACTAAACTTAATAGAAAAGAAGATAGGAAGCACTCTTGAACGCATTGGCACTGGAGACCATTTCCTAAATAAAACACCGACAGCACAGACCCTGAGCACAACCATTAATAAATGGGACCTCTCAAAACTGAGAAGCTTTTGCAGGGCAAAAGACACAGTCAATAAGACAAAAAGACAGCCAACAGATTGGGAAAAGATCTTCACCAACCCCACATCTGACAGAGGATTGATCTCCACAATATATAAAGAACTCAAGAAACTAGACATCAAAGCACTGAACAGTCCAATTAAAAAATGGGCTAAAGAGCTAAACAGAGAATTCACAAAACAAGAACTACAAATGGCTGAAAGACATTTAAAGAAATGCTCAACATCCTTAATCATCAGAGAAATGCAAATCAAAACGACTCTGAGATACCACCTTACACCTGTTAGAATGGCTAAGATCAAAAACACCAATGACAACCAATGTTGGAGAGGATGTGGAGCAAAGGGAACACTCCTCCACTGTTGGTGGGAATGTAAACTTGTACAACCACTATGGAAATCAGTATGGCGGTTTCTCAGAAAATTAGGAATCGAACTACCTCAAGACCCAGCCATCCCACTCTTGGGCATATACCCAAAGAATGCTGATACATACCATAAAGATACATGCTCAGCTATGTTCATAGCAGCACTATTTGTAATAGCCAGAACCTGGAAACAACCTAGATGCCCATCAACGGAAGAATGGATGAAAAAAATGTGGTACATATACACAATGGAGTACTACTCAGCAGAGAAAAACAATGAAAGCATGAAATTTGCAGGCAAATGGATGGAACTAGAAAAAATCATCCTGAGTGAGGTAACCCAAACCCAGAAAGACAGTTATGGTATGTACTCACTCATTGGTGGATTCTAGATATAAAATGAACAATCAGACCACAACCCATAGAACCATAGAGGCTATATATATAGCATGGAGGTCCCTAGGACGACTGTGGCATATAATAAATTTCAGTTTTACTCAATTATTGAAAAAAAATAGCCAAATGAATGGAAACACATGAACTATGAACCAAAGACTGAGGGGCTCCCAGCTGGATCAGGCCCTCTGAATAGGTGAGACAGTTGATTGGCTTGATCAGTTTGGGAGGCATCTAGGCAGTGGGACCAAGTCCTGTGCTCATTCCATGAGTTGGCTGTTTGAAACCAGGAACTTATGCAGGGACACTTGGCTTAGTCTGGGAGGAAGGGACTGGACCTCCCTGGACTGATTCTACCAAGTCGATCACAGTCCTCGGGGGAGGACTTGTCCTGGAGGAGGTGGGAATGGAGGGTGGGCTGGGGGTAAGGGGAGGGCGTGGGAGGGGGGAGAATAGGGGAACCCATGGCTGATATGTAGAACTGAATGGTATTGTAAAATAAAAAATATATATCACAAAAAAAAAAAAAAAAAAAAAAAAAAAGATTACAAAACATCAGTAGCTAACTTCTGCCCTCCGGGGTCCTCCCATTGTGCTGTAAGCCTGTATTTAAGACCTTCTACCCCCTTCAAGAAATGACATTCAGACATTTATAATTAAATTATATATATATATAT